>NC_083282.1:85159746-85492604 GCF_963506605.1 Zootoca vivipara | reverse complement strand
TTGTGCTCTACTTCCTCATTTATTAGAAACATGAAAGTTAGTGTCTCATTAAATGGGTACTAACTTTCATGCAAGATCTCTTGTTCACAGTTCTGAAAAGCTGTCTCGAGGTTCCCCCCGTCATTTGTTTTCCACACCCAGCAAAAACAATGACATTCATAAGATTGTACAGCTGTCTCTGCCTATATTTATTATTATAGAGATTTAAAATGAAACTCCAAGAACTACCCACAATCCTGAGAGGAAAAATCACAGATATAAAAAGTAAATATAATTTCAACATGGGGGTGCTAATTAAATTGCCACGGACGTTTGAATTGAAGTGAACATCTGAATGCATTTGAGGATCTCTTCTCTGACAAAACATCTGAGGAATGCTCGGCTTCTGCAAAAGATATTCAACTAAGACACTCAAGGTTCCCCCAGAGGTTCTTTGCATCCCACATCTTTCACTGTTTTACCTAAAATTGAATTCAACACGAAATCCAAGGTTCCTGAGGAAAAGAGCTGAAGAATTTTGAAAGGAATCTTCTGCTCCGCAAGCAGTGCTAAAGCAACAGTTATTGTCCTGGCTCCCACCCCTGGAAACAATATCTGGACTCACAGACTAAGGAAACTCAGTAAGAAGTCAGCACATGGTCTCAGCATCAACTCAAAATTCTGGACACACAGTTCAAAAGTTCATAAGCAGAGTTCTAGGATGTGCGGCAAGGCATAAGCAAAGGCACGCTCCTAACACATGGCACATTCCTCCTGCTCCACTTTAAAGAGTGGGGCAGAGCCCATCATTTGCGGAGTTCTCATCCAGAGCTTGCATTGCAAGAGAGAACTTCAACAGTTAGTCTGCTTGGTCTGACCTTAGTCCAACCTTCCAATTCTCACTCCACCTCCACTTCAGCTGGCTCTGCTGATCGGCCGGCCACCTCTTTGCCCCTTTCTCAGAAGGCAGCCTAGAGACTGACTCAGCCAACTCTTCCTCCTGGAACATCTGGCATTGACTGGAGCTCCTTCTAAAGGCTCACTGCACACTGTCATTGGGCAGGGCCTTCTCTGCACTGGCACCCCAGCTATGGAATACTTTCCCCTCAAAGGGCAAACACATGCTCTTGGGTGCCTGCTGAAGATATTATCTCTTCACCCAGAGTTCTCAGGGTGCCTGGTTTGGTTTGTCCAGCAGATGTTTTGGTTTAACTTGAATACGGCTTTTGTTTGGTGCTTCTATACTATACTTTTTTTTAAAAAAAACTGTTTTGCAATTTAAAATACTCACTTTAACATCCTTAAAATGTCAATAACTTCCCTTCTTCTCTCTTCATGGTTCATTTTACATATCATAAATCCCTGCATATTTTTACAAAAAACGAAACCATTCAGTATTCCCTTATTGCATCCATCAAAACTTATTTACACTGCTGAATTTATCTTAATGCTGCCAACATTTTCAGCTGTACATAAGTATTTCCTATATATTCAATAAACGTTTTCCAATCTTCTCTAAACGCATGTTATTCTTGTTCTCTTATTCTATATGTCTGCAAGCTGAGCATATTCTGTCAGCTTAAGTTGCTATTCTTCTTTGGTTGGGATCTGGCTCATTTTCCATTTTGGGGGCTAACAAAATACGGGCCACAGTAGTAGCATACATAAATAACATTTTTTGACACCTGGGAATTTCAGTCTGAATTATCCCCAACAGAAAGAACTCTGGTTTGGGTTTTTTTTTTGGGGGGGAGTACTTTTAAACATTTTTTTCAATTGATTATGAATCATTCCCCAATACTCTTTTACCCCTTTACAAGTCCAAGGTGCTTCTATACCGTACTTTTAATGCACAAGCAGCTACGGTATGTTTGTGATTCACCCTGGAACCACATGTGAAAAATGGACATATAGAAATCCAATACGTAAACAATAAAAGTAACTTTTAATAAAAGCTCTCATAAGTGGCAGGGATGGGTACCAGCTTTAAAAAGGGTGCGGCAAATGAATAAGGTTATCATTGTCGACTAGCCAAGTTGACTACATTCTGCTTTCGTGTCTGAGCCAATATTAGCAAATGGAAATAACAAACAGAGAAAGTGCTGTTTGCACACAAATTCTGCTTGCAGGTTTCCCAAAGGCAAACGGTTGGCCACTGTGAGAACAAGAGACTGGAGCAGATCAGCCATTGGCTTGATCCAGCAGGGTCCTCTCATGTCCCTACCTTGCACCTTTTGGCTTCTACCCTTGATCCTCATGTCTATACCTGCTACTAGGATGCAGTGATACCACTGGGAGTCAAGTACATCTTTTTACTCCTGTAAATTCAAGTCCTTGTCAATAAGATACCCAGAGCGGCTTCAGACTTCAATAGTTCGGTTCCGATATGCTTGTAAGTGGTGCTGAATATTCAGAGTGCTGGTGTGTGTGTGTGTGTGTGTGTGTGTGTGTGTGTGTGTGTTTTATCCCTTCTGTTTCCTTGCCAGTAGGAAATAAAGAACACACTTTTAGCTAAATGAGAACTGAAGTGTATTGGAAGAGTGCTATAAATTATACGCAGGCCACCAAATAAAATTCAATTTTCAGGCAATGTGAAAGTGTAATGCGTCTGGAGAAGCTGTTTTGCATATCACACAAGGCAGCAGGCAATGAGGAGGAAGGAATGAGTAAAACTTGATCTGTCACATGTAGCTCTTTGATTGTTTCCCCTGCTTTACCTATTCTAATCGCACTGTTGCAGTGTTGATTCAGAACACGGCAGCCCATGAAAAATGTCACCGTTCGGTCGGCGCCGCGGATCCGCTGGCAATTTCGGCAAGCACTGGATGCACATAAAGGGTGATAAGGCGCTCTATCCCGCCATGCTCAGCAGGTTTTCCATTTCCTCCTGCAATTACACATCAAACTGTTTTAGCTTCACAAGCTCTGGCACTATAAATGGCCTGGAGGCAGAAGTCTGCTTCGCACACTGATGAGCCTTTCTTCAAAGCAACAGTGCGAACTCAGGTTTTGGGTAGGGCTTTCTGGATAAAATAATAATAATATATATATATAAATAAAAAACCCGTCTCCCAGAGCCTTTAAGCCTCACCTCCAACTTAGTAATGCTACCTAAGCATCATTCCCTTCGGGGATTCCAATTAACACCTAATTTGGTGTCAGCATTAACTGGGATTGTTTATGGAAAGAGGCAGCAAGCAGCAAAAAAAAAGGTTAATCACATCTGAACCCCAACTTTTGCCTTGGGAGCTCAGAGCAACACCCATGGAGATGGGGACGGGTTGCACATAAACAATAAGCTTTCTATTTTTTTTTTTTTTAAAAAAATTGCCCAGGCTCAGTCCCTGAAATCTCCAGTGAATAGCCCTTGTCTGAATCCCTATAGAGCACAAAAACCTTGTTCGGATAGCACTCTTATTTTAAAAAAATTCAACTATTTTGATGGGATGGCGTACTTTCAGATCCCACAAAACGTATCTTTCCTGAATAAGCGCTCTGCCTAGGGAGAGTCTCTGAAACCCTGCCCACGCGTTTAAATTTCTAACGTTTAACGCTGGAATCGTATCAGTTGCCATTCATCTGACAACGCAGAAAAGCAAGTCATTTCTTGGGGCCAAAGGTAAGCAATCCTCACTTTCAGTCACAGGAAACAATTGCCTATGGAAATTTGCTGAGCAGAAGAGTGGAGTCGAAGAGCAAGATGGAACTCTGGGTAAATTCATACTCAAGAAGTGCTGGAGCACTGTAACCAGGATACAAACAGGGTTCTGGAAAAAAAGAGATCCAGACTTGTGCAGTTCATTCATAAACAATGCCTGTGAATGACGAATCACAGGAACAACAGTTCCTATGTTTCTGGGTGTCTATCTGAAGGTTGCTTGTGCCATAAGGAGAGAGAGAGAGAGAGAGAGAGAGAGAGAGAGAGAGAGAGAGAGAGAGAGATGGGCAGGAACAAACAAACATACCAGTAGAACATAAAGAAAACCCTGGCTGTATGGGCACATAACACTTATAGTCCTTTTTGGACCAAAGTACACATTTGGGATGTTGCGAAAGTGCCACGGATGCCAGTTACAGAATGGCTGCTGTTGGGTGTGTGACATAACACAAAATGGCTGCCGTGAGGCGTGTGGCATAATACAAAATGGCAGCTCTGGAGCTGTGGCATAGCACAGAATGGCTGCCACCTAAAAGAGCAGAAAAAGAGACAGGAGCGGAAAATGGTTGGGGGCATGCTCTCCCATCTCACGTATTGTGGATTTTTGAGAGGAAATGTAATGTATGAAGAATTGTTGGTTATGGTCACAGACCAATAAAATGAGCTATAAAAACAAAACATACCACTCATTAAAATAATAAAAACCCCAATAGATACACATATACATTTCTTCATCTTGGAAAACATCTCCTGACCTAAACTGAAGTCAGAAAAATAAAATGGTGACTATCTCAGAAAGGGAAATTTACTGATACCTTTTTTTACAGGTACCTTAAGAAGCATTGGAAGGCACAGGTGCCCATGGGCACCAGGCTGGCAACCCACATCCTGTGTGGGATTAAACTACTGCAATCCTCAAGCCCTGTTGAACTCAATGAGTAGACACATATAGGGCAGCATTGTAAAACCTTTATCTCATTTAAGTCTGCATAATCGTTTCACCATTTGGAGAAGCCATGGACGTCCTAAGTATCGTCTCCCTCACCGAGTACAAATTTTATAGAAAGCTCTCATCGGCTGTTATATTGCATGCAGAGTTGGAAACTGGATGGGTGTGTGTGTGTGTGTGTGTGTGTGTGTGTGTGTGTGTTTAACATCCCTTTCCAGCTCTGGCATCGCTCAGTGCTCTAATTTGAGCAGAATTTACCCCATACTGTTTATAATGAAATGATTATTTCCTTCCTGCTTGGCACCTTCTTGAAGGTGGCATTGTTCTAACACTCTCCGATATTGCACAGGAGTTAAAGAGAAGGGGAGAGAAGGGGAGAGAGAGAGAGAGAGAGAGAGAGAGAGAGAGAGAGAGAGAGAGAGAGAGAGAGAGAGAGAGAGAGAGAGAGAGAAGCTTGGATAAAAGAAATGAGTCACTGCAGTTTCTTGAGGATAGTGGAAGCTCGTAAGGATAGTGGAGGCAATGGATGACCCTGAGCAACAGACAATGTGGTCAGAAGGGCTAACATCCTCCACAATTCAGCAAACAACCCAGGCATAGGCCATCTGCCATACTGTCTTGAAGGAAAATGTTGCTCGTGGCACTGAATCCCACAGAATATTAATAGAATCACAGAATTGTAGAGTTGGAAGGGGTCCCAAGGGTCATTTAGTCCAACCCCCTGCAATCTCAGCTAAAGCATGCATGACAGATGGCCATCCAACCTCTGTTTAAAAACCTCCAAGGAAGGAGAGTCCACCACCTCTCCTGGGAGTCTGTTCCACTGCCAAACAGCTCTTACAGTCAGAAAGTCCCCCCCCCCCCGAATGTTTAGTCAAAATCTCCTTTATGGTAACTTGAAGCCACTTGTTTGAGTCCTACCCTCCAATCAGGAGAAAACAAGCTTGCTCCAATTCCCACGGGACAGCCCTTTAGATTCTGAAGATGGCTACCATATCTCCTCTCAGTCTATGACAGGGTAGTGGCTTGAAAGTGGGTGCTCTCCCCCATTTCTCCTGCAATTCATCCATAAGTTGCTTCAGGCCACATGTGAGAACAACACCGCTGGTTTTTATCTCTGGTTTTGTTTCTGAATACCGCTGAGCATAGCTGCCAAGTTTTCCTTTTTCTCGCGAGGAAGCCTATTCAGCATAAGGGAAAATCCCTTAAAAAAAGGGATAACTTGGCAGCTATGCCGCTGAGAGGTTTTTAAATATTAAGTGGTCTAGAAAGGCTTTTAAATGAATAACTTGTCTTAATAGGGAAGGGGACAAAAGTGAAGCATAGTGAGAGGGAAAAGCAACATGGGCTTCAGAAACAGGGGGAAAGGGTCAATGTGCAGAAACAGACTGATGAGAAATTGTATTATGGCTAAGGAGGGAAAGGAAGGCAAGCAATGATGTGATTTACATTTCTTGCTGCCTTTCAACCAAACTAGTCCTCAAGGCTGAGACAACCCAAGAAGGTAAATGGGCTGTGCTGCTGAGGCAGGAGGTAATGAATTTGAAGGAAGTAGAATCATAGAATCGTGGAGTTGGAGGGGACCCCAAGGGTCATCCAGTCCAACCGCCTGCAATGCAGGAATCCCAAACAAAGCATCCAAGACGACATCATCATCATCATCATCATCATCATCATCATCTAATTTATTATTTATACCCCGCCCATCTGGCTGGGTTTCCCCAGCCACTCTGGGAGGCTCCCAACAGAATTAAAAGCACAATAAAACATCAAACATTAAAACTTCCCTAAACATGGCTGCCTTCAGATGTCGTGTAGTTCTTTATATCCTAGACATCTGGTGGGAGGGCGTTCCACAGGGCTGGCGCCACTACCGAGAAGGCCCTCTGCCTGGCTCCTTGTAACCTCATTTCTCGCAGTGAGGGAACCACCAGAAGGCCCTCGGAACTGGACCTCAGTGTCCAGGCAGAACGATGGGGGTGGAGACGCTCCTTCAGGTATACTGGACCGAGGCCATTTAGGACTTTAAAGGTCAGCACCCTCTGCTTAAAAACCTCCCAAGTAGGATGGTTTCAACCTGAAAGGACAAAAAGGAAGTGTGGAAGTCGGACCAGCCTTATTTTTTAAAATAAAGTGGGATCGTGGGGTGTTTACAGGCCCACCTGGGCTTGCCCTGTTTCATGTGTTCAATTTGAGTCACGATACTTCAGCTTGAGAACCGGCTGCAAGTGCTGAAATTTAAACAGGCCTTTGCAAAAATTGATCCAATTTCAGCTGTGCCAGTAGTTGGCAGTCTGTCTGTCTCCAGCTCAGGCTAGTTAGAGCACAGGGATTTCCCTCGATTGAATGCAGGCACCCAGGGAATCAATTGCCCCCCTTTGACCCAGCGCTCCCATGAAGGTTACTGAAGAATAGAAGGCTGCTGCGGATTGCATTTCACGCAGATGGGTTTCCCTTTCACACACGGGCTGCTTATTGATGCCCTGATGGGTCGTGATCAGCTGCTAAGCTAACATTGATTTACAGAAAGGTGGCGGTGGGAAGGGGGGGGGGAGAGAGACAAGGATGTTTCCAAGATGGATTGAAGCATACACTTTTTATTGATGGAAACTTCAGCATACGAATGAGACCGAATGAGACCGTGGTATCAGGCTACCTGTTTGCTCTGAGGATGACTTTGAAACCTTCACATGAAAGCAAACTTTTAAAAGAAAAAAAGAAACCCCGAAACTCCTTATTTGCAGAAATAATAATAATAATAATAATAATAATAATAATAATAATAATAATAATAAATACATGGCACTCATCCTTGCCACAACTCATAATACTGTCTATGCACTCAGTGGTTATTGCAGGACAGGGAATTGTTCTGATGCCTGGAAAGTTACTCTTAAGTAGTAGTGTAGTGAGTATCAACTCACCTTCACTTGAACATAACTAGAAACCTCCATGCAACCAGGGACCGGATCCAGCAGGTTCCACAATCACACAAGGCATGACTCAAACTTTGGCCACAATGCAACCCACTATGAAGACCTGTGTTCTAGATTCTAACCCTATTCTAGCCCCTGCCCTCCTGCTGGGCCTTATTAATCAAACACACTGAGATCAGGCCCGGTCATACGATGAGGCGGAGTGAGGCCAAAGCTATGAGTGACATGTGGCCTGCCCTTTAACCCCTATACAAGCCTACTGCCCTCAAGGGTAGTGGAAGACACTCCCATCTCACTCAAATTCAACCGACAGTCCTATTGGTTTCTGTGTGTGCCTTGAGGGAGGGCGCCATCTTGTTCTTGGCCTCAGACGGCAAAATGTCTTGGGTCAGCCTTGACTGAAATACTACCACCCTTGTTTCCCAAGTAAGACCCAGCAAGCACACCCAACATATAAAAGCAGTCGACAACCCCAAGACATTGTGTGGCACCAAAAATTGATGATCAGCATTCACTGCTCTGCCTTCCTTTCCTTGGAGCTTAGTTCTTTCATCTACTCCACAGTTTCTATGTGCTGCTAAACGTGGATTTTTTACACCAAGCAACAAAATCCATGTTGGCTGTTAAATATCTTATTTTAATGGCAGCCTGTTTATATCAAGATCAAGCACAGGGAATTTTTTAAAAAAAAATGCTACCCAATGATTTATTTCACACAAACTCAGCAGCCAATTGTAGGCTTTTAAGATATGCCCAGTACACCCTTAGGGTTTATGTTGTTGTTGTTGTTGTTGTTGTTGTTGTTGTTGTTGTTGTTGTTGTTGTTGTTGTTGTTTTGATCCATTGTTATGTCACCCACGTTCACCTAGCATTTAAAATCTATGAATACAGGAGACTGGTGGCAAAAATAAGACGCCCCAGGTGTAAAACTACATGCAGGAAAGAAAATCACACATTTATAAGTATTGAGGAGATACCTCATTTGATGGGTGTTTGCCACTCAACTGTATAGACATACATTCCTAGCAAATAATACAGACCTGGAATTTTCCCACATTGTAGCAATTCACATATTTAATCATTTCCTTGGGATGATTTGGTATATTTGCAATTGCTCAAACTCACTGTCTTTTTGATGTTAGGGAAGGAATTTCCACAAAGATCAGATTGATTTCCGATACTGGAGGCTGGGGGGAGAGGGGACATTTCCCCTCTTAGTTGCTGCTGCTAGCATTTCCAAACCCTTCATGATCTCTGGCTGGGCTTCTTAGAGCCTCCAACTTTATGATATTGTGTAAGCAGCTTGTAGATACAGTAGGTCATCCAAACACCATCCAAATGCATGTCTGCACTGAAACATCCGAAATAAGAAATACAAAAGCTCTATATGCTATCAGAGAGCAGATTTGGGTCAAGCAGGGATCAGGATTAACTCCCCTTGCATATAATTATGCACTGCTAACCAACAGACGGCACCTGTAATGAAATGTATAGCCAGAGACCAGATATGTCCCATTTAGCAATCAACAGCATTATTCTTCCCCTCCATAGACCTTCTTCATTTGGCCAATACACATTTATGTTTTTGTTTTTTGTGAGTGGCTATTGAATATTTCCAAGAGAACATCCTGTCCTCACTCCAAAATCTTTACAGCGGAGCTCACGGTGGAATAGCATTTCAAGCCCGACGCCAGAGTTTCCACAATCCCCTTTTTCTGAAAAGCTTGGGGGGGATTCAATTGTTTTGAGGCTTAATTTTCAATTTGCATCTTTAAAAAGGTGCATTTCATCCAAATTTCACTCGGCCACACATTTATATTTATCTGCAAGGGACCACATTTGAGCTCCTTTTAAAGAAGAGAAAAGGAGGGGAGAGAAAAAAACCGTAACCACGCTCACAGAGAATCAGATTTTCTAAAGGAACTCTGCACACAATGCTGGCTTAACTACAATTTAATTTTAACAAACAACCTGATTTATAGATCTCTTAGGCAAAGCTTCCTACTCAATCCAGAGCTCCAATCAGCTGCAAGAAGTTGGTGGGTTGTTCTCTACTACTAGAACTAATTATCTACTACTACTACTACTACTACTACTACTACATAAAATAAACTTTGAGGGCTGGATTCTGAAGGGAAAAAACCCATGCAAGTATAGAATATCACTTCAATACTTTTCAGTTTAGGGTGCCTAATGATTCTTGACTTTGAGTGACAGGACCCAGACCACCACAGGGTCTTCTGTCAGAGCTGTGTGTCAGGTCCCAACGGCTTGATTTACAAGCTCCATGAGTCAGGCACCAATTAATTATTCCCCACGCATTTATGACCACTGCTTGGATGAAGGGAACACAGCTAGTTTAAGATGGGAAGTGTATCTCAGTTGATTCCAGAAACTCAATCCCATTCCACAGCCAACTGTTGTTGTTGTTTAGTTGTTTAGTCGTGTCCCATTCTTCGTGACCCCATGGACCAGAGCACGCCAGGCACTCCTGTCTTGCACTGCCTCCCGCAGTTTGGTCAAACTCATGTTCGTAGCTTCGAGAACACTGTCCAACCATCTCGTCCTCTGTCGTCCCCTTCTCCTAGTGCCCTCCATCTTTCCCAACATCAGGGTCTTTTCCAGGGAGTCTTCTCTTCTCATGAGGTGGCCAAAGTATTGGAGCCTCAGCTTCACGATCTGTCCTTCCAGTGAGCACTCAGGGCTGATTTCCTTCAGAATGGATAGGTTTGATCTTCTACATACAGCCTACTACGGTATGTAACTATGATACTCTGTGTTCCTTCAGTCTGGGCATGGCAACCCATTGCAAAGGGAAGCCACCATGCTATCCTTCTGTGTTTCCAGTTTTCAGTCACTCCACTGCTTCCTGTACCCCAATAACTTGCTAGCACATGGACTTGGTCCTGACGTCTGACAACTTGTATGCCCAACCTTGAACTATCAGCACTTCCTTGGCTTGATGGTGGAAAGGAAGCACAATTGTTCTGTCTTCCTCAAATGGGTCATAAATCGGATTGGATGAATCTGTTAATGTTGGTTTCTAATATTCCAATCTTAAATTCAAATTTATGCACCAGTTTGCATTAAAAAAAGTCTGCGTGAAAGTACATATATATTTTCATCAACATGTCAGGGTTCAGATTCCCACACAACCATGAAACTCAATGGCCAGCCTTGGCCAGCAACAGTCTCTCAGACTAACCTACCTCACAGGGTTGTTGAGAAGATAAAATAGAAGCAGGAAAGCTATGCATCCTGCCTTGAGCAGTAGGATCATGTGTGTGGGTGCATGTGTGTGTGTGTGTGTGTGTGTGTGTGTGATCAGTTGTGTAATATATGCATTTTGGTATGTAATTTTGCCTAATATATTTTTTGCAACCAATTTTGAATTGCATGTTTTGTGTGCATATATATGCACATGTTGTGTGTATACTTCCCCCCAATCTACTCAACTTTGTAAGCTTTTGAGCAGGCACCCGCAAACTTCGGCCCTCCAGATGTTTTGGACTACAATTCCCATCATCCCTGACCACTGGTCCTGTTAGCTAGGGATCATGGGAGTTGTAGGCCAAAACATCTGGAGGGCCGCAGTTTGGGGATGCCTGCTTTTGAGCATGCTGGTGGTCAAGAATTTCATCACAAAATTCAGAAGTGTGTGAATTGCAAAGCACCACCATGTTTCTGTTGACATGTTGCAAATTAGGTGGGTTCAATGCTGAGATGCAAACTGAATGAATTTATCCTCCATTCCTAATCAACCTCCTACCTACAGAAACCCCTGCTTCTGCATGCTCATCCTTTGGCCAACACAACCAGCAAGTTTGCATCCTTCCTTCACTGTATCCTGCTCTTCTTTGCTTTTCCCTCCATTACCTTGTGCCCACCACAGCCTGCCTTGATTGATGCTTTCCGGAATGTCAGCCTTGGTTGCCATCTGAGCAAGTGAGTAGATCGCTCCTCAACTGGCACTGCAACCTTCTGACCTTGCAATCTCCCATCCTGGTCTCTTAATCTTGCCTTCCTGTCACCAAGCCTGACTCCTAGCATTGTTCAGTGACCAAAAAAAAATCCATTAACTTCAGACCTAATGCATTAGGTGAAGGTGATTTAAACTCCAGAACTCACATACGCAAAAATGCAGAGCCATTGTCCTTGCTTATCTAGCATGGTAGCTTGAACTTGCTGCTGAAACTTTATGTCTTAATTTGCTTTCCCTTCTCCCCACCAGATTATCTTCTTAAGAGACACTAGAGAACAAAAGCATCAACTGGAGTCAAGTACAGTGGTACCTTGGTTTGCAACCGTTTTGGATTACAACCACGTCAAACCCGGAAGTGTGTGTCCCTTTTTTTGGATTACAACCCTTTTCTTCTTCTTTTTCTTTTGGATGCCCATTGGGCATAGCTGCCAAGTTATCCCTTTTTTACAGGGATTTTCCCTTATGCTGAATAGGCTTCCTCGCGAGAAAAGGGAAAACTTGGCAGCTATGCCATTGGGTTACAACCTGTTTTGGTTTACATAATCCGGAATGGATTATGGTTGTAAACCAAGGTACCACTGTACTTCAGGGTGTTGAACCAAGTGAGAAAGCATTATGCATCATGTAAAAGAACCCTTCCCTTTACTCTCTCATACACATTCTAAAAAGATCAGTTCCCGAATCATTTCCTTCCCATCACTTCCTCATTAAACCAGCATTTCCTAACCTGGTATCCTCCAGGTCTTGTTCAGACACAGCCAGCATGGTCAATGGTCAAGGACAATGGTGTCTAAAACCATCTGAAGGAGATTGGAGAAGGTTGAACTATACCGTTTTGCCTTGGGGAGATTTCAATGCAACACTAAACTGGTGGAGAGGAAGTGCTAATGATCTATACTTCCCGTGCATTGCAAGAGCGAAGGAAAAGTTTCCATTGGGTACAAATAATAATAATAATAATAATAATAATAATAATAATAATAATAATAATTCATTCTACTCTTTTCCAAGCAGTCACTTTCCCAATGGCAAAATGCCTGTTTTTAGTGAAAGTGAAAGTTTATTTGTTGTGCTAAGCAGGGGTAAGCAAACTTTTTCAGCAGGGGGCCAGTCCACTGTCCTTCAGACCTTGTGGGGGGCCGAACTATATTTTTTTTTGGGGGGGGATGAATGAATGAATTCCTATGTCCCACAAATAACCCAGAGATGCATTTTAAATAAAAGGACACATTCTACTCACGTAAAAACACCAGTCAGATCCCACAAACAACCCAGAGATGCATTTTAAATAAAAGGATACATTCTACTCATGTAAAAACATGCTGATTCCCGGACCGTCCACGGGCCAGATTTAGAAGGCGGTTGGGGCGCATCCGGCCCCCGGGCCTTAGTTTGGGAACCCTGTGCTAGAGTAACAGAGCACTTTAATTGCACAGACTTAATCTTCCCACTCTGTGCTTGTATCCCTCCCACAAAATATTGACAGTTTAGAGGTGCCCTGTGGCAAAGAGATAGAAACTGGTTTCCAGCCTTCCTGGAGAAAAATTCTACGTCACTCCAATGTTTTCATATCACACTACCCAAAGATTGTTGTAACCAGCCCCTGGGCCCTTGCAGTGAAGGGTAGGTAAGAAACCCAACAAACAAACAATAAAGACATCAGCATGAGACAGCCCCCCAAAGCATTACTTTTTAAAGTATATCTCTTTATCTACTCCCCCCCCCAATGCTCCAACAGAGCTTTTGTTTTGCAGAATTGCAGCCCTAGTTTGACTCTCTGCTGCTTTTTCCCCTACAATTAACATTATAGGAACTTTACATGCTGCGTTAACTAGTGATAAAGCTTTCAGGAACCATAATGGTTTGAAAGAGGGCAATTAAGCTGCTACTTATTCCGAACCAAAGTCCCCATTTTCTTGTCCTCCATCTGGCTAAGAGCCTTCGGGCGGAGGGGAAGATGCCACACCAATCACACACAGAAAAGAGAGCTTCCATTACAGCAACACTCTCACAAGGACTGCACACTTGACTACCAGGAGTCCCCATTACCCAGACACAAGTTGCTCTACCCTCCTTAAACCTATTAGCTCCACAGGCATCATGGACATAAAATGAAACCAAACAGACACAGCCAAAGCAATGGAGGAGGCACATCAAACTCTCTCCCCTCCTGCTGGTCCTTCATCAGGCATTTCAAGAGAAACCTGCCACCTTCCAAAGGGAAGCCAAACTCCAACCTGGATCATGGATCGTGGCTACTTCTGTCAGTGGAACAACCTTCCCTTTCCCGGAGACTCCTGTTTTAATTGCTGTGTTGTTCTAATGGGATCGTTTCATTGTGTGTTTTAATTATGAATGCTTATATTTTAATGGGAGAGTTTTACTGTGCATTTTAATTATGGGTGCTTATATTTTAATGTTTGTTGAACTAGGTCCTATACTTTGTAAATGGCACAGAAGCCTATTTTGGCATTAAACAGAATATAAATTGCATTATTGTTATTATTATTATTATTATTATTATTTCACCACTACTACCCAAACTCCCCGATCTAAACACATAGGGGAAGTATAATTTATTCTATCAGCAATGTTGCATTTGCCTTTTGTGTAAACTAAAAAGCTAACGGGACCTCTAGCAATTAAGTCGAGTCGCAGACGACTCTGGGGTTGCGGCGCTCATCTCGCTTTACAGGCCGAGGGAGCCGGCGTTTGTCCGCAGACAGTTTTTCTGGCTCATGTGGCCAGCATGACTGAGCCACTTCTGGCAAAACCAGAGCAGCACATGGAAATGCCGTTTGCCTTCCCGCTGGAGCGGTACCTATTTATCTATTTGCACTTTTTGGCATGCTTTCGAACTGCTAGGTTGGCAGGAGCTGGGACCCAGCAACGGGAGCTTACCCCGTCACGGGGATTCGAACCGCCGGCCTTTTGATCAGCAAGCCCAAGCAGCACAGTGGTTTAACCCACAGCGCCATCCGCATCCCTTTTGTCTAAACTACCACATGACAAAAACTTAATACGCCAACTTTGAAAGTCAACATATAAGGGCATTTACTGCCTTGATACCTGGAATCCTACCCCCCAAAAACACCCCCACATCTCTCTCTGAGGCTGCCTTGCTCTCTGTAAGGGTGACTCCCTACAGGGAGCCAGCCCCCATCATCCTAACGTCCACCTTGCCAAGCACAGGGAACAGCAGTAGGTCTGAAGCAGCCAGGGGTGGGTGGGAGAGAGCAGCCAGCGTGCGGAACGATGGGAAAGCTCAGGGGAGGAGAGATGTAGGCAAGGGCTCCAGGATGCTCCATTACACCGCTTTGACCAGGAGAAGGCTGAGAGGGCATCGCTCCTTCCGGCGCAAGAGTTAAGGAGAGCACCGTGACGTAGGTCAAGGGGGAGGCGTTTTGGGGTGCCCTGACTACTTTGCTGGCGTAGGAACAGACGTACGCCATTGCTGGATTCTGATTCGGACTGAGAGGTCATTTTTAAAGCTATCTCTGCACTGTAAATACTATGCACAATAAAAGTCTTTAAAGACAAACTGGACTCAAGCGGAGTTACTCTAGAGTAGCCACGGCGGCCCTCTGACACTCTCCTTTCCTTATAATACACCTTTCCCCAAAAGCATCTGGCTTAATGCCTTAGTCCTCACCCTCCAACGAAAACCAGACCACAATCTCAACCCCAATTATATGCAGGACTAAGCCCCACTGAATTAGACGCGAAGTAGACATGGTAAGCGCTTTAACTGCATTTGCTGAAATTCGTCCATTTGCATTCCTGTTTCTCTTCCCCCTTTCCTCTTCTTCAGATGGAAATTTAGATTTACGTAAGCATAACCCATGTTGTTAGCCTCATTATTAAGAGTAGGTAAGTACCTTACAAAACCAGCGGAGGACTGACTCCCCTCCCTTCACTTTTCTCTAGAGGAGTGGAGTGTGCTCAGTCACTGTCTCCTTAGAGGAGTTCCAGAAGTGGAGAAGGAGCCTAGATTTTTGTTTCAGGCCTGTTCCCCCCAACCCCCAAGAATTGTCCAGGTTTCTGGTCAAATGCTAGAATGGAGTTCAGCGGAAAGTGCCTGCAAGGAACTGTAAGATTTGTTTCGACCTGGAAATGTACTAAGAAATTTGAAGTCTTTTGAACCATTGGATCACAAACACACCCCACCCCACACCTGTTCAACTTATTTTGTTCAGCACAGCCCCAGTGCAGCTGTATAGCCTTGTTTGCAATGCATTCAATGTGCCATAGTCATATCATATAATCTCTCTGCATATATAAAGAAGTATACATGTCATTTATAATTTATTTGTTATTTGTGCTTTGCTCATTGGATGGGCTAATGCAACTAGGGAGGGGTGAGTACCTCCCCTCCCCTCCCTGCTTTTTAATACTGTGGGCAACTTCAGGGGCAATTTTTAGCAGAAAAGAGGCATGCTCCTCCCTGCAGTAATAGTGTTGACCCTCCCCAGTGATGATATCTGGGAGAAAGGCAAACATTTGGTAAGCATATTGTCTAGTCCAGGCCTCAGATTCCTCCTGTGGAAGGTAGCTAGTGTGGTGTGGCGGTTAGAACATAGGACTGAGACCTGGGAGGCCAGGGTTCAAATCCCTACTAAGTCACAAAGATGACCTTGGACCAGTCAACACATTCCAATCTAACCTACCTCACAGGGTTGTTGTGAGGATAAAATGGGGGAGGGATCGTGCATGCCAGATCTTGAGCTCTGTGGAGGAATAATATTAAATAATGAATGAATGAATGATTCCTGCCCCCTCTGCCTGACACAAGCAACTCTTTGCTCCGTTCAGCTGAAGAAGTGAGCACATACAGGGCTTATTCTCTTGCAAGTGCTTCCCAAACATCATGGCGTTAATAGGGGTGAGGATTCAGCTTGAAAAGCTGACACTTCCTTCGGCAGAATCTGCCACTGAGACTACCCCATCTGCTCTTGGTTCTTTTATGAAACAGAAGGTTTCACATATTTCTCATGAAACGAACGCAAAAACATTGCAGCAACATAGCTCCCTTCAACAGAAAATATACACTTAGCAGATTTGCAAACAGATTTCGAAGAGATGTAGGAAGAGTTCCTTGAAAGGCTTTTCTTTAAAATAATAATAAAAATAATTACAAATTGGCTCGTTAAAGAACAAGGGAAATGTTTTATTTTTCACAGGTTTGCTTCTTCCAACAGTTATTTGTTTAGTGACTCTGAAATAGCAACAAGGCTGCCAAATAGCATTTGCAACTTTGCTCTCTTACTGCTTTTCTTCCCTCCCTGCCCCCCCCCCCGATGATCCTGATTGCACAAAGGAGTTGGACCTGTTGGGGTGTTCAGTCTCATCACATATAAGGAGAAGTGGGGTGCATTGCCAAGCCCCACTCACATCATTGGTAGGCAGATGAGGACAGGGGTAGGAAACCTCCAACCCACAGGGCCAATTGTTAATTGTGCCACCCATGGGTTAAGATTGGAGGCTGCTGCCCATTGTGCATACCTGCCAAGTCTCCCGCTGAAAAATGCGGGATCAGCAGCGGCGCGGCACTGGAAGTTGTGTAGAAGCAACTACCGGAGCCGCTCTTCCCATGTGTTGGCACCGGAAATTGGGCAGAGTGGCACCGGAAGTCGCTTCTACGCATGCCCGGTGGCCATCTTGGTGGTGGCTACATGGCGGTGGACATCTTGGTGGTGGCCACATGGTGGCAGCCATATTGGTGGTGGCCGCATGGCGGCGGCCATCTTGGTGACGGCCACTGCCATGCGGCCACCACCAAGATGGCCACCAGGCATGCGTAGACGCTCTGCCCGATTTTCGGTGCCCACACATGGGAAGAGCAGCACCCAAAATGGAAGCTCCCTGGCAGGTAGGAAATCCGGGGGATTTCCGGGATTTTTCTCCATTTGGGAGAACAGCGGGAAACAGATTAAAATCCGGGGGTTTCCTGCGAAAAACGAGATACTTGGCAGCTAAACATTGGTGTTGGCCCATGACAGGGCCTTGCCAGTGGTGGTTCCCCATCTGTGGCATGGCCTCCGTAGTGAGGTGTGCCTGTCTTTCTTGTTACTGCCTTTCAGGAGAAATTTTTAAGCGAACATTCCTGCTTAGGCAAGCCTTTGATGGTTGAAAGGCCCTGTTCTTGGCAACCCTGAGATCACTGGTTGAGAATATTTTGAATTGTTTTTAGAATGTTTTCAAACTGTTGTCAGTTACTTTAAAAATGTTTTATCATTGCTGAGTCTGCCACCCTGGGTTCATTTGGTGAAAAGGACAGGGTATCAATAGAACTACTACTACTACTACTACTACCGGTAGTACTACTACTACTACTACTAATGGGGTTAGGAGTTCATTTACAAGTGCGATGCAAACACAACATCTGCCAGGGTGAGCAGATTTGGAATAGGCTCAGTCAGGGCTATGCCAGTGTTACTCCCTCAACCTGGCAGAGCTGGGGTTGTGGTGGCTCAGTCAGTGAAACTTAAGCTGGTTTAAAGCAACAACAACAACAACCCACTGTGTAAGTCCCAAAAGGGGCATCCCAGGGGAATGTTGGGGTGGGACGGTACAATGAGAGACCTATACATTTTCCAAAACCCTTTCAGCTGAGTCATGTGACCTAGCAACCTGGTGGAACTTATGCTGACCATCTGTCAGGAATGCTTTGATGGTGTTTCCTGCTTGGCAGGGGGTTGGACTGGATGACCCTTGTGGTCTCTTCCAACTCTATGATTCTATGAAAAAGGATAGTGTAAGTCAAATGATGGTGTATTCTGTAGTTGACCTCCTCTGCAATGTTTTATTTTGAAAACTTTAAGATAATATTTTAGTTTCCTGTTAATTATGTTGCTTTATATGTTGCTTATATATGTACACTTTATATTTGACTTTCTTCAGAAATGTTTGATTCTGGATTGTTTTATCGATGTTTAATATGCTGTAAACCACTTTGAGATTATTCTTAAAAATATAAAGAGGTATAGAAATGAAATGGAGGAGGAGGAGGAGGAGGAGGAGGAGGAGGAGGAGGAGGAGGAGAAGTAGAGGAAGAAGAAGAAGTCAAAATCAATTTTGAAGTCTCGTTTTCCCTTTCCCAGGCTTAGGCTACCTCAGTCGACAGCAGGTCTGTTCTTGAATGGAGTTTAGGTAACTTACATTGGCTTAAGTTAAATTGGCACAATTTTTGCTGGCTTCCTATGCATAGGACTGCTCTGTCAGTAGGGTAATAAGTATGGCTATACACGAGGTTGGTAAGACATCATAACACAATGGAACATTACATAATGGAATGTTAATATGATTTAAACACATACACAGACGCACACACCAATTCAAATTAAAATAAATGAACCAGCTGAAATCAGAGTGTCAAAAGACCACAGCTGATGAACACTCCCTCCTGCAAGGTGTTTCCATGATGAACTGCTGCCAAGAACAATCATGTTCCTTTGTTTGCCACCATCACAATTACAATTAAATTTCTCTCCAGGCCAGGTGCTGCATGTCGTTTGAATGACATTGGTCGTCCCCCCCCCCCACCTGAAATGCTAAGAAGTGTGAAATTTGGCTGATGCATCGAAGCTATAATCCAGCCCACCATTGTAAGAGAGAGTGATGGGTGTGAAAATTAAACAAATTAACTCAACCTCTCTTGGGAATACTGACATCCTGAGGGATTCTCCAGAACTGTCAGCTTCTGATCGATTCAAGTTTGGTTTTCTGATTAGATGGGGCCCATCATCCTTCAAAGCTCTGAGGAAACTTGAACAGGGATAATGGTACTAAGCAGGCAATGAAGTTTCAGAACTGGACTTCATTTATCAACATAGCTGCATATTGCAAGGTGAGGCTGAGGCAATAGGCAGCCACATTCAAGATCTGGAATAGGAGCTGCTCATTTATTTGGGAAAGACCATAGCTCAGTGGTACAGTATCTGCTTTGTACACAGAATATCCCAGGTTCAATCTCCAGACATCTGTAGGTAGGGCTGGGAGAAGATCCTGTCTGGAAATCTTGGAGAGCTGCTGCCAATCAGCGCAGGCAGTACTGAGCTAGATGGTATGCCTCAGACTCAGACCTCTTCCTGTACTCAAGTAAATGCTTAGTAGAAAAGGCATGTGAGCCTTAGAGACACAACTTAGTTGGTCTCTAAGGTGCTGCTGCTGCTGCTGCTACTACTACTACTACTACTACTACTACTAAAATTAATAATAATAATAATTTATTATTTATACCCCGTCCATCTGGCTGGGTTTCCCCAGCCACTCTGGGCGGCTTCCAACAGAAAAATAAAATAAAATAATCTATTAAACATTAAAAGCCTCCTTAAACAGGGCTGCCTTCAGATGTCTTCTAAAAGTCTGGTAGTTGTTTTTCTCTTTGACATCTGGTGGGAGGTCGTTCCACTACCGAGAAGGCACTCTGCCCTGTAACTTGGCTTCTTGCAATGATGGAACCACCAGAAGGCCCTCAGCGCTGGACCTCAGTGTCCAGGCAGAACAATGGGGGTGGAGACGCTCCTTCAGGTATACTGGACTCTCCCTCTCCCTCTCCCTCTCTCTCGACTATGTCAGACCAACACACCTACCTACCTGAATCTAAAAATACAGAGTAATTCTGAGGATAAAAAGGTAAAGGTAAAGGGCCCCCTGACCATCAGGTCCAGTCGTGTCCGACTCTGGGGTTGCTGCGCTCATATCGCTCTATAGGCCGAGGGAGCCGGCATTTGTCTGCAGACAGCTTCCGGGTCATGTGGCCAGCATGACAAAGCTGCTTCTGGCGAACCAGAGCAGCGCATGGAAACGCCGTTTACCTTCCCGCCGGAGCGGTACCTATTTATCTACTTGCACTTTGACATGCTTTCAAACTGCTAGGTTGGCAGGAGCTGGGACCGAGCAACGGGAGCTCACCCCGTTGCAGGGATTCGAACCACCGACCTTCTGATCAGCAAGCCCTAGGCTCTGTGGTTTAGCCCACAGCACCACCTAAGGAAACCTCATCACAAACAAATGTACACACACACACAGAGAGAGAGAGCAGCTACCCTTTGAGAGCTTTAAGGAAGGGCCATAGCTCAGTGGTAGAACATCTGCTTTGCATGCAGAAGGTCTCAGGTTCAATTCCCAGCATCTGCTGTTGAGGTTTGGGTTGTCTGAAACCCCAGAGATTTGCTGCCAGTCAGTGCAGATAATACTGAGCTAAATGTGGGCAAATGGTCTTACTTAGTATTGGTGTTCCAATGGTGCTAATACTGTGCTTGAAAATACTGCCCAGGATTTTTCTGTGGGGGATTGGAAGGGGTCATGTGAAAAGCTTTATAATCCCTTCAGGGATCTGATTTAACTGCACACTGTTTTATCTGGTTCCTTCCCCTCATTTTCTACATAATTCAGCAAGCAAATATATCCATACATGTTCCTACCCTTTCCTGAAAATGCCTCGCTAAAGGCTAAAATTCATGTTTATTTGCGCAGACAGGAACTCCATTTCCTCACAAATGAGAAACATATTGGATGTTAAGGAAGGCTTTAGCATCAAGAAAAGGGCAATGGCTGATGGATCTGAAAAGCCTTCCTAATTCCTTTAATTGCTAGATGCATTTTAAATTACAAAAGGAGCCTTCAGACGATATAATAGCAGTTGGGGGAAACGTATAAATAGATAGATTATAGATATATATTATACTGTCCTGCGCAGAACGAGAAGCTAGGGTGCACATTTTCTGAAAGGAGCATTTCAGTTCATTTTCTCACAAGAAAAGACCAAGCCCTTAGCAATAAATCAAAGATGATGTTATCCTTTGCATGGCACAGATCATTAAGCTAAGTTCAGGCAGCAACTCGGCTTCCTAGATAGGCCAGTTACCATCGCCTCTACATCAGGCATCCCCAAACTGCGGCCCTCCATATGTTTTGGCCTACAACTCCCATGATCCCTAGCTAACAGGACCAGTGTCCGGGGAAGATGGGAATTGTAGTCCAAAACATCAGGAGGGCCGGAGTTTGGAGATGCCTGCTCTAAATAAATAAATAAACGGTACCTGAAGGAATGTGCATGCACACGAAAACTTATACCCAGAACAAACTTAGTTGGTCTCTAAGGTGCTACTGGACTATATCTATCTATCTATCTATCATCTATCTATCTAGACTGCATCAGACCAGCATGGCTACCTACAACCATCCCTCTAAGATACCATGTGTCTCAGTGCTTGATCTGAAAGGGAATCTCTTCCAACAGGTTGCTGGACCCCAAAATATACCCGTCCAAGCCATAAAAGCTGGTTGGTTGTTGAGTTAGAGGTGTTTTCAGATAATAATAATGCTGCCCCTCAATATTCAGGCTTTAGGTATATCAAGTAGCAAAGGAGGATCTTAATTTGGACTGAATATTTGACTTGTAAAGAAGTATTCATATAACTGACAGATGGACAGCTGGAAGTCCTTTTTACCTTATTCTTTTCTTTCTGTTCCTCCCCCCTTCCTTTATTCTTTTATTTCTTTCCCTTATTTGAACAGCCCTTATAAAACTGTATTATAAACAATAAATATGCCACTCTGAAACACATACACACACACAGAGAGAGAGAGAGAGAGAGAGGGAGGGAGGCAGAGGGAGGGAGAGAGAGGACATTGCATGAGAAGCAAGGTAGAGATTGGTGGACAAAGGCAAGCTCCCAGGTCAGAGCTAGGAGGGTTGACCCTCCTTGGCATGGAATAAGATATATTGTTGCTAGAGGGCTCTGAATTTTGCATTTTGATTTCTTTTATTTTCCTTATTTTTGATCTTCCTCCATTATTTCCTTCTCTTTAGATTAATTTGACTTTTATTGTACCTTATGCTGAAAACATTTAATAAAAAATAGTTTTTTTAAAAAAAAGACAAAGAAAGACAAGGAAGTTGTTAATGAAGGGTAGTCGCCAGAAGCCAAGTCTCTCCCCCCCCCACTTATTTGGATGGGAGGGTATATAAAATGATGGAGCAGCCCTTGCTAAGGAGGAATGGAGAGGTCAGGTTTGAACTTCTCAGCCAAAATCAAACAAACAGCTCAACAGAAGCCCATCCTTGAGACACACAAAAACAAACAAAAGTTTAAACCTCAACCCTGTGTATTCAGTGGGACTACAATCTGAGCAAACATTATTCTTATTAATAATAATTTTATTGTTTATACCCCGCCCATCTGAGTGGCTTACAGCAGATAAAAAATGAGATTCATTGGTAAGTTAAGTAGCCGAAAATAGGTCCTGAAGCAGCTTTATTAATTCAGAGGTTTCAGTAACGGCAGCTATTACCTTAAGGCACTGTCTGGAAACAAAGAGCAGGTCTAGTTAAAGGTATTTTCCAAGGGAGGTTATTATTTTTACCAAGACAGAGGATACTTTAATTTGCCACCCAAAGCCAGAATATGCCCTGCTGAGAGAGAAACTACAATTTGATTACTTGCTTCAAAACTCAATTTGATTTGATTTTAAGTGGAGAGCTCCTCTCAAACTTCCTTGTTGCAACCACCGGTTAACACTGGCCTGAAATTACGCCTCAAAATTCATAACAATGCCAACAAAAGGCCAAGCTACATGTGGTACCCAGTGGAAAACCATGATGATGGGCACAGTTCCTAAACTCCTCACCCACAGTGCCATTTTCCTCATGAAGAATCCTCCCAGTTACCTTTTTCACCTCAAGTGAAAACATGTGTATGTAAATAAATAAATAAATAAGTAAATAAAATTGTCCAGTGACAATTTTTAAAGTGTTGGTACTGACCTTCAAAGCCCAGTAGAAGAAGAAGAGTTTGGATTTGATATCCCGCTTTATCACTACGCTAAGGAGTCTCAAAGCAGCTAACAATCTCCTTTCCCTTCCTCCCCTACAACAAACACTCTGTGAGGTGAGTGGGGCTGAGAGACTTCAAAGAAGTGTGACTAGCCCAAGGTCACCCAGCAGCTGCATGTGGAGGAGCAGAGACACGAACCCGGTTCCCCGGATTACGAGTCTACCGCTCTTAACCACTACACCACACTGGCTCTTGTATATACCTGAAGAAGCGTCTCCACCCCCATCATTCAGCCTGGACACCTCCGAGGGCCTTCTGGCAGTTCCCTCACTGCAAGAAGTGAAGTTACAGGGAACCACTTCTCGGCAGTGATACCCTCCCTGTGGAACACCCTCCCATCAGACGCTAAGGAAATGAACAACTATCTGACCTTTAGAAGACATCTGAAGGCCGCCCTGTATTGGAAGGTGTAAGGGTGACTGCCTACAGGGAGCCAGCCCCCATCATCCTTACGTCCACCTCGCCAAGCACAGGGAGCAGCAGTGGGTCTGAAGCAGCCAGGGGGGAGGGGAAGGACTTGGAGGGAGAGAGAAACCAGCGTGCGGAACAATGGGAAAGCTCGGGGCGGAGAGATGCAGGCAAGGGCTCAAGGATGCTGGAGAGCCCTTCCACCGCCTTGAGAGGGAGGAAACAGAGAGGGCATCGCTCCTTCCGGCGCAAGAGTTAAGGAGAGCACCGTGACGCAAGTCAAGGGGGAGGCGTTTTGGGGTGCCCTGACTACTTTGCTGGTGTAAGAACAGATGTACGCCACTGCCGGATTCTGATTCGGAATGAGAAGTCATGTTTTAAGATGTCTCTGCATTGTAAATACTTTGCACAATAAAAGTCTTTAAAGACAAACTGGACTCAAGCGGAGTTACTCCAGAGTAGCCACAACGACCCTCTGGCAGAAGGTTTTTAACGTTTGACGTTGTATTAGGTATTTTTATTCTGCGGGGAGCCACCCAGAGTGGCAGGGAAAACCTAGACAGATGGGTGGGATAGCAATAATAAAATTATTATGAAGTATTATTTATGAGCTCCCAGAGTTTGCATTCACGAGAGTGCTGAGTTTCAAGGGCATCTCTGCCTAGAAGGCTTCCGGGTCTTAGTTACTAGGATACAAAGGCCTGAACACTTTCCATTGCAACATAGTTCGGGAACTTCAGGTCTGGGGGCTGCAGGAAGCCTTTCAAGAGACTCTCACTGGGCCACACCCCTCACCAGGCCTACTCTGTGTGTTCTTTGAATGCTTCCGCCCAGGGCTGTCTTAAGCATAGCTGGCGCCCTGGCGCCGTGGTGCGAAGATCCCTCCGGCGCCCCCCCTGCCCCGTTTCCCAACACAGCTGTCTGGCGGGCACAGCACGGCTGCCACAGGAGGAGCAATGCAGTGCCCCCCTGGCGGCCCGGCGGCCTGCACCACCCAGCCTTGCCGTAGGGCCAGCCCCGCTTCTGCCTGTCTTGGATGTGTCCTTGAGCTGTGATGATGCATCTGTATGCTTGGATGAAGAGATGTGGATGTATGGAGCCAAAAACACCTGTCTTTTTGTGCGGTGAGACTGCAATAGAGAAGGAAAGAGTTGCATTGGTTCTCCTGGAGTCCTTTTGCCGCAGCTACCACCCACTGCTTGTAGGCATTTCCTCCAAGAGATTGTCCTCACGGCGACGTTCCTAAGGCAACATGAGCCTTAGACTCAAAAGTGCTCCCCAGCCCTGCTTTCTACCTGTGACTTTTCTGTGTTTTTGCAAGGCGGGCAGGGGCAAATAATCAGGTTTCAGTAGCTCAAGTGACACAGTAAAAAGGAAGAGAGATAAATGGCGGAGAGCAATGTGCTTGACATTTCCGAGGAACCGTAGGTTGAAGCGACTGTCCTCTCCCCCCTCCCTCCTTCCCCCTTCAGAAATAAACGTGCAATATTGAATTTCTGGTGAAAGCTTTTGAGACACAGGCCGGGATTCTTTGAAAATGTCAAATTTAACAGCACGAGGAAATGTCTTTTGAATCAGAAGATGAGAACTCAGGGGAGTTAAATTAACAACATAGCACAACATTTTACCAAGTAATAGCACTATATTTTTTCTCTTTTATGGAGCACTGCTCAGGGCAATATCTAATCTCTCGAGTTTAATGAACTTTTAAAACTACTCCATAAATACTCCCGGGCCATGACATATACAGTCCTAAGATAAATTCAAGCCTGACTTCAATGGACGGTATCACATTTCTGTTATTAAAAAGTGTTAATTTTAATATCCGAGGCAATTTCATTTCCTACAAAAATGTGGGAGCAGAGGATCTGCACTCAGATCGCAGGGGCTGGCTTTTTTGTTGTACATGTTAAATACAAAGACATTTTAAATATAAAAATATATGCAGAGAAACTCAGCTTGTTGAGCTAATAATAGGACTCTCCAGAACCAGAACAGCCTACAAAAAGGATACTCAAAAACAATATTTTGGTAACCCCACAGCAGTATATTTTGTTTTTCTCTGAATTATATCCACCCAATTGAAGAATAACATGAGGTCCACTTCCATATAAAACATTCAAGGAATATCCAACAGAGCTACATGCAAATAGCCAACACATTTCTCATCTTCCTTCTCTTCTTCCTTCTCTTCTTCCTTCAAGTTTTGGAAGGTGAAATGCGTCAGCCTAGGAAGCTGCCTTATGCTAAGGTCACATCCAGACCATACATTTAAAGCAGTACCATACCACTTTAAACAGTCATGGCTTCCTCCAAAGCATCATGGGAGCTGTAGTTTGTTAAAGGTGCAAGGAGGTGTTAGGAGGACCCTGATTCCCCTCACAGAGCTACAATCCTCAGAGTTCTCTGGGAAGAGGGATATGTTGTTAAACCACTCTAGGAAACGTAGCTGTCATACCCTCCAACATGTCTCCAGTGAAAATAGGGATGTCCCATTCCATAATGATAATTTTACTCTTTTCTTCTTCTTTGGCAATCACTCGTAGCCGAGTAAGATTGTCTTCCATAAATGGTTTTGACAATGGGTCCGTAAGTGACTGTGGAGGCCAATTCTGGATCCACATATCCTTCCACAGTGGGGTCATTGGTATAAGTTGGTATAAGTTTCATTGACATCATTGGGGCTTGTGTCTGCGTCAACATGGGCAGCCTTACTCTGCCTTTTCATACAAAGCGAGATATTCCCTTCTTCTTCTCCACACAGCGTGAAAAGTCTCTTGTCTAAGGGGCAAACTATTTCTATTCTTCACCCCAAAAAAGTACCCATAATAGTCATCCATATTTCTGTGCATTCTTCAAAAGGCCTTTTTTTCTTCATCACATCAGGGAAAGATGGCATACAATGGTCAAATTGCAACCACATCATCAAATGCTGGGTTCAAAAAAGGAGACCCCAGTGACCTTTCCACTAGAAAAAGCAAACTTAGAAAGCAAGCATCTAACTGAAACAAATTAGATGGAAAGGAAAAGACACAAATTGGTTCCACAACAGTAAGAAGCAGACAAGACTATGCAGACAACAGACAAAAGCTTTAAAAAAGAAATCTATAATTTTTCTTTCTCTCTTTCAGACATTGGACTTAAATCCAGAGGACAATTTTGCCAGAATTTGTCTGTGCAAACAAGTTAGAGGAATTGTCTTCTGTCTCCTTGTTGATTGAAACAGTATTCTTTGTTTGTTTGACTGTATAGTAAACCCAGCTCTTCGGGGAGAGAATGAAAGGCTTGCAAAGTTCACAGTGTGCCATATTACGGATGAATTCAGCCCGATGAACTCTTGCATATCTGAATAGTAGACTTACAGATAATGCACTAATTATTATATTCCTATTGCCCTCTCCAGATTACACTCAAGGTTGCTGCATATTGCAGGTCTAGGAGTTCCAGGAGCCTACTTAAAACAGCAGTACACATTTGTGTTGAAGAGGGTTTAGGAGGGGGAAACAGAGAAGGCATCTGAAGGTCATTTCAGCCCACTGGCTGAAAAGCAATAGAATAAAATAAAAAGAATAAAGTACATAGCAGCAAAACAAAAACTGGATCACCTAAAATAATCAGGAGAAGAGGGATAGTCAGCTCTCTGAAGTGAGAGGGGAAGAAGCAAAAATTATTGGAAGACAAGGTTCCACATTTGAACAGGAAGCCCACATGTAATTATATAATAGTTTTGGTCCAGTTTATACACCACCTAAATTGTGCATTTCTGCAACACTATTCCTAGTAACCAGGGCAACCTGGTTTCCTTGGGCAACTGCTAGGCTTGAAACAGCCTCCTATTGTTATTATTATTACAGCTGTTGTTGGACTTTCCTTTTTCTCCCAAATTAGTCTACTTTATATTGGCAGGTTTTTGAAATTTTGTGAGGCTTTTTCAATTTTTAATGCAATTTTATGTTGGGTTTTATATTTAATTTTTATACATTGCTCAGTTATTTTCCTCATGTAGAGAGTTTTTATAATTTCTGAAACAAATGCATGCAATTTATTTATTTAATGCACTTCACAAAACAACTTTACAGTCCCTCTCTCTCTCTCTCTCTCTCTCTCTCTCTCTCTCTCTCTCTCTCTCTCGGATAGTTTAGTTGTTAGAATATGAGATTCTTAATCTCAGGGTTATGGGTTTGAGCCCCACATTGGGTGAAAGTTTCCTGCATTGCAGGGGGTGGACTAGATGGCACTGGTCATCCCTTCGAACCCTACAATTCATTCATATACGGTTCATAACATAAGAATGCTCATAAATGTCTCTCTTGTATTTGAGGTGAATTTGAGGGTCACATTCTATCTTAGCCAAGGAATCAATTACAAACAAGCACGACAGCATAGCCACTTTTGGAATATCAAAATTGAGATGGCCTGCATGCCTTGTTTTCATTTATAAATGTAAGTCAATCATGCTAACTCAGATCCCAATCAACTAAAGACATCTGAAAAATGTTCTGTTTCAAAATATTTCCATAAAACTGATGGAAGCCTTATTGCAGTGTTGATGAAATGTTGATGAAGAAGACCCATGTACTAATCAACAGTCTTGAGGCAGCTTACATTTTGAAACATACAAGAGCTATGATGGAAGGACAAACCTGTCTTATAGATGTTCTAGCTGCTGCTCTATTCCTGAATCTCAGGGCCCTGGCAGACTTCAGAGGATAAAAGTTAATCTCTCTCAGAAGGATTTCCCCACCTGGGCTACTTGGTGACAGATGTGAGAGGCACTGGGAAGCAAAAGGGTCTCGACATGAGGAGAACAAGGCACTATCACTTTGGGGCACCACTGTATGGTCTCAGGGACACCAATTTAAGAATTCTTTGTTTTTGTTTTTTTTTACCATGGGAAGCAAACGTGTGTCGAAATTTGCGAAAACGCTAAAATCTCAGGCTGAGCTACCACAATATGCGCACGATATGCACTGGACTCAAACATAAGGCTTCTTTATTTCAGTGTTTCCCAACCAGTGTGCCTCCAGATGTTTTGGGACTACAACTCCCATCATTCCTGACCACTGGTCTTGCTAGCTAGGGATGATGGGAGTTGTAGTCCCAAAACATCTGGAGGCACACTGGTTGGGAAACACTGCTTTATTTCTTTCTAAATGCCTAGAAGGTAGTTAGTAACATATCATACTCCACAGGTGTCCCAGAAGGGGGGGGGGGGAAACAAACAGGACATTCCGTTTTCCCCATGACAGCACAGCGGCCATTTTGGGCACTGAGCTCTCACCTTGAAAAAGTGCTTTATCATGGAAACATGCCCCCCCCCAATGTTTCTTTTGATCTGGCACAGGTCATGTGACTTGCTTGGGAGCATGGAAAAGAAGACACACGCTTCTGTCCTGTTTTCTAACATTGCTTTCGCACTATACTTTGCCTGTTCCCTCACATCTCAATCACTATGCCGCCAAGTTGAGGTCATCCCTCCGTGTCGTCTATATTCTGCCGCTCTTCTAGGCTTTAGCTTTTTGGCAGGGTTTTCTATACCCAGAACTGGCACACTTTCTGCTCAAGCAAAAACAGAAGAAAAGTGCGAGCCTTAAAATGGGCATGGAGTGCAGTGCATGGCGATATGCCGCCTCATGGCTTGTCGTCACATGATTGGCTTCAACATAAAAAGGGCAAGAAAACTGTCACACAAAACTCCAGCGATTTTCCGGGCTGAGGGGGCTGCAAACTTTTTTTCTTTTCTTTTTTACAGAACCAAGTAACAGGGAAATGTTGCTTGCACTATATTCCATTCCATTCGTTTTCCACAAGCCACGTTTACATCCCATGAAAGCTCGATTACAACGTGCAAAGTGACAGTTAGAGAAATGTCAGGAAAACGGAATAAACCGCAGTGTGAATGCAGCTAGCGAGTGCCCACACGGGCAGAGAACGTCAGCCCACAATAAATAACAGACAAGAGCTCTCTCTCTCTCAAAACTGAATCTACCCTATGTCAGATCAGTTTCATATACTATGTGTTTTGATCTATCCCCTCCCCCGCCCCAAACAAGAAAAATCTCTCCTAAGCAAAGAGAAATGTTTATCATAAAGGAGCTTGGCACTCAGGATGAATTATCTGAAGCAGTTAAAAACAGGTATTAAGTGCAAACAATGCTAACTGATTATAGCAGTGGGAGAAACATCAGCAGTCTGAATCTGTTTACGTTTGCATTCTCTGTTTTACTGCCATAAAGATTTTTTTTCCCTCCTGCATTTTGCAACCTTTCCTTTCCAGCTATGGTTTAATCAGAGAGAGACTGGCAGAATTGGATGCGCTCGATGATTCCCACTGAAGGAAGGGGACGTGGGAGCCAGGGGCAGTGTGGCATAGTGGTTAGAGTGTTGGACTGGGACCTGGGGGGGGGCAGAGTTCAAATCCCTGCTCAGACATGAAACTCCCTGGGTGATTTTGGCCAGTAATGGTCTCCGAGCCTAACCTACCACACAGGGCTGTTGTGAGGATAAACTGGGGGGGGGGAGCTCCTTGGAGGAAAGCTGAGGAATCTGGTAAATAAATCTTCGCCAATTCCCCTCCCCTCCTCTCGTGCTGCTCTGAAGGAACCCCCAACTTTCCGGAGCAGCTTTTAAGGGGACACAGTTGCATGTGCAACTGGGGGACATTGCCTGCCTGCCCCCTTCATTCAGCAGAACTCTGATCAGGGCAGTTATGGATCCAATTTACAGAAATTAGTACCTCCTGAGTTCATAAATGTATTATTCCACCTCGATTGGGATTCAATGGCTCTTTGGGGAAAAGAGGAAAAAATGGATAGCAGTTCCAATAAAGCGCATTATCTTATAAAAGATAATGTGGGTTGCGGAAGGGCTGGAAGAAGTCCTCAAGGTTTGGCTGAGGAGGGCTGGCTGAGGCAGGCTGGTAGGCGTGGCAATAAGTAATGTCCAGTTGATTGACAGGAGGGCCCCTATATAACCTCAGTCCCTTTCATTTTTGGCCACTCTGGCTGGCGTTTTGAATCTCCCTCCCACCCGCTGCATGTTTAAGAAGGTGTTAGCCTGACATTGCTTTGCCTGCCATGGGGTCGCCTGTTGAAGGGGCCCAGTAGGAATTTTGCCATTTGGCTGATTGGCTCTTGCCACTTGGTTTTTGCCTACTGCTTAGCAAACTGTCACAACTTGTTAGGTTGGCGGTTAGGCTTTTGGTTAATTAATTTGGTTGGAGGAGGGGTGTGGCCTCTACAAGTCTACCTTCTTCCTAACGTTGCTCCACATAGAAGTATTCCGTTAAAGGAATCCTGGGGCTCTCGGCTCTAGTCCTTACATTCTCGCCATAGGTGGGGCTGAGGGGCCATTAAAGAGTTTGAGACTTGGGGAACATTCCTGGCAAGAGGGGGGGAATGCCTGGGCACAGCTACCTCCTTTCCCATGGGGTGTTTACTTGACTTCCCCAATCGCATGGGAAAGTCGGAGCTGGTCCTGTCCCTAGTGGACAGATGGAGATTGCCCTGGCCCCAAGTGGTCAAATGGAATTGGTGGTCCTGTCTCAAGCGGGGCAGATGGAAATTGGTCCTGTCCCAAAGAGGGGGGCAGATGGTTTAACCAAAAGCCTAAGCCAACACTCAATTAAAATGTATTTAAATAAAGTTGTGGCCAAAACCATGCCAAAAACCCAAACCTAAAATATGTGTCTGTTGTGAGTTATTTGGGGGATTTCGGTCAGCCTCGTCACGCAAACAGAGGGAAAAGGAGAGGAGGGGATGTCAAGAAGGACTAGGAAACAGCAGAAGCAGTGTTTTCTTCTGAATGAGGCAAGGAACCTTTCTCAGCCAGAGTGAGTGACGTGACCTGGGGAGATTTCTGGGGGCCTGATGAAGAAGACTGGAAGGACATAATCAGGATCAGGCTCCCTACTCTTGTCTTCTGACAAAACTGGAATACATGAAGTCCCAGGAGATTAAAAAACAACCACAGTTCTGGAACAATCTCAGGAGGTTTTGAAGCAGAGGTTGGATGGCTATCTGTCATGGATCCTGCATTGCAGGGGGTTGGAGTAGATGACCCTTGGGATCCCTTCCAACTCTCTGATTCTATGGCCAACCTCATGTACTTTCTTCATAATGAATTGTTTCCTAGTACCCACTGAGGTTCTTCCCTCTCCCGTTCCCCCCGCGTCTGTTTCAGGCCACGAAAAATCTGAGCGACATACAATCACCCCGCCTCAGATCATGTACGTTTCATGCTAGGGCCAAGGCAGCACAATTCCAGGATTCCTGTCCAAGAGCGAGGCGCTTCAGAATTTCAGCACAGAAGGAGAGTGGGATGAAGTTGCGACAAACATGATTAATGTGGAAAACAGTGTCAGCTCAACCGTCGTGGCAGTAATGAAAAGTATTAATTTGTGCAAACATTGAAACATGTAAAATAAGACGGGGTTGTTTTTTTAAAAGAGGTCCAGCATGGCGTAACCCTGACACAGTGCATTAAAAACCATTCATTACAATGAATAAATAGCTTGATGAGATTGGAAGCGTCTAGCGGCCGCCACATAAGCAGGTGATGAAGTGAAGCATGCTAACAGCGTCAACGGGCATAAATTATGTAAGAGCAATATTTTTAATGTTGTCTAGTCACTTGCACTGCTGCTTTTGTTAAATATTCAAGCGTACGCCTTTCCGAAACAGTATCAAATTAATCTGGGCAATAAAAAGTGCCTGCAGCAAATGCGACCCGATTTGAATAACTCTCGGAAAAAAACCAGAGAAATGAGAGACCCCGCGGACTGACTCTGCCCGGCCAGTTTTTTCTGCCTGGCGCGTGAAGATTCACCCCTCTCAACCATTCTCAGAAGGCACCTGAGTACTTTTGGGCAATGTGGGCTTACAGCCCAAGGCAAGGTGTTCTTGTAGCACTTTTTACAAGCATGGTAGACTGGGGTTGTGGCACTCATCGCATCTTCTGCTCCACAAAGGGAATTAACAACGAACTATATGTCCAATTAGGGGCACCCAATGTGGTACACTCCAGATGTTGTTGCCCTGTTTAGGGAGGCTTTTAATGTTTAATCGATTATTTTATTTTATTTTTCTGTTGGAAGCCACCCAGAGTGACTAGGGAAACCCAGCCAGATGGGCGGGGTATAAATAATAAATTATTATTATTATTATTATTATTATTATTATTATTATTATTATTACTACTACTACAATTACTATCAACCTGATGGTGGCTGGGGCTGGTGGGAGCTGGAGCCTAACCCACAACTGGAGGCCACCACATCGGGTGTTGTTGTTTAGTCGTGTCTGACTCTGTACATCGGAACAAGTTTACCCATGTATAAACATGTACAGTGGTACCTCGCAAGACGAATGCCTCACACAACGAAAAACTCGCTAGACGAAAGCGTCTTGTGATGTTTTTGGTGACTCGCAAGACAAAGTTTTCAATGGCCATGCTTCGCAAGACGAAGTTTTTCGGCGGTTTTTTGTTTTGTTTTGTTTTTTTGCCGTGGCAACCCGCGCTTCACAAGACGAAATTATTGCTAGACGAATTGACTTGCGGCACGAATTAATTTCGTCTTGCAAGGAACCACTGTATATTAACTAATTACCGGCATATCATTTTCAGTGCATTAAAATGAATATTCTCCTATTTTAAATTAAAATTCTCTAATATTCTCATTAATCGAGAATAATCCAAGAGATTATTCTCGAGAATTTAACATCACTAGTCAGCGCCACCAACAGCTCAAGGATGCCACAGGTTGTATGTAGACTAGGCCACACCAACAGCTCAAGAAAACTATAGTGCTAAAGTTATCATTTTTTTGTAGTCTGTATTGTGTTTTCATAGTTGTAACCTGCCCCAGGATCTTAGGGTGAAGGGCAGGTATTATTATTATTTATTATTATTAAATATTAATATTAAAATATTATTATTAATAATAATATGCAAATTTGCATTGATAGAACTTTCCCCACATTTTTATTCTTAAATTATTAATGATTTTTAAAATTCTTTTTTTAGCTAGTCATGGAGATCAGGGGAAGACAAGGGAACAAAACTGCACTTCACCAATCTGTCATTTCTCCCTAGGCTTCGCCCACATCCTTGCATGCAGATCTTCAAAACAATGAGGGCTAGAAACTTGCTAATAATAATAATAATAATAATAATAATAATAATAATAATAATAATAATTTCTTATAAAGGTGAGATGAGCACCAGAAACCTTCAGTCTTATCTTTCTGTAATTGGGCACAATCACAGCATACACGAAACCTTGCCTGTAGGCCACTGCAGTAGCTCAAAGGATCAAACAGAAACAGCTTTAAGGTAGAATATCTTTTTAAAAAAATTAAAAAAATGAAATAAGATTATTTCTAAAAAGCAGAAGCTTTCATATAACAAACGGTACTGATTTATTTTAACAGCAGGGGTAGTTAACAGACCACGTAAAACTTCAGGAATATTAGGAACATGCTCAAACTTTTTCTTTTCCAATTAATTTAAGGAACTTATTAACAAATCAAACCACTTTATTTAAATTAGGCACCTAACCATGTAATTAATTAAGTAGAAACCATTTAAAGCCCATTTTTCTCCCCATTTTCGATGGTGGTGCTAAAGCAGTTAAATGCTAAAGCAGAGGAGAAAAAAGCCAATTATTGTACCAATGACTCTCCCCCCTCCCCTTAAACACACACATAGACATAGCACAGCAAATCAGCTCTCCTCAGCAGAGATGGCATTTTGAATCCCCCCCCCTTTTGTTTGTTTAACGATCATCTTGGTGGGTTTCCTTTTCCCCTCCCCCTCTCTCCCTGTGTACAGACACGGCTCTGGTTGTTGGATTAATTTCAATAAACGCAAAAAAAATCTTTATTCTAACTGTTCCGAAGCACTTGTTATTTACATTTCGAAGTGCGGGATTACTCATGCATGGCTGACTGTCAATTAATTCAATATCGCCCTGTGGATTCCTCCATTTGTAATTGGAAAAACAAAGCTTTCCTTGGGCTCTGCAGAGAACAGCAGCTGTTTAACTACAGGTGGTACTTGAAGCAGCCACATCTACACACATCTCATTCGGGGGGGACGGGACGGCCACATCGCCAAGAGAAATGGGGAGCCTGAGGCCACAATGATGCATTATGCCACATGTCACCCTCTAATCCAGGTTTGAGGAACCTCAAGCCACATTGTGGCCCTCTAAACCTTCTATCTGGCCCTCGAGATTGCCTCCCGGCCACATCTCTTCTTCTTCTTCTTCTTCTTCTTCTTCTTCTTCTTCTTCTTCTTCTTCTTCTTCTTCTTCTTCTTCTTCTTCTTCTTCTTCTGCAATGTGCTCTACGTGTGGCTCCCTTTGAAGGTGACCTGTAAACTGCAACTAATCCAGAATATGGCAGCTAGACTGGTGACTGGGAGTGGCCGCTGAGCCCACATAACACCAGTCTTGAAAGACCTACATTGGCTCCCAGTATCGTTTCCAAGAACAATTCAAAGGGTTGGCACTGACCTTGAAAGCCCTAAACGGCCTCGGTCCGGTATACCTGAAGGAGTGTCTCCACCCCCATTGTCCAGCCCAGACACTGAGGTCCAGCTCCGAGGGCCTTCTGGCAGTTCCCTCCCTGCGAGAAGTGAGGTTTCAGGGAACCAGGCAGAGGGCCTTCTCGGTAGTGGCACCCACCCTGTGGAACGTCCTCCCATCAGATGTCAATGGAATAAACAACTATCTGAGTTTTAGCTGATAGGTTATATACACTGATCTCTACAGAGTAGTCTAAGGGTGCCATACTTCTAAAAGTGAAAAGATGTTGAGTTTATTGGGGGGCAAAGTTGTGGAGCAAAGAAATTGGACGCTTTTGAGCTATTTCAGAAGGAAATTTTCAAAAACAACACTTATGACACTGCCATACGTCAGACATTTAGCCGACTTCTGCCTGGAAATTGCATATAGTCAAAACCCATTGGGTTCAAAGGCGGGTGGGATTGCCAATGTCATATTTTCCTGGAACCCTTTTTATGTTTTTACTTTTTTCCCTCTACACGCATGAAGCTGAATGTGCCATGTTAAATGTACATAAGTCATGGGCTTGTTCTACAGGGATATACTCACATTCTGTTAATCAGATGATATGATTCAACCACCACCATGTCTTTTCCTCCCTTCCTTTTTTAAGGGAATTAATTTGTAATGAACTGAACAACAAGGGTAATTAAAAGGTGTGTGCTGTAAAGGAATAATGCCTGATGACATAGGGTTCTCTCTCCCCCCCCCTTTTCCAAGGATGCTGTAATACAGAGGAAGGGGGCTATGAAGCAGCGATGATTCAGGAAGCATAAATGAACAGGAAGCTTTGATAAGGGGGACAGTTAATCTGTGTAATGAAAAACTCACTAGTTTAATATACTACCAACTCCACCACAGCTTGTTTTACAGTAAGTTTTATGTGGTAATTACATTTAGCCCTCTTATTAAGGGGGTTCAATATCTGATTATTATTAACAACAACAGTAATAGTAGCAGTTGTTGCTACTGTTATTACTAAAACCATCTTTGGTGTAACAACATTATTGAAACACTAGCTTTGAATTATGATTTCAATAAAGTCGGGAAACGCTGTGTGCGTTTTAAGGTCCAAGCTGTTTCTGCCTCCTTACTATTCAAGAGAATCATTTCTTTCAAAGAATGTTTACAGCACCTTGGAGAGACAGCAACATTCAGAAAATGACTGTTCCTGTAGACCTTTTTTATGTGGATTTGTGGGGAGGGGGGGATATCATCTACAATTGGAGAGGGGGCCATAATTTGGTGCCAGAGCACATCGCTGCACACAGGAGATCTCCAGTTCAGTTCCTGCCATCTCCTCCAAAAGGACATAGGTCTTCAAGCAAAGCATGGGCAGGAAGCCTGAGGCTCTTGAGATGTTGACAGCCTGTCTTTCCCTCCATGCCTGATCTTTGGCCACACCGGGCAGGGTCTGACGCAATCTGGAGTCCAGCAATGCCTGGAGGGCCGCAGCTTCTCCAGAGCTGAAGAAGAGCTGCCTCCAACTGGAAAGGGGCGATTCTGAACTACATGGGCTAACGTACTGCCCTTAGTATATGAGGCAGCTTCCTTTGCTCGTATCGAGTCACATAAACGGAAGGAAAGCTGAGGAGACAGGTGGGGCAGTGGATAGCTTGGGTTCCCAATGTGGTATTATGGACTACAAACCCCCACCAGTCCTAAGCAGCTTGGCCCATTGGCCAAGAGAGATGGCCAGTTGTTAAGGAAGATGGGAGTTGAAGTCCATTGGGTCTGGGGCACACCACTTTGGCTACGCTGGGATAAAGTGTCAGAGTTCCCTTCTACAATGACCAGAGATCAAATCGCCACCAAGCAAAGAAACTCAATGGATGATCTCAGGCCAGTCGCTACTTCCTAAGCCACTCCTTAAAAGTGCCTGAGCTTCTAGGTAGGTAACCTGTGCTTCCCCCATGTCATCCCCAGATGCTGTTGGACTCCAGCTCCCATCAGCCCCAGCAAGCATAGCCAATGCTCAGAGAAGAGGGGAGCTCTGGTGCAGCAACACCTCAAGGGCACAGGCTCCCCCATCCTTGCTGCAGGAGGAAGGCATGGAATGAAGCCATAATAAATGACCTTTGCACAAGTATCAATAGTTAAAACCGCCTTTGAATAAGAAGAGCCAATAATTTCCATCATGTCTTTACTGCAATATTTTCTGTTATTAAGCTTTTGGAGTTGGGTCCCAATTCTAGCCCTACCCATCAAAAATAATGAACATGACTACCTTAGCTGCATTCATTTCAGTGGGCCTATTCAGAGTAAAACTCAGTTGGACACAACCCGGAATATGATTGTACATTTAATTAACATTACATTTGCTTTGCTGTTTATTCTTTGGGCTGACATTTGATTCGTTTAGTTGCATCCGCTTTCATTTGTCTCTGTTTTGCCCTAACTTCTTTCTTGTCCTCCCCCCCCCCATGAAATAAAATGGACACAATGAACAGAATTAGCCAGTAAAATCAAGAATTGGTACATCATCACTCCATCCCCAAAGGGTATTGTAAGGGGGAGGGCTACCAGAGAACAGCCCCCCCTCATCCGAAGCAGCTCGTCTCCCAGCAGTCATGAGAGCGAAGGGTCTGATGGAGGGAGTCAGGAAACGGGAAAGGGAGTGCCAGTGCTCTGGCAACATCCAAGAGCCCCTGCTCCATAGGCAGGGAGAGAGGGAGGGGGAAAGAGAGGGCAGGAATCAGTCAGACCGGATACCCTCCCCCCCCCCATGCCGGAATCATAGCTGCCAAGTTTTCCCTTTTCTCGCGAGGAAGCCTATTCAGCATAAGGGAAAATCCCTTAAAAAAAGGATAACTTGGCAGCTATGGCCGGAATTGAGGAGGAGGAGGAGGAAAGGGAGGCGCTTCTCAGTTCTGAGGCTTTTATGTTGGTCTAGAACGCGGAGAGGGGCAGTGCAGGAATGTGACTTGAGCAAGTAGACATGAATCCAGCAGTTCGTTACACTGTAAATAATGTGCACTAATAAAAGCTTCTGAAAGACAAGCATGTGGAAGGTCGTTACTCAAGAGTAGTCACAACAACCCTGACAGGTATGAATATTTGGGGGCACCCAATCATTATTCCAAGAATTAGAAGATGATTAACATTTAACAGAATTTATCCTGTTCAATGCAGCTTTTAAGTCCTTCCAAAATAAACACACACTTCCCTTTTGAGTTTCTTCCAACTCTGCAACACCTATGGTTTGTTTGTTCTTTTACTCCGAATCTTTAATTTTATTTTATTTTCTGACAGTTGTCCACAACAAGCACAAGCAATTCACCATGATCCCCGATAATGACTTCCGGTACAGAAACTGTCCCTAGCCTTTGCCCGCCCTTCTCCATTCCACAAGCAGAGTTTTTAGCCTTATTGCTATTAACTTGCCTGCACAGTTGCTCAACAAAACCAAACAGGTGTGAGACCAGAGTATGGAACTCAGATAAATGAAAAGGCTGGCTTCCTGCTGCAGACAATTACAGAACAGTGGATGCCCTGGCTTCTACAACCACAGCCAAAACAAATGCAGCAGGATATAATCAGTCCTCCAGTCCAGTTTCACACAGTGTGTTATCTGCTTCCTAACGGTGTTACTGAGGATTTTGTGGCTGTCTCGATTGTTGGTTTAATGGCACAAACACCAAATAAGCATTTATTTGATGAAACGTTAAAATATGAAATCTCCCAAACCGAGGCCTCCCACTTTAATTACTTGTGGGTTTAATGGGAATGCTTTGCGGCATATTTTAATTATGGATGTTTCTATTTTAATGTTTTGACGGTGTTGTTACATTTTGTATTTTAAATACAGATGCGTTCATTTTAATGAATACTTGTAAACGGCTTAGAGGCCTGTTCGGACAAAAAGCAGTATATAGTTAATAAACAGGATTAGTAATGAAATGAAAATTGAAGACATCCTTTTTTTAAATAATAAAAAAACTCCTCCTCCAATATTGTGATGGATCTCCAGGCAAGAGCAGGAAGTAATAAGCAGAATTTGACATTTAAAGAGGATTCTCCAAATGTTCAAAGTAGTTTACAATCCTGTATTAGAATTTGCCCAGGCATTCTGCTTTGTTTGAATCTTGCAGTGTGTGTGTGTGTGTGTGTGTGTGTGTGTGAGAGAGAGAGAGAGAGAGGGGGGGGAGAGGGAGAGAGAGATGAGAGAATTTATTGGGATATTTTGTCTTTTTTATGCCATCCAATTTGTGAGCGAGTTTTTAATTTTCTGAAATTCATGTTGGAGGGCTCTAGTAGGGTTTGAAAGGTATAGAAATGCTCGCTCTTGCCCTCTCTCTATATACAGTATAGTATACCGTATATCCCATTTTAGCCATACTCAGCAGTAGACCTAGTGAAATTAATGGGTTTGACTGATTTAGGTCTACCATGAGGAATAAATAATTGTATACAATATTAATTATGTTCCCCTCCATTCCTATTTTGAGAGTCATCCGGGGGGGGGGGGGCTTAAAGTAAGGATAGAAATGTCTAAAATAATATTTGTATGGCAATCAGTGTTTTCGTACCCCATAGTTTAGGTTGGGAGGTGAGACAACAAACAAACAGCTTCCCCAAGTTAATTCATGGGGAAGCCACTATGGGATACAGAATATTTTGTAGCTGGCTTCAGTAGTTTGACCTACAACCTGGTGGTGTAACTTAGTTTCCTTTTGCTTCTCTTTTATTTGCTGTGACCTGGTAATGGGAGCTGCCGAGAAGGGAAAGGGCACTGTTGACGTGGATAAATCCCAGACTAAAGATCACCACTAACCATTTGAAAGGGGATGTAATCTGGCGCCACTGAACATCAGCTTAAGATAGACTGGGACCTCATACTCTGGTTTCCGGAACAACAGTCAAGAGCTCACATACAGCATCAGTTCACAATATAGTTGGAAAGCTCCAGCAAACATGTAAAATTAATAATGATATTAAATAGCAATAATAATCATATTGCTAATGCATTTGGTTTCTCAATATTAAGTATCTACTCAGCTTGATTCGTGATTAAGACCATGTTGGATAAAGAGCCAAAAGCCAGTTGATTTAGATTTGCATATTATTATTATTATTATTATTATTATTATTATTATTATTCCTATCCATTCTGAAGGAAATCAGCCCTGAGTGCTCACTGGAAGGACAGATCCTGAAGCTGAGGCAACAATACTTTGGCCACCTCATGAGAAGAGAAGACTCCCTAGAAAAGACCCTGATGTTGGGAAAGATGGAGAGCACGAGGAGAAGGGGACGACAGAGGACGAGATGGTTGGACAGTGTTCTCGAAGCTACCAACATGAGTTTGACCAAACTGTGGGAAGCAGTGGAAGACAGGAGTGCCTGGCGTGCTCTGGTCCATGGGGTCACGAAGAGTCGGACACGACTAAACGACTAAAAAACTTCTTCTTCTTCTTCTTCTTCTTCTTCTTCTTCTTCTTCTTCTTCTTCTTCTTCTTCTTCTTCTTCTTCTTCTTCTTCTTCTTCTTCTTCTTCTTCTTCTTCTATCTGCCAGGGTTTCCCCAGCCAATCTAGGCATCTTCCAGCACATATAAAAGCATAACAAAACACCCCTTGTTGTCTGCTCATTTGTGAAATGGAAATCAAACAAACAAACAAAAATGTCTGATTTCACAACACAGTTCTCGCATATGTAGAGGTCCCAAAATATTACATCTCTTAATACTTATTCAAAGTGTTTCTTTTGAGCTTTTTACGTACAGCATATACACAGGGCCGGCAACATGGTGCTGTTGAGATGCTGTTGGACTCTGGCTCCCATCACCCCCAGCCAGCATCGTCAATGGTCAGGGATGATGGGAGCTAGAGTCCAACAACATTGGGAAGGGAACTTGTCCCATGCCCTTCCCAAATCTTGTCTAGAGGTTTTAGGGGGTGCACAGGCTTGAGGTGGGGGGAGTTCCATTGTCCAAGTGGAACTCCTTGCACCAACAGAATGAGTTCGTTAAATAACACTCCCCATGCTACTCACCTTGACACAGGCTGATAATTATGGTAATTGAACGCTCCTGAATTAAAAACACAAAGAACTTGAAACTCAAGATCGAAATGGAGCCAGCAAGCATGGGAAAAGCTGATTGTTCTTTAGAGAAAGGAGGAAACCCATTACAACCCCTCTAGGAATTCAACTTGCTGGGGGCTCTGACAGCACCAGCCACCGAAACTTTATTGTTTCAATATATTTCTTCAGAGATCCTACCCATCAGTTGCCACAATATCATTTTCTAATACGCTGTGAGAAAGTTGCACCCTGAAGCCAAAGAGAACCCTCTTTTCTTATTCTAAAAGGGGAGAAGATATTTGAAGTGAAGTAAGGGACAGACACAAAAAACAAAATGAAAGATCTCTCTATTTCCCTCTGCCTTCGCTCCTGCTGCCGCACATTCCAGCTTCATATATTGCCAGGTTATTTTAGCGAACTGCTGAGGGAAGACGTTGGTTGCAAGAATGGGCAACCCAAATGATTGGGAGGCAGGGTGAGCCTCCATATATCAGTTGTTGAGGATTACAAGTGGGGCAACTGCTGTTGTCCTCAGGTCCTACAAGACGGGCTTCTTATAGGCATCTGGTTGGTTAGTTCTGGGACCAAGATGGTGCACCTGTTGTTGTTGTTGTTGTTGTTGTTGTTAATTTATTTATTAAATTTGTTTACTGCCCTATATCCATAGATCTCAGGGCGGTTCACAACAATATCTTTAAAACAACACCACCACAAAATTCAATATATATATATATATATATATATATATATATATATATATATATAATCAAAGGGCTAAGCTGAAGGATGAAAGTTTCAGAACTGACAAAATAAAGTACTTCTGCACACAGTTAAAACTATGGAATTTGCTGCCGTGAGATGCGATGATGGCCACCAATTTGGATGGCTTGAAAACGAAATTAAGACACTTTCATGGAGGTTTTGGTTTGCAATGGCAAGAAGCCTACACAATATCTAGTATCAGAAATGTTGTGCCAGTTGTTGTGGGGCACAGATGGGAAGAGGGCCAGTGGGCTCGTGTCCTGTTTGTGGACTCCCCACGGGCACCGGGTTGGCCAGTGAGAGCAGAGCACTGGCCCAGAGTGTCCTGAGGTCCCATCCAGCTGGGTTTTTCTCCTGCCCTTTCTTCACAAAGGCCAGTTAGCCTAGTGGGGCGGGGGGACTGATTTTCAACTGGAAGCAGAATTGAAGCAAAGGCTCCACATAACTTTTAATATTGTGTTATTTATTATCTCCAGCAGTGTCTACTCTGATGGGCAAGTTCCTGCATATATTTGCACAGAAGCAGCGGTGTGTTTTCTGGGAAATTTTGAACTGAATTTTTTCAGGGAAATTTGCAATGCAAATTAGGGCAATTTGTGCTGTCCTTATGCCCTTTAGAGTGATCTAAGTCAGCATGTTTATTTGACTTGTATATAGTAAAGAGAGATAAAAACTTTTGAAACTGCACAGCTTGCCTTATATTGGTTTTTTGTTTCGTCTGACATTCTTTTATTGTTACTAATGAATTTACAAAACAGACAATTTCCCATGGGAGAAAAATAGGGAAATCTTAAATCCCACAGAACAGATTCATTAATTCCAGGAAAAGCCTGACTTCATGTCAGTGACACTCAAACTTTTATCCCTATTTAAGAAATAGCCTTGACTCATCATTTTGATGGGCAGGCAATTTTTGAAGATGTTAGATTATTAAACATTTTGTCTCCCATAAGCCTCCATTTGGGGAAAAAGTTGAACATTAACTTATGCAGATCCACAAGTTGACAGTATTAGGACGGAGTAGAGTAATCAAATATTTAATACCAATGATTACATTGATCACATGTATTCTTTAATTAATGGTGCATTAATTAATTAATCAATCGGTGCATAGAACAAAGCAAAATGGTTGCTTTATAAATAAACGTTGTCCAATATCTTGACAGTTATTTGAAAATGCTGTTAACAGAAAGAAGAATGGAACAGATTGGGTCTTGATACTAATCCTTGGAGGTAGAGGGGACATTTATTATTTTCCTTGATGCGAAAATCACCTTCTACTTGCTGTTTGTAAGGATGATCTCTCCCTTTTAAGCAGTGCTACTTTTCTAGAAAAAGAGATGCTGGAACTGAGTTCCTGTGAGTTCCCCCTGAAAAAACTCTGCTTTTAACCCATACGTAAAGATTCCATAAAATCCACTGTCAAGGGATCAACAGTAAGCTACAATACATTAGGAGTGCAAGTAGATAAATAGGTACCACTCTGGTGGAAAGGTAAACGACATTTCCGTGCACTGCTCTGGTTCACCAGAAGCGGCTTAGTCATGCTGGCCACATGCAGCGGCGTAGCTAGCTGCCTGGCTGCGACTGGACCTAACGGTCAGGGGTAACTTTTTTGTTGTTGTTTAAATAACACATGCATCATACTTAAAAGGCTAAAAGGCTAAAACTCAATTATCTTAGATACGTTCCTGTTTTCAAGACAGACAAGAGGTATATTACAGCTAAAGAGGTACATTTGCCTGGTGATCTCCAGCACCAGGGTCAAGCTTTGTATGTAGCAGCAACTTGCAGAGAGAGCAGAAAGCGCAAAAACAGATGCCACACAGGCTAAATGGGCACAGCTGGTGAGTTTGCTAACTACTTTTCATGTTCATTGCTTTTTTAACAACATAGGGCCCATTGCCTTCTCTTGATCTGTAATCCACACAGGGCTTCGAGGAAGCAAATGACCTAAAACAAAATGATTTGTTAACTCTACACAGTGGAGCAAATGAATAGAGCGTGATATCACCTCTGGGCGTAGCAGCCAGTTCCTTGCTGAAGGCGGCGCTCAGCAACAAACCCAAGTCTCTGGGACCATGCAGCCGCAATGTGGAGAAGAAACAGCAGGATGCCCAGCCCCACATTTTACCACTGAAATTTCTTCTCCAGCTCAGGCTTCAGAAGCAACTTTACCATGTTATCATGAAAAGCAAAAAGGGAGAAGAGGTTGCAGGGGGAACTCAGTGGGCAAAGCATTAAAGCACACCCTCCTTCTCACTGCTTTTATGCTCCTTCCTTTGCATTAGTTTAGAGACCCAGGTTTGCCATGAGAGTCCTGACTAGAGGCTTCTGAGCCAGTCAGGTATCAGCTAAGGCAGGTAAAGGTAAAGGACCCCTGGACAGTTAAGTCCAGTCAAAGGCGGCTATGGGGTTGTGGCGCTCATCTCGCTTTCAGGCCAAGGGAGCCGGCGTTTGTCCACAGACAGCTTTCTGGGTCATGTGGAAAAGCATGACTAAACCGCTTCTGGTGCAACATAACACCATGGCGGAAACCAGAGCGCAAGGAAATGCCATTTACCTTCCCACCACAACAGTACCTATTTATCTACTTGCACTGGCGTGCTTTCGAACTGCTAGGTTGGCAGAAACTGGGACAGAGCAACAGGAGCTCACCCCGTTGAGCAGATTCGAACCGCCGACCTCCTGATTGGCAAGCCCAAGAGGCTCAGTTGTTTATAGACCACAGCGCCACCCATGTCCCTTTATCAGCTAAGAGACACTACCTGCAGGCACAGTAGCACTGAGAGGGCAGGGCTAACGCTGTACCTCCCACTACCCCCCCCTCCATGTCTTTGGAAATCAACACCTAAATAGGTGGTGTTGGTGTGCCTGAATTGCTGAAAGGGGAAGGGGCGAAACATCTAAGTGCCTCGTTTTTCCACTAACTGCTCCCATCACATCTTTTAAAAGACACATCTTGATTAAAGCTATGTTGTATGTTGGAGTGAAATCAAATGAAGATGGCTTCCCCCCTGTGAGGTGATACTTAAAGGGGAAAAAAGGCTCCTGGAAGATAAAGTACTTTGTGGAGTAATTAGCTATAATACACTTCTTTGAGACAACAGATCAAACAAAGCCTTTTTAGAAAGTAGTGTTAGAAGGTGGGGAGGAAGAGAGGAGGCAGACTTCCTTGAAGGACTATAACCAATGCTTAGAATTTAGACGTTGGGTGTTCATCTCAATTCCAGACAGTGCAAAATGCTCAGATATGTAAGTTCATCTGAAGTTGCAGGAAGTCACAGCAAGAAATCTTTTGAGAACTCAGTTGTGTCTGTTTAGTAAAGCTCAGAAGCTAGGATACAAAGACTTGGCTGAGTACCACGTGCCCAATGGCATTTTGGACTTAGTCTTAAGAGCAGACACATTATATATTAAAACCGAGGGTGATTTCGAACGACACATGAGATATAGAATCATAGAATCTTTGAGTTTGAAGGAGAGTCCACCACCTCTCCCGGGAGTCTGTTCCACTGTTGAACAGCTCTTACTGTCAGAAAGTTTTTCCGAATGTTTAGTCGGAATTTCATTTCTTGTAACTTGAAGCCATTAAGATATTTGAAGGCGGCTATCACATCTCCTCTTGGTCACCTCTTTTCCAGGCTAAACATACTCAGCTCCTTCAAGCGTTCCTCATAAGGCTTAGTTTCCAAACCCTTGATCATCTTGGTCGCCCTCTTCTGTACACATTCCAGCTTGTCAACACCCTTCTTAAATTGTGGTGCCCAGAAATGGACACAGTATTCCAAGTGTGGTCTGACTAAGGCAGAATATAGTGGTACTATTACTTCCCTTGATCTAGACAGTATATTTCCCCCATTTTAACAACCAGCTTCCTTGCAAGAATATACATAGGGAACTTTGTCAAAAGTCAAAAGTCAAAATCAAGATATACTATGTCCACAGCATTTCCCTGATTGTAATTCCAAGCTTGTAATTCCACCAAAAAAAGAAATCAGCTTGGTCTGGCATGACTTATTTTTGAGAAACCCATGCTGGGTCTTAGTAATCACAGCATCCTTTTCTAAATGTTCACATACTGACTGTTGAATTATCTGTTCTAGGACCTTCCCTGGTATTGATGTCAAGCTCACCGGTCTCCAGTCTGTAGGGATCTCACCTGTTCTCCAATAATTCTCAAAGATAAAAGACAAAGGGTCTGAAAGTACATCTGCAAGCTCCTTTAGTACCCTTGGAAGCAGCTCATCAGGCCCTGGAAATCTGAACTCATTTAAAGTAGCTAGGTGTTCCCTTACTACTTTGTTTCTTATCTTGGGCTGCAGCTCCCTCCTTACATCATTTATTTTGTTACCACCAGGTTGGGAATCACTTTCCTTTTGGGTGAAGACAGGGGCAAAGCAGGTGTTGAGTAGTTCCAGCTTTTCTCTGTCACCCAATAGCATTGCTCCATCTTCCCCAGACAAAGATGAAGAAACCTCTTTTTCAAATATTTAGCCTCTCTTGCAAGCCTGAACTCATTCTGAGCTTTAGCCAACCTGACATCCCCCCTGCAACTGTTGGCTACTCGTACTTACTCCTCCTTTGTGCAATGGGACAGGGTCTGACATTTGTCCTGCAGCCACCACCAACTTCTAAACCTGGAATGAAGACATAGAGGCATCACACCTGGATTTAAATAAAATATGGATTTAAACAAGCTGCAAGCTGCAAAGGGCAAGGTCCAAACTCTGCCACAATCTCATAGAATCATAGAATAGAATCATAGAATCATAGAGTTGGAAGAGACCACAAGGGCCATCCAGTCCAACCCCCTGTCAAGCCTCTGCTTAAAGACCTCCAAAGAAGGAGACTCCACCACACTTCTTGGCAGCAAATTCCACTGCCAAACAGCTCTTACTGTCAGGAAGTTCTTCCTAATGTTTAGGTGGAAGCTTCTTTCTTGTAGTTTGAATCCATTGCTCCGTGTCCGCTTCTCTGGAGCAGCAGAAATCAACCTTTCTCCCTCCTCTATATGACATCCTTTTATATATTTGAACATGGCTATCATATCACCCCTTAACCTTCTCTTCTCCAGGCTAAACATACCCAGCTCCCTAAGCCGTTCCTCATAAGGCATCATTTCCAGGCCTTTGACCATTTTGGTTACCCTCCTCTGGACACGTTCCAGCTTGTCAGTATCCTTCTTGAACTGTGGTGCCCAGAACTGGATACAGTACTCCAGGTGAGGTCTGACCAGAGCAGAATACAGTGGTACTATTACTGCCCTTGATCTAGATGCTATACTCCTATTGATGCAGCCCAGAATTGCATTGGCTTTTTTAGCTGCTGCATCACACTGTTGACGCATGTCAAGTTTGTGGTCTACCAGGACTCCTAGATCCTTTTCACATGTACTGCTCTCAAGCCAGGTGTCTCCCATCCTGTATTTGTGCCTTTCTTTCTTTTTTTTTTTGCCCAAGTGTAGTACTTTACATTTCTCATAACAGTGCCTTCATCTGAGGTGAGCACTAAGAAGTTCTGCCTCAGAGGCCATTCCACCCCGTCTGTAGAGGCTTCCTTAATGTTTTCTAGTTCCTTCATTCAGCCAGAGCTGGATGGGGGTGCAGAGGCTGAATACCTTGCCTGACACCACTCCACAGTCAAGAGTCTAGAGACAAGACAGAACATCAAACAGCCTGAAAGGCCTACATCAAAGGGCTCAACCCCTTCCAGCAGAAGCATGACAGCAAGGATACCCCACACAGTAGGAGCTGTTGAAACTCAGACAGCTTCCAGGACAGGATGCCAAAAGCAGGTCTCAGAGTACTTAGCCTGGATTTTATTAACGCTATCAAGATGCGAGTTCCAATACAAAATTGTGCTCTTGGAGAAGTTAAAATTCTGACACAAGGCACAACTACAGGTGTGTTGAATAGTAAAGCCCCATTTCAAAAAGGGAAGGGACAGCGGTTAATTCAGTGGGCTGCTGCATATGAACAAACGTTTAATGCTAGTGCCTTTTTGCTATCTGCTTTCTAGGAACCAAAAGCCTGCGACTGAGCCCCAGTTCCAGCACAAATACACATTGCCCTCTCTTTATTCTTGAAAAGCTTTGTGCTCAAAGTGTGTCCAACTGATCTGTAATGGCCATCATCTGACAATCAGTTCATTTGCACCAGGCTAAGTAGGGGACAAGTGTGCTGGAACAAAAGTCATTGTATTAGGATGCATTTAGGGTACTTTGGGGTGGGGGGAATAACTCTACACAGTCATTGACAGACTAAGGACAGAAGGCATGACAATAGCCATGCTGAATCACACCAAACAAAGCGAGAGAGACTCTGCTCAAATGCCCTTTGGTCTTTTGAACTGTATCACATTATTTGTAAGTCTTTATTTAGGACAGCTGGATCATCTCGATTTTTTGAGGGTCAAGATACATCTTTTGTAAATTTTAGTATATCCCCAAAGGAAAAGAAATATAACAAAAATGCACTCATCCCAATGTCTTTCTGCCAATCACCTGAACTTGTTTACAGAATGGCACTGAGATGGTGGCAACCTGCCTTTTTTCAGTTTTTGATTTCTATTTGTGTGGGGGTATACAAGTAGCTTACCACTGTTTTCAGCTCCTGCTGCTTCTCCTCCTTTCAGGCTACTGCTGTGCCCAAAGATCTGTGCACCTTAGTTAGACCACAACACAATATGAAATCCTGATGTGGCTGTGCCATTATCACATTTCTGTTCTGTGCAGAGTTACAATCGAAGCCGCTCTCCATTTCCACACGTCAGAGATGAACACTGCCAAATAGTGCAGGTGTCACTTCTAAGATTGATTTTTGAGCTTTTCTTAATTGAAACAGGAAAGCATGTGGAATGAATCATTGGGGCCAATCTACATAACCATAGCCAACCACACCCTAAGCCTCTCTCACAGCCAAGGAAATACAACAAGTGAATAGTAAGAGAACCTGTGCAAGTAAGGCTGACACAAACTCCCCCCTCACTACCGGTAAGTAGAAGAATAGAATAATAACTACCTGGCCCCACCCCACTCACAATTCCCCCTCCCCTCCCCCTCTTTCTTTCTTTCTTTCTTTCTTCTTAACTGTTTAAACCAATTCATGAACCAAGAACATGTACATTGACCACTAATAATGAAACGTATGTTGTAGATATTTTTCCACATTTATTATGCTATTTTTGTGATATACAAATGACATGAGAAAACTCGGTACTGTATACTTGTTTGTATAACATTATTCTTGTTTACCCAAAGTGAATTGGTAGGAAGGAGACATTCACACATCCCTATTGAGAAAACCAGGTAAAATGGCAGGTTAATGCTTTTATCTGCAGAAATGTGTCTCTTGCGTGAGTTTCTGATCCAGGTAAGAACTTGATAATATCAAGCTGAACTGCATCCATTCAGATTTCCTGAGGGTGACCTAAAACCTGTTCAGATGGACAAACGTAAAGCTCACATGAAGCTGCGCTCTTAGACTCCATAAAGAACATGGAGAGAATGGGTGTGTGGAATCAGATACTGATGCTTGGGTGATTTTTCCCCATTGTGCTCTTTCCACATGTTCACCCAAAAGGTTTGTTTGCAACATAATGTGTTACAATTCCTGCCTTCAAGAGAGGAGTCTTCTATTTATTATTATTATTATTATTATTATTATTATTATTATTATTATTATTATAATATTGTATTTGCATTTGTATCACCACTGCAGTCTATTGCAACTAGTGCTTGGAAGAAGTGAGCAACAGATGGATGCATGACAGCCTGGAAACCCTTGGCAGAGAAGCAACAGATGTAACCCTGGCAAAGAGGAGGAAATACAAAGAGGGTTTTTTTGCCAGAAATGCTCTCACATCAGCAGTTAAGGGGACAGTGCCAAAGAAAGAAAACCATTTCCTAGGCTTTTTTTTTTTTTAAAAAAAAAGTGTAATGGGTATGTACATACCTCTCAAGAATTGCACATGTCTATAACATGGTTTGTACATCAATTGCCCATCTTTCCCATGTGAGGTAAGAATGGCAAAGGAGACATAACATGAATGGCTACAGAATATAACAAATGTAAGGTAAATGTAAAGGAGGGACGCAGGTGGCGCTGTGGTCTAAACCACTGAGCCTAGGGTGTGCCGATCAAAAGGTCAGCAGGTTCGAATCCCTGCAACGGGGTGAGCTCCCGTTGCTCTGTCCCAGCACCTGTCAACCTAGCAGTTTGAAAGCACGCCAAAAAGTATAAGTAAATTAATAGGTACTGCTCCGGCGGGAAGGTAAACACCATTTCCATGTGCTGCTCTGGTGTCAGTGTTCCATAGTGCCAGAAGCGGCGTAGTCATGCTGGCCACATGACCCAGATAAACTGTCTCCAGACAAAAGCTGGCTCCCTCGGCCTGTAAAGTGAGATGAGCGCTGCAACCCCAGAGTTGTTCACAACTGGACTTAACTGTCAGGGGTCCCTTTACCTTTACAGTTAGGTAAATGCCTTGAACGGTTAAGTTCAGTCCAAGGCAACTATGCGGTTGTGGTGCTCATCTTGCTTTCAGGCCAAGGGAGCCAGCGTTTGTCCACAGGCAGCTTTCTGGGTCATGTGGCCAAGCATGGCTAAACCGCTTCTGGCGCAACAGAACACAGTGGTGGAAACCAGAGTGCACGGAAATGCCGTTTACCTTCCCGCCACAGCGGTACCTATTTATCTACTTGCACTGGCATGCTTTCGAACTACTAAGTTGGCAGAAACCGGGACAGAGCAACAGGAGCTCACTCCATCCTGGGGATTCAAACCACCGACCTTCCTATTGGCAAGCCCAAGAGGCTCAGTGGTTTAGACCACAGCACCACCTGTGTCCAAGAAAAAGCGAAGTGTAGCTTAATCTGATGAAGTAAATGCTAGAGCCATTAATTACTCAAGCGTGATGCCTTCTTCACAGGTGAGCTTTCACAGAACATACTTCTGAACCGGCTTTGTAATGCCCAACGTGTTTCTGGTTGCACATAGTCGCTATGTAAAAACGTTAGCCGGAGAATAATTTACACCTTGCTATGTGTCAGCTGATCGCCGAACAATTGATGCTTTTGAAGAAGGCTGATCGCCGAAGAACTGATGCTTTTGAATTGTGGTGCTGGAGGAGACTCTTGAGAGTCCCATGGACTGCAAGAAGATCAAACCTATCCATTCTGAAGGAAATCAGCCCTGAGTGCTCACTGGAAGGACAGATCCTGAAGCTGAGGCTCCAATACTTTGGCCACCTCATGAGAAGAGAAGAATCCTTGGAAAAGACCCTGATGTTGGGAAAGATGGAGGGCACTAGGAGAAGGGGACGACAGAGGACGAGATGGTTGGACAATGTTCTCGAAGCTACGAACATGAGTTTGACCAAACTGCGGGAGGCAGTGCAAGACAGGAGTGCCTGGCATGCTCTGGTCCATGGGGTCACGAAGAGTCGGACACGACTAAACGACTAAACAACAACATGTGTCAGCTTGCTGAAGACTCAAGCATAGTCTGTTGGAGGGTCCCAGAGATTGATGGCTTCTGAACAAAAAAAAAGCCTTAAAATCCAAGATTTGAGATGGAGCTTGATCCATCATGTACGGCCACATCAACACCAGCACCAGCTCTCCATGGTTTCGGACGCGAGACATTCCCAAGTCCCACCTGGAGATCTCAGGGATGAAACCTGGGACCTTCTGCATACAATGCATGAGCTGAACCACTAAACTACAGTTCCTTCCCCTCATTTCTTTAAAATTCCCAGGTGTCCTTTGAATGAATGGGAGCATCCAAATTTGTATCAGATTGTATTTTTATGGAAGATTTGGCCGCCTAAATTATTTTAGGTAGATTGGTGGGAGGTTTGACAGGACTTAACCGTCCAGGGGTCCTTTACCTTTCTTTTTTCTTTTTACCTTGTGTGTATATAGAATCCACAAAATGAAAACTCCCAAGAGTTTCATTATTAAAAATAAAATAAAATCCATCCTCCCCCATGGTTTCTTTTTTGATCATATAAATATTTTGCCTTTTGCTAAGGATTTCTGCTTCTGTAGAATGTTTTGGGGTACCTCCTTTCAAGTAAGTAACCTCAGAAGAAAGTCGTGAGGAAATATTTGCTCATACTGTCTTTAAGGAGCAGCGCTGAAGAAGCAAGCGAAAAGGGCAGCAATTAAGGAGCTCTTGGCAGGATTTCCTCCACTCTGTGATACAAAACAGAGGCTGGTCACACAAGCAGGGCCCTGTGACACCCCTCACAGGTCACCAATCTTTACTTGAATGCAATGTCTCAATCTCCACTTTTAGCATCACTCTCGCATCCAGCTGTTGGTTTATTTCCTTCACTGAATGGACTGTTATTAAACTGGGGTTGGGAAGCAAATGGTTGACATTTAGATTTAGCTCCACACTCCATGCTTCTAAGATATATCTGTCCATAAATTCTGAAATTTGTTAATGGTATATAAGCCCATTTATAGCAACATGTAGCCAAATAGTATTTGATCAAGCCAGTCACTATTCTAGGATTCATCCCCCCCCCCCAAGCCACCTCTGTTATGGATTTATCTTTCACTCACCTGCAGAAACCTCTCATCTTAAAGGTGCTTTCCGTTTAATCATACCTTTTGTCAAGACAAACTGTTATTAGAGCTGCATGCAGCATTGTACTTTTCCATTTCTTATGTGTGTGGGCTGTTCAACAGGAAACAAAATAAATTGCGTGTTCGGCGCCCAATATTGTTACAGAGGAAACAACAAGAAGAACTAAATAATCATTTTCCCCTGCCTAAGAGCTGCACGCAGCTTGATGCAAGAGATCTGGACAAAAATAAGCAAGTGCAATTTTCTGCAGCAGAGATGGGGGGACCTGTGGCCTTCCAGATGTTATAGTTACAGGTAGGTAGCCGTGTTGGTCTGACATAGTTGAAAAAAAAATCCTTCCAACAGCACCTTAGAGACCAACTAAGCAGAGACATCACCTTGGCGACAAAGGTCCGTATAGTTAAAGCTATGGTTTTCTCAGTAGTGATGTATGGAAGTGAGAGCTGGACCATAAAGAAGGCTGATCGCCGAAGAACTGATGCTTTTGATTTATGGTGCTGGAGGAGACTCTTGAGAGTCCCATGGACTGCAAGAAGATCAAACCTATCCATTCTTAAGGAAATCAGCCCTGAGTGCTCACTGGAAGGACAAATCCTGAAGCTGAGGCTCCAATACTTTGGCCACCTCGTGAGAAGAGAAGAATCCTTGGAAAAGACCCTGATGTTGGGAAAGATTGAGGGCACAAGGAGAAGGGGATGACAGAGGACAAGATGGTTGGACAGTGTTCTCGAAGCTACGAACATGAGTTTGACCAAACTGCAGGAGGCAGTGCAAGACAGGAGTGCCTGGCGTGCTATGGTCCATGGGGTCACGAAGAGTCGGACACGACTAAACGACTAAACAACAACAACAAAGTTTGTCATTGGTATGAGCTTTCGTGTACACTGAAACAGAAGTCCAGATGTTGTCAGACTCCAACTCCCATCAGCCCCAGTTGACATGGCCAATGGCCAGGGATTATGGGAGCTGTAGTCTGACAGCATCTTCAGGACTGCCAGTTCAGCATTCCGGCTATACAGTAGTCCTAGACATGTGTTACTCATGTGTACAGCCTGGGGGCAGGGTCATGGTGCATAGCTGCCAAGTTTTCCCTTTTCTCGCGAGGAAGCCTATTCAGCATAAGGGAATTCCCCTTAAAAAAAGGGAGAACTTGGCAGCTATGTCATGGTGTGAGCCTCCGCCCCCAGATGTTGGGTCCTCTTTCTTTCTTTTTAAACATCCTGCATGCTGCACAATAGATCCTCTTTACATGTAGGGTCTGTGTGCTATTTGGACACCAGGTTCACTGGGGTCCTTACATGCAAAACCCCAACATTTTTTGGAGCAGGTTGGACACTGGCATAGGAACACAGGTCAGGATGGGCTTCCTAATTCCATTCAGTTCAGATGCTCATTTCCCTGTCTCCCATTCTGTCCCATTTCCATGACAAAGAATGGTCTCTTTCCAAAATGCATGCAAAATGTGTGTGTCTGTGTGTGTGTGTGTGTGTGTACATATAAAACTTCCGCTTTGACCATAGGTAAATGAGGTTTCATTGAGAGTTTTTGTTCCTTTTCAATACACTTTAAAATATCTATTATTTTAGCCATTCCTCTATACACACACATACCCAAAATGAGAAACTCTTCGCAAAATCAGGAAAACTGCCCTGCCTGGAAGTTCGATGCACTGCATCCCACAGAGAATTCTGGGTGGTGTGGGTCACTTTGCTTCACTTTGGAATGTGAACTAGACAAAAGCCTCGAGCATCCCCAGCTGCAGGGAAAGCTGTGTTGATTTATTTCAATGCTACTTGGCACCACATTTGTATTATTTAGCATAATGTGATGTGTTAAAAGTAACAACAGCTGGCCAAAAGTTCTAAAATTAGAGTGAACCTATAAGTTTTCTTGTGAGAACTTTGGGATTTTGTTTTGATGGGAGGATTTTGCCCCTGGGGCTAACACCAGGGGAATATATATATATATATATATATATATATATATATATATAGAGAGAGAGAGAGAGAGAGAGAGAGAGAGAGAGAGAGAGAGAGAGAGAGAGAGAGAGAGAGAGAGGAGTTTGGGAGGCTTACCACGTAAGGAAATATGACTCCTTTCTTGTCTGCTTTAAATGCAATGACAGCAACAATGGCAGTGGCAGCAGTCACAAAAACCCCACACTTTCTCCGAACCCCCCTAAAGGATGCCCAGATGTAGTTTTGCTCCATTCTGGAGCAAAATGGCAGCCATTGGCTGTGTGTTCATAAGACAGTCATCACCAAATAGCAGCTGCACTAAAACTGTGAGAACACAAGGATCAGGCCAAAGACCTAATCAATCCAGCATCCTGCTTTCACTGTGGCCAACCAGATGCCTATGGGAAGCCCACAAGCCCTACAACTGGCTGCGGAGAGATGGAAGGACCCGCAGAACAGTGTGCAGGGGGAGGAGAGGGGAGGAATCATTCCATCTGGCAAGTTGAAATGCTTGTGCAGATGCAACAATTGGAAAAGCATGACCTCCCTCACGGCACTAGAACTTCTGGACATCCCATAAAGCTGAAAGTTGGGACAGGTATTCATAAAGCCATAGAACTGTAGAGTTTGAAGGATCCCCAAAGGTCATCTAGTCCAACCCCCTGCATGTGCCTGTTTAAACTATGGAACTCACTACCACATGAGGCAGGGATGGCCCCCAACTGCGATGGCTTTGAAAGAGGATTGGACAAATTCATGAAAATAATCTATCCATGGCCCTGCCTCCACGACTGGGGGCAGCCATGATTTTGAATAACAGTTGCTGGAAACCACAGGAGGGGAGAATGGTCTTGTGTTCGGGTCCTGCTTTCAGGCTTCCCACAGACATCCATTTGGCCACAGTGAGAACAGGATGTTGTGCTAGACAGGTCATTTACCTTATCCAGCAGAGCTCCTTTTTATATTCTTTTCTGCACATACCCAGAGAAAGATGCAGAAGCCATTGCAAGAGGTTGGTGAGGTTTGGTGGTCACTGAAAATAATGACTGACTACTGAGTAATTCCAAATGTTTTGTGTTCCTGTGTAAATACAGAATTTCAAGGCAGAGGGCAAGGATTGTTTGTCCCCACGCCCCACCCACCCCAGTTTTTGGTGCCCTCAAAAACGGATGAGTGACAACATAATGCTTGGGGGGAGGGAAATATTTCCATCTGAAAAGTTGAAAAGGGGGAGGGAATATCATTCTGCCAAAGATTTCTTAACAGACCGGCTGCTTGTTTTGCACTGCTCTGTGATTAGTTAAGGTTTCTGAATGCATGAATGAGAATTACTTGACTGACAGACTCTTTATCAATAGCATAATCAGCTTTCTATTGTTGGAATAAGTCATTTATTTCCAGAGTAGAAACATTTATTTCAGCTGTGGAAATATAGCCTTCCTTAAAGCGTATGAAAGCAACCCTCGGTGGTATCAGGAAATTTAGAAAGAGAAAAAGCAGACAGGCGAGAGCAGCTTCTTATCTATAGAACTGTTATTTTAAATCAAAAAACAATGGCATTTATAGGGATTTGCAGAGCAGCCTAGTATTTTTCCACTTTGATTTCTACCTGTGGACCAATATAAACGTCTGGGCTAGAACTAAATTTATGATAATTGCGCCATATATAATTTCAATTGCAGAAACATTCGGGTATTAAACCAGTACTTTATCTCCGTTGAGTGCACTGTCTCGGCAGGAGGATGGAGATACCATTTTGCCACCTGTTGGCATCATTAAAATAAATAAATTTTGATACCAGAAAAAGAGAGGGGTGGGGAATAATGAAGAACCCAGCCAGGCAGTGGCAGGAAGCTGACAGGAGAACATTTTGCTGCAAAATGGACCCACACCAATTTCTGAACCTACTGAATTGCCGGAGTATTTTTAGGCGCCATAATTAATAGTTAGCAGCTTTAAGAGTCTAAATGTTCATTATTAGAGGGGGAAATGGAAGGAAGAAAAAGGTCTGATCCATTTTAAACATCTCTGACAGCTGCCAGTACACTGTCCTTGCGCAATTCATCACAGATATTTATATTTAGCCAGCACGGGTTTGTGGGAAGCTACATCCTACGGTACATCTCTCTCTCTCTCTCTCTCTCTCTCTCTCTCTCTCTCTCTCTCTCTCTCTCTCTCTCTCTCTCTCTCTCATTGTTTCATTGTTATAAAGGATCAGCAATACTGGCAGATAGAATTTATGTACAAATTACGAGTTCTCCTAAGTCTCACTCACTTTTGGCAGAGAAATCTCTCTCTCTCTCTCTCTCTCTCTCTCTCTCTCTCTCTCTCTCTCTCTCTCTCTCTCTCTCTCTCTGTGTGTGTGTGTGTGTGTGTGTGCCATGAAGCTGTGCCTGCTGTGAGCCCAATAATTGTTCTCCCCGCCCCCAAGGTGGATGCTGTCTGCATTTTTTGTTGAATGTGCACGTTAAATGCAAAACCAACTATTTATCATCACATGTAGTTTGTCCCCCAGTTTTGGATCATGGAAGATGGAAGTCAAGGTGAGGGATACCTGCTTCCCAGGTGAGTCCTCCCCACACACAACATACAGGAATCTCAGCTAAAACAAACCATGGCAGATGGCCTTCCAACCTCTGCTTAAAAGCCTCCAAGGAAGGAGAGACCACCACCGCCCTACTCCAACAAGTTCTCTGCGTTCTGTGCATCCATTCAAAGATATTAGGAGTTCATTTTTCAGTCTTCCTGGGCAAGATCCCTTGAGAGTCGTGGCAATAATGGTGTCTGCCTTGCACATTGCCTGTCTGAATTAGCAAAGACTACCACTCCTCCTATTCCACTATAGCATTCTAAGTGGTTCAAGTCAAATGATCTGATCTTTACAGGCATTGTGCTCTCAGAAAGTTTAAACTTGCCTTTCTTTCTTGTCTTCTCTCTCTCTTCTTTTTCCCCCGGACTGAAATGCACAATTGGCTGCAATCCATAATCCTGACACATATTGTCACCAACGCCAGAGGGGCAAGAATGAGTGCTGCCTTTGCATTTCTGAAGTGTTTTATGAGCTCAAGACTCCAGGATGAAAGCACTCAACGGTTAGCAAGTAACTTGCCCACCCACTAATGCACACATTCCTCTTTGCCCTCCAACAATGTCCAAGAATGATATTATGATATTGTAATTTTAAATTGCAAGCTGTCCTCCTGGTGATTGCATAGGCAGTTGTAGACAGAAATGTTGAAATAACATAAAGCAACCCAGAGTTTCACCTCTGCTGCAGGGGTGATGTGGGGGGCCACCAATACCCCCCCAACATGGCTGAACTACAACTCCCATCATCCCCGACCATTGAGAATGCTGGAGGGGGCTGATGGGAGTAAAGATGTGAAAACATCAGAAACAGCGCAAGTCTCCTAATCCGGCTCTATTGTCTTTAATTGCAAAATGATCCTCGGGTGTAGGGTTGGGCGATATCAGCTTTTCAACACAGTATATCAGCAGGCAAACATCGTGGTCTGGCGATATACCACCATGTTGAAAGAAACAGGCTGCCTTGGCCTCAGCCTGCGAGGCGCCAGATGAAATTGCCGCACCTCTCACCATGGGAGCTGAGGTGGTTTCACCCCAGCTTGTTTGTATGGCTCTGCTGGGGATGGGGAGGGCTCGTCATCCCCGGCAGAGCCATCCCTGGTGCCCCCCACCCTGCACGGGATCCAGCGCTGGCTGGGGGATCCTTTAACAGTGGTTAAAGGGGAGTGGCAATCACATACTCCTCAGCCGAGCAGTTGAAAAATGCAGAGGGAGGAACAAGCTGTATCGGCTCATCGCAGGTGCAGCTTTTGCTCTCCCTCTGCACAGTATGAGGGCAGAATGGGATGGTGGTTTCACTCAGCGATATATCCCTGGTGAAACTGCCACCGCTGCTGAGCCCCTCTGCTAGCAACGCTCGCTGGAGGAAGGAGTACCGCTGAGTAAAGTCAACATTGCGGTCTGCTCTCCATTCCGGTCCTGGGCGATATATTGATATATTGCCCAGGCCTACTTGGATGAATGGTGGTATATGAATTTAATAAATAAAAGATAGATAGATGATAGATAGATAGATAGATAGATAGATAGATAGATAGATGATAGTTACGAACTTAATTCATTCTGGAGGCCCGTTCTTAACCTGAAACTGTTCTTCACTAGATGCGTGCTTTTGCTAATGGGGCCTCTTGCTGCCACTGCGCCGCCAACACATGATTTCCATTCTCATCCTAGGGCAAAGTAACTCTAGAACAGGCATCCCCAAACTTCGGCCCTCCAGATGTTTTGGACTACAATTCCCATCTTCCCCAACCACTGGTCCTGCTATCTAGGGATCATGGGAGTTGTAGGCCAAAACATCTGGAGGGCCGCAGTTTGGGGATGCCTGCTCTAGAGGTTAGCGGAGTTTGTAACCTGAAGCGTTTGTAACCTGAGGTGTTTGTAACTCAAGGTATCACTGTAGATGATAGATGATAGATAGATAGATAGATAGATAGATAGATAGATCCATCTATAAAATGTGTGTGTGTAGTAGTAGTAGTAGTAGTAGGAAGAAAGCACAAAGTGGTTTGTGAAAAGAAGAAACCAGTAACATTATCAATAAAATCTGTCAAAAACAATTTTTTAAAACATTCAAAAATAATTAAAATCAACAATAAGCTAAATACATATTAAAACACACATCAACATTTTTACATGTCTGTGTAGGTTTTCCTAAACATGAAATGCTTTTGGCAGGTGCCAAAAAGAGTTCAGAGAAAGGACCTGCCTGGTGTCAACTGGTGCGATTAATTTCTTATGAGTATAGAATGAGTATTATGTGGCCTAGTAGCAAATTGGCAACCAGTACAGGTCTCTGAGCACAGGCGTTATAACGTTGACAAGGTCTCGCTTCTGTCAGCAAACTCTGCTGCCGCATTCTGCACTAACTGAGGAATAAATAATATAAACATCTCAGAAAGGTAAAGGAGGGAAAAGATGACACCCCCCCCCCAATGCAAGAATTTCCACCAATGTGAGAGACCACCTGCTTCTATCAGTCTGAATGTCAGCTTTTCTACCCAAGGTTTCTTTGTGTGCCCTCACCACTTCAATACTCAGAACGCTCATTTGGAAAACAAGGAATGGGTTTTCTTTTTTAAAAAAATAGTTTGGGAGTGAAATGGAAGAGGTATTGCTCCCCGAGCAGAAGTTATGAGCATGCTAACAGCTGGCACCTAAAATGCCAAGCCATTATGATTTTTAATGTCCTTGTTATTGGGATTTTCTTTTTTAAAACACCCAAAAATTGTAGCACCAAAATGCTTAACAGCACAAAAAGGCCAGAATAAGCCTGTTGCTGAAGGTGGATGTGGTTGATAATATGAGACACACATCAATAATACTGGACTTTCCCACATTACTGAGCTGGAAACCTAGACAAACAGGAAACACACTTATTTTATAACTACCCCACATACCAGCAAAATATGTTTTGCATAAGGTAGTGGCCTCCATCTCATTTTTGGGTGAGAGGCCTTACCTTTCAGATTGCTGCAGCATACTCTGTGTGGGGTTACCCTTGAAGAAGACCCAGAATCTGGTCCAAAAAATTGCTAGCTAGGGTTCAGTTTACAACTCACTTAGCCGCCTTTTGGAAGAGCTGTACTGATTGGCAGTTTGTTGCCAGGCCCAATTCGAGCTGCTCACCATAGCTTCTAAAGCCCTAAATGACTCAGGTCCCTAATTCCCCTGAAGACCACATCCTTCCCTACAGACTCTCTTGGGCAGGGTCGGCAAGGTTTACCTTGCCTGGGCCAGTTCACTCCAGCAGAGATCCCTCTGTGGGCTGGATTGTGCTGTGCATGAGCACGTGCGCCCATGATTTCCAGCATCTGAGTCTGCGCAGATGCGATTTCCGGTGCCACAGAAGCGAGTCCCCACACTGCGCTGCGCCGCTTTAGCACAGTGTGCGGGGACTCGCCAAGCGGGCGGCTTAGTTCGGGGATGGCTCATGGGCCAGTTAAACGACCCCCGTGGGCCACTTGTGGCCCATGGGCCTTAGGTTGCCTACCCCTGCTATTGGCAGAGGGGGCATGATGCTCAGAAATTTGTTTGGGGAAAGGTCCTTCTCTGTGGCAGCCACTAAGTCCATACCCCTCAACTGGTCCGATTAAATCAGGATATTCCATTCTGGGGGCTCTGTGCTCTCACACGAGAGCGCAGCTCTGCAGAATGTGTGTGAGCACAACACTCCAAAACATGATTCTTTCGGGTCTGTATTCCGAATAGTGCCAGTCCTTTAAAATGTTACTGTTGACTTTGTAACCACCTGTGGCTCAATGGTGCTACTTGATTTATATACTGCCCTTTGTCATAAGATCTCAGGGCAGTTCACAGAGTAAAATACAGGATGAAAAAAAGGAAAACAAAACACCGAAACAATAACCCCCCTCTTCCCACAGACACATTTAAAAGGCTGTAGAATAGTAATCAGCCCAAGGCCTGGTTGAAAAGAGACGTTTTCGCCTGGCGCCTAAAAATATATAATGAAGGTGCCAGGCGAACCTCCCTGGGGAGAGCATTCCACAAACAGGGAGCCACTACAGAGAAGGCCCCGTTCTCATGTTCAGGCCTCACGTGGAGGAAGCCCACAAAGAAGGGCCTCAGATGATGAATGCAGAGTCCGGGGAAGTTCATATGGAGAGAGGCGGTTCTTCAGGTATTGCGGTCCTGGGGCATTCAAGGCTTTATAGGTCAGATCCAGCACTTTGAATTGGGCCTGGTAACTAATTGGCAGTCAGTGGAGTCAGGCCAGGATCAGTGTAATATGCTGAAACCTCCTTGTCCCAAGGAGCAACATTATCTGCTTTGCATTAAGAAAGTCCTTTGTTTAATCACAGGCATCTCCAGGTAGAGCTAAGAGAAGATCCTGCCTTGAACCCTGGCAAGAAACTGTGAGTCAGGGTAGACCAGGCATTCCCAAACTGTGGCCCTCCAGATGTTTTGGCGTACAACTCCCATGATCCCTAGCTAAGAGGACTAGTGGTCAGGGGTGAAGGGAATTGTAGTCCAAAACATCTGGAGGGCCGAAGTTTGGGGATGCCTGGGGTAGACAATACTAGGCTAGATAGACCAATAGCCTGACTCAATATAAGTCAGTTTCCTATGGAAAAAAGACTAAGTGGAACGGGGGCAAGACTCTTCCCATAATGTTTATACCTGGCATATTTCTGACTACAATAGATGTAAATGTCTCCGCCGGTTGCAAACCATGCCTGTTGCTTGACTCCTTGTTAATGGCAAGCAGGCTTTCTTCCATAAAAGAACACAATCAATGTCATCATAAATAACTCTGACATGTGTAAAAACACACTGCACCCCTGCACAGGAAATAGAAAATATCTCTGATCTCCATAGGCTCAAATTGTTTTATCAGATGTTAGGATATAATAAGAATATGTGTTCCTCGCCCTCCCATCTCTTTATTCAGAAATAAATCAATAGAATAAAAACGACAACATAAATCTACGGAGCAATTGGTCCCTGAGAACACCCTGGGAGTGCAGGGAAGAAAAGGAAGAGATGAGACTCTTACCAAGGACTGCTTCATATATAACTTTTCGAGGAGTATAAGGTGCACTTGTGAGAATTATGCCAATTATGCAATGGGAAAGGTGCGAGCTATACATATAATTTCAGAGGAGCAGCAAGCACCTGAATTTTTCATTTTCAGCTGTTTTAGAGTTGCATGCAGTTGCCCCAACTAGAGCAACAAACAGTTTTCAAATAGTGATGGGCAAAACTATATTTGGGGGGAGGGACAGGTCACTTCCATATGTTTAAAAACATTGTGTTTTTAATATTCTGTTGGAAGCCGCCCAGAGTGGCTGGGAAAACCCAGCCAAATGGGCAGGGTATAAATAATAATAATAATAATAATAATAATAATAATAATTATTATTATTATTATTATCATCATCATCATATATATATATTCTGCCACATTTCCACATGAAAATTTGTATTGAAACTTGTTTAAATAAATAATTCTAATTTCTAAAAAGATGTATTTGTTGTTTCTTGAGTAGATAGATACAGTCATACCTTGGTTTACAACCACCTCTGTTTACAACCACCTCGGTTTACAAACACTGCGGACCCATCTGGAACGGATTAATGCACTTTCCATTACTTTCAATGGGAAAGTTCGCTTCAGGTTAAGTACGCTTCAGTTTAAGTACAGACTTCCACAACCAATTACACTCATACTTCGGGTTAAGTACGCTTCAGGTTGAGTACTCCATGGACCCGTCTGGAATGGATTAATCCACTTTCCATTACTTTGAATGGGAAAGTTCGCTTCAGGTTAAGTACGCTTCAGGTTAAGTACAGACTTCCACAACCAATTACACTCATACTTCGGGTTAAGTACGCTTCAGGTTGAGTACTCCACGGACCCGTCTGGAATGGATTAATCCACTTTCCATTACTTTGAATGGGAAAGTTCGCTTCAGGTTAAGTACACTTCAGGTTAAGTACAGACTTCCGGAACCACTTGTGGTTGTAAACCAAGGTACCACTGTAGATTCTTTATTACGGCTAAAAGCCCACACAAGCAAAATACATCAAACACAAAAGGCAAAAAACTGTTTCTTAAGTAAAGAGCTACGGGTTGTCAGATGTTGGGGACCCTAATACATATTTGGTGGGAATGCCCCAAATATGAGGTTTTGGTGCTCTGCATTTTCAATTGTATCTAAGATTTTGCACCAAGAAGCTGAAACAGAAGCTGGGCTTGACTTGCTCTATCTTTTCAAAGTTCTGTCAACTGAGTCAGCATGGGTTGAGCAAGTTATACCGGCAAATCTCTAGCTGAGCCAAAATAAGGGAGTTATGCTGCCATAGTTATGCTGCTGAGCCCTGGCTTAACCAGGAGAGCCTGAGATCCTCCTATTCTGAATTTGCACATCCCAGAAGATCTTGAGTTTGGACTGCACTATTAGTCTAGTCCATTGAACAATAGATGGCTCTCATACAATGACAAGATGATCAACAGAGCGGGAATTTCTAGTATATAATTAAGCCACTGCTCCACGAATGGAATTGTGCACATGAACTTCTAAAAAGGGAGGGAGGGAGGGAGGGAGGGGTATCTGTACCTTTAGAAAACAATGTACAGTCGTACCTCAGAAGTCGAACGCCGTGCGAGACAAATGTTTAGGCTCCCGAACGGGACAAACCCGGAAGTGATTGTTCCGGTTTGCAAACGTTCTTTAGAACCCGAACGTCCGTTGTGGCTTCCACAGCTTCCAATTGGCTGCAGAAGCTTCCTGCAGGCAATCAGAAGCCGTGCCTTGGTTCCCGAATGTTTTGGAAGTCAAACAGACTTCCGGAACCAATTCCGTTTGACTTCCGTGGTACCACTGTAAATTAATACTAGGATCCATCCCAACAAATTGGGAAATCATAACCTTGAGATACTATGCCATTTTCACAAACAGGCAATTATAATGGAAAGTAGAGCAAGGCTGTGCATCCCTACCGGTAGTATACCCCCCCCCCAAAAGAAAACACAACATGCAACGTTTGCAACCCCCTCTAGAACCTAACAGCACACATATCTCCTCCCACATACCAAGATTATGGCCCAGATCCCAAGACCTGCAGGCATCATATTCACTCCTTTCCCCACCCAAATGCATCCTCCCACTTTGAGAAGAGGTCTCTGGTCCAATACGAGGTCATGAAACCTGGAAAGAAAAATGGGGTTCTAGGTGTTTGCATGAGAGTCCGTTCTTTGCACTTGAAGAGCTTCTGTTCCATCCTTCTTCCAGTCTTTCTAGTATATATAAAACCTGTTCAGTAATTCAACAAGCTGCCAAGAAGTGCTGGGGAATATTCTTTCTAGGAGGCTTATAAGGAAAGTTTTTTACAAACTTCCATTGGGGACGAAAACACTGACAAACCGAAAAGAATTCAGAAAGCCATGAAGCTGGTGAGGTGTCTGAAGGGAAAGCTTTCAGGGAAAGCTGGAGGAAACAGTGGATGTATTTGACCCAGAGAGAGAAAAATAAGATCCAGGAAGATTGCTTCAAAAAACCTTGTAGAGCAAGCTTTTCTCAAGCTAATGCCTTCCCAATGTTCTGGACTATGACAGCCATTAACCCCAGCTGAACTGGGTAGGGCTGATGGAAGTTGTAGCATTAAGCATCTGGAGGCACAAGGTTGGGGGAGGCTGCTGCCGAGAATGAACCACTACAGAGGGAGAAACTACTCAGAGGTGGGCAGTTTCCTGTGGAGTAGTAAGGAGCCTTTTAACACACATTGGATGCAGATGCATAGTACAATGGTCATCACCTTTAATGGATTAGTACCAAGACAGCTATGGGACATGGGTGGTGCTGTGGTTTAAACCACTGAGCCTAGGGCTTGCTGATCGGAAGGTCGGCGGTTCAAATCCCCGTGACGGGGTGAGCTCCCGTTGCTCAGTCCCAGCTCCTGCCAACCTAGCAGTTCGAAAGCACATCAAAGTGCAAGTAGATAAATAGGTACCGCTCCGGCAGGAAGGTAAACGACATTTCCATGCGCTGCTCTGGTTTCACCAGAAGCGGCTTAGTCATGCTGGCCACATGACCCAGAAAAAACTGTCTGCGGACAAACCTCGGCTCCCTCGGCCAGTAAAGCGAGATGAGCATCGCAACCCCAGAGTCGTTTGAGGCTGGACTTAACTGTCAGGGGTCCTTTACTTCTACCTTTTACCAAGACAGCTTAACAAACTCCTTCTCCCATATTAAGCTACCCAAGCCTATCAGGTGCCTGCTCTCTGTCTCATCTATTAGCGACAGCGTAGGTGAACACAAGGACTTTTACTACATTTCGCAAACCCTACATTTTTTACTACATTTTGCACATCTGCCGAGGTTCCTTAGACAGATCTGTCTCGGTTTGGAGAGCTTCAGCTTTGAATGTGTTTGCCTTTTGTGGGTAACATTTTGGCCTAGTCACTGGATGGAGGCTGAAATATGTTATTGGGGTTCGGAACTTGATTTTAACTTTTTGAATCTGTTTCCGCCTTGGATTTATAAATATAGAAAATGTAGAAATATATTAAAAATACATGCATGCCCTTGCAGTTCTTGCTTGGGCAGATGGGCTGTGCCCAGAGAAGCGGCAGAGAACTATTTTTAAATGTGTGGTGTGTCTGTATGTGTGAAACAGAGAGACTTCGTAGTTGTGAGGGTTTTAAAAATGATCATTTAAAAACAATGTATTATTATTGCTTGTTGTCCACAGTGAATGCAAAAATAATGGAAAAGCAACAACAACAAAGAATAAAATAAATCTAAATGAGTTCAGTAAGATGGGCAATTCTCAGTTTGACGGAAGAAATGACAAGCAGCAGCGGGTATCAGGTTACAATATTAAATACTAAATTACACATCTTGGGAATAAGAATTCCTCACTAAAAGAAGAGGCAACCGAAGGAGATCTCATAGTCTCATTTATTGGGGGTTATGTTCAGCACACCACTGAAGCTAAATGAATCTTGTTTAGCAGTTCTTCCAGAGGTGACCCTCTTTTTTTTACAAGGAAATGCTGGAAAGAGGTGTAAAGGAAATGTAAAGGAAATAAGGAAATAAAAAGCAACATCTTTCCTAAGGGGATGTGTAAGCTGCCCCGCAACACAATACAATTTCTGTGAGGCATTCAAATTCACCACAATGGCTTATTTATTCCTATTAAATACAATTTAACACACACACACACACACACTCACACAAGATACCTCCAGAGGCTAGTGGATATGTTGCCTTGTAGCCAAGATACTCAACAATGTGCCCCACAGATTACATGGTCTGCAACTCTCATCAGCACCAGTGGTTAGGAATGATGATAGTTGTGTTGAAGATTCATTCCCCGTGTCTGCTGTCATGGGGTTGTTGTTGTCTATCACATGGTGGTGTATGTTTTCATTCCACAGAGTCGGACATGACAGAAACAGGATGTTTGTGTTACTGTGTTCCCTGAAGTCGGACTATTGTCCTTTGTTCACTCTCTTTGCTGTCTGGTGCTAGAGAGAGAGGGAGCCATGTTGCAGTGCTCCGAGTGTATTTTATGTAAATAAACATAGATTAGCCAAATGCTGTGCTACTGAGTTCTGATACGCAAAGTGTGAAGACTCTGCAGATCCCTAAGTGTGCTGATGTCTCCAGCATGGGATTGGGAATAGCTCCAGAAGCACCTAACCTACTGAAGGACTTTTGCAATAAGAGCCTGGCAAGCTCTCTGTCGTTTGCTTGTGTTCCTTTGGTGGTGAGAGATGGGGTTGGCCCAATGTCTCAATAAATGAAACTGATCTGTAAAAATGTTACGAGAGACATTGTACATATTTCTGTAAACCAAGAAAGTCCTTAATAAATTTTTTTTAAAAAAAGAGCCTGGCAAGCCAGCTTTCCTCCTCTCCAAGGATGTGGCAGTGCCCTCCACTGTCTCAGGATGAGGCACCTCTTAGTGAAAACAGCTCCTAAGGCAGAACCTCAGCTCATTTATAAGTGTGCTCCAGTATGCTCCGTCCTAGTGTTTCAGATTGAGCCATTCCAGGAGCTGTCCGTGGTACCTTTGCCTCTGCCCGGATGAGTGTTTGCACCAGAGTGGTTAATTAGGAAGGAATTGTAGAATGCAGGGAGATTTTCTTCTTCTCATTTTTCTGTACAGCTGGTATTATTGTTTATAATTGTATTCTAATTGCACGGCTATGTACTCCAAGCTGCAAATCATGTTGTTTGCTGTGGTTGTCCTGTTGCTTTGGGACTGAAGCTATTTGCAAAGACTCGGCTCTGAAGTACCCAGCACCTTGGTGAATTAGAAGAATGTTTGGGCTGGTCAACAACAACGTCTGTGAGCAAGAGCAGACTAATTTTCTCTTTTTGACTCATGGCATTAAGGGACTACGGCATTGTTCATGTGTTAAACAAATTAGTTATTCATTTAGCTCTTTTAGGGCAATTATGGTATTGTTTTGTATAATTATGGTCCCGACTAAATAAAGCAGTTCTCCTTAAATACCTCAGTGTTGGAGATGTGGCAAGCACAATGCCTATCTTTAACACATGTTTGTACAGGGTTCTTTACTTAAAAAGTTTAGGGAGAAAGTGCTGGACAGTGTAACTATGCCTGTGCAGAAAATGTTAAATCTTTCAGCGGAGAATATTTTATTGAACTATATCCCTGCAGTTCTGTAGTTTATTGAACTATATCCTCCCCATCATTCTGCCAGGACACTGAGGTCCAGGGCTGAGGGCCTTCTGGTGGTTCCCTCACTGTGCAAAGCAGAGCTACAGGGAACCAGCCAGAGGGCCTTCTCGGTAGTGGCGCCCACCCTGTGGAACACCCTCCCATCAGATGTCAAAGAGATAAACAACTACCTGACATTTAGAAGACATCTGAAGGCAGCCCTGTTTAGGGAAGTTTTTAATGTGTGACATTTTAATATATTTTTAATCTTTGTTGGAAGCCGCTCAGAGTGGCTGGGTAAACCCAGCCAGGTGGGCGGGGTACAAATAATAAATTATTATTATTATTCAGTATGAAAATTATCAATGGGAAAATGGAAATGGATTTTCTGCGCCCTAATGGTGGCCAAGAGATTGATATTGAGGAGTTGGAAAAATAAAGATATGATACCCTTCAATCAATGGACTGATGACATGACACCACTGGCAATTTATGAATGGACTGCTTAACAGGTGCAGACTCTGTATGAATAAATACAATAACAATTGTAATGAGTTTATGCAAAATGTAGTAGGCTATTAACATTTACATAAGCACCATAGCTGCCAAGTTTTCCCTTTTCTCGCGAGGAAGCCTATTCAGCATAAGGGAAAATCCCTTAAAATAAGGGATAACTTGGCAGCTATGAAAAGCACTAGGACAACAACACTATACCAATTCATACATGAATGTATGGGAATATTGTATATTGCTTTCTTTGTACGGTGGTGCCTCGCAAGACGAATTTAATTTGTTCCGCGAATCAATTTGTTTTGCGAAAAATTCGTCTTGCGAATTGCGGTTTCCCATAGGAATGCATTGAATTTTTTTATTTTTTTTGCCCATAGGAACTCATTAATTAAATTTCAATGCATTCCTATGGGAAACCGCGATTCGCAAGACAATTTTTTCGCAAAACAAATTCATCTTGTGAGTCACCATCAGATCTCAAGACGCATTCATCTTGCGAAAAATTCATCTTGCAGGGCATTCGTCTTGTGAGGTACCACTGTATATTTTCACTTTTATATGTATCTTTGTTGTTGTTTTTCTCCCTCTCACTTTTCCTTCTTTTTTCCCCTGTATCACTTTATTTCTTTGAACCGAAATCACATTGTGTGTGTGTGTGCGTGTGCGTGCGTGCGTGTGTTCCTGTGTGTGTGCAAAGTTTCATTCCACCTAAGCCCTGCAAGACTCACACAAGCAAAGGTTACACATATACTATTTAAAGACCTGAAACCAACACTTATGGTAGACGTCTCTTTACAGAGGCTGTCCGTTTGCCACATTTCCAGGGTCAACATACAGAATTCAACATTAGGACTTCCAGCTACCGGTGAGAAGGAGTCTGAGTGAAAACAGTAATTTTGTACTGTGCACTGAAAGCTTGACATTCTGTGATCCGTACCCACCAAAAATGCTATCTTCAAAGTAAACAGTTTAATATAGTGTAATTACCATCGGACAATGGATACTCTCCTGGGCGTAAGGCGCTTATGGATTCTTAATAGACTCCAATGGGAGAGCTCTCTTTTGGACTAGCAGAGAACACTGCTGGGTATCTAACTTAGAAAACAAAGTCATAACGGGGGCAGGAGAGAAAGACCTAAGCAGCCAAACCTGATGAGAACATTGCGGGCAGGGCACACTCAACGTCAGCGCCTCTTTTGGAATGCCCCAATGGAGCAGCCCCTCTCCCCAAATGAGAACTTGTATAGGATCAAGAGCTGGGACAGTGGCAAACAGGCCTCACATCTGCATCTGGACTGGCATGGGCATACCAAGGTTGACCCTAGTCACCACAGCATCCTGTTTTTCTTATTTTTTTTTTAAATAATATATTTTATGATCAGGGGCAGCCAACCAGGCATATACATGGTTACAGGTGCATATTATCACTATTTATCTAAAATAAGATTGTTTTCAACTACAAAGTGGAACTTATTCCTAAATATCTGACTAAATTTTGCTCAGAGAACAGTCATACCTTTAATAATAATAATAATAATAATAATAATAATAATAATAATAGGAAGTCAAATGGAATCCTTTCCAGAAGTCCCTTCGACTTCTAAAACGTCCAGAAACCAAAGCGTAGCGGAGGCTCCTGCAGCCAATTGGAAGCTGCAGAAGCTGTGCTGGACGTTCGGCTTCCGAAAATTGTTCAAAAAGCAGAAAACACACACCTGGGTTTCGATCACCCGGGAGCCAATTTGTTCAGGAGCCAAGGCATTTGAGTTCCAAGGTACGACTGTAAACACATTGAAACAAATGGAGCTAAGTTAGCCATATCCATTAATTTCAATGGGTTGTATTTAATGCCCTCATTTTGGCTGTGCAATGGAACTTTCCCTCTCTCTTCTTCTTCCCATGCACCCCCTAACACTCTAGAGCAGTGTTTCCCAACCTTGTGCCTCCAGCTGTTTTCGGACTACAATTCCCATCATTCCTGACCACTGGTCTTGCTAGCTAGGGATGATGGGAGTTGTAGTCCCAAAACATCTGGAGGCACAAGGTTGGGAAACACTGCTCTAGAGCATATTTGGGGAAATCCTTGGGCTAACAGAGCAAGTGCAATGGGTATTGCCCAGTGGGCATATTGTGAATCCAGCTAATATTTGATAAACATTGGGAATAATGAGAGAGTAACCAAAAAGGACAGATTTCTTCCTTCCTAACTAGGACATGGGGTGGACTTTTGCCTTTCAAATTTCAGCAGTGCCCTGGGCTCCCCTGCCTCTCACCTACATCATAGTTGTGATGCCCTGCGGTGCCCCCTAGGTTTGGCGTCCAGTGTGGCAGAACCCGCCGTGCTGCCCTATATCCGTCTCTGCTAGGACTCCGTAACAGCAATAAAGAAATTCATGGCGACTAAGACACTCCATTCCCCCAGAGGAGTGGCAGCCCCACCTTATAAGGAAATCTAGCTAGAGACCCCCCCCCCAGCGTGGCTGACTTTCCCAGCCCTTTCATGAGCCCTGAGAAAAAGTATTTGCCAGTCCAGAGTTTGCATTAAATTGTTGGTTAGGCAACGGGTAATTACCATCACCTTTGGTGCGCATGCAAGCGTCACCCCGGAAAAAGGTGCCTGCAGAGCATGGCGGCCCTTCCTGCCACCAGGCCACTGCTCAATGGCTCCATTTGGCTTGCTCTGTGAACACGCTGCCTGTTGTGACGTCGTCAAGGCAAGCCTTTTATTCACCATGCGCAATAAGCTTCACCATAGGCTTCCCTGGAAGCCCAGACTTTAATTTGCCGTTGCTTTGATGTAAACTTTGTATTATTGCACACTTCTGCTAAAATAGCAAACGGGGACCTGTGCAGAACCTCAGCATCGGTCTTTGTTCCTGCTGCACTTGGATGTTTGGTTCAAGCCTGGCACACAGCAGCTGCTTCCGTTTTTTCCTAGTTTAACAATTCAGCCTCTCCTCAGCTCCCAGGGCTGCATCAGCAAGCATACGCTGCTGGAGGAAAACTAGTGGCAAGGGCAGGCCTGTGCATAAATTATCATTTTTTCTCTCTCCCAATGATTGCTCTGCACTGGCATTTGTCACCTTGTTTTAAACCAAACTCAACTGTGCTTTGACATTGCACTAAGCATTTCCTAATTATACAGTGACCTTTTTTTTGTACAATAGAATGCTATTAGTGTTCCATTAATCTGTGGTTCCTGGATGCTAATTTATTTCTTGTTTGGCCTGGAATTTTAATAATAGCATCAGGAGATGTCAAAACTGCAGAATATTTTTATTGCAACACTTTCGGAGAACGGATGAGGGAGGGAGAAAGCAATATATGATCAGTCCCAGAAGAAACCAGAAGCACCCGCCAACCGATTCCATTTCCACTCTGCAATGGATACGGCAGCTCACAGTGTTCAGGCTGAACTTGTTAAAAATGAATATGTGCTTTTAGAAACAAACACCCTAGATACTTAATATTATTTTTAGTCCTAAAATAAACACTTAAGATTAAATATTCATTTCTAACCCTCCTTTTTTCATAGAATAAGGGCAGGTTCTAGTCATTAAAACAAAAGCTCTAGTGTAGCATAAGAAAATGAGTGAAATCACTCTCCTTCCTTGGAGGTTTTTAAGCAGAGGTTGGATGGCCATCTGTCATGGATGCTTTAGCTGAGATTCCTGCAATGCAGGGGGTTGGACTAGATGACCTCAGGGAACCTTCCAACTCTATTATTCTATTTCCTGAAACTGGCCACAGCTGTCCAGGATAGGGATGGAGGAATCTATCAATTTCTGATCTCGCAGTTTCTCATTCCCCCACCCTCAGGTTTGAATTCAGGACTCCACTTTTCCATAGCAATTTGAAAATTAATATTATTCTTAAGGAAGTGCTCACAAAAACCTCTCAGCATTTTATGGCAAATTTCTCCTAATGAACACATTTGTACGTTATTTTGACTAATATGCATTCCGCCCCACCCCCCGTCCCCGCCATCTCCCCTAAATGTATGAGTTTCGTGTACATTTCCACCCTAACATATGCATTTTGCACATGTTGTTTGGTTGGAGAACTGGATCACAAAACTCGGAGGAGTGCACATTTCAAAGGACAGCAGTGCTTCAGTCCGCATATTGACTTGAGATGTGTGAATTGGGCAAAAATAAAAACAAAATCAAACACCTCCTCTAGCCCTACCCCAGGATCTCTGCAGAGGGCTTCCCCACATCATCCTGCTAGTTGCCGATAGATAGATAGATGATAGATAGATAGATAGATAGATAGATAGATAGATAGATAGATAGATAGATAGATAGATAGATGGATGCATACTGGGATGTTTCATAGGAGGTGATTCACAGATGAAATGAAATAAATTATAGACAGTCAAATGAACAGTGCGGGGGAGTGAGTTTGACACCACAATCTCACTCCAGTCTCCTGCCATGTCCATTGGGCTCACGACAATCTCTCAGCCTACCCTATCTCACAAGGCTGTTGGGATGATAAAATGGGAGGGGGAGATCAAAGTATGGCGCTTTAAGTTCCTTGGTGGAAACACTGAATATAAATGTCGCTAAAAACAAATAGATCCCTGCCGTTGGGCTGTCTTCCATGTGTCTCTTTCCATGGCTGCTGTGTGCCTACACACACTCTGTGTGAGTGAGGGGGCGGGCGGGGATTACATCGTCCCATGTGTACACCACAATGAAACCATGATTAGACTAAGCTGCCATAACTATGTTCAATTTCTAAGACTCCAGCAGGATGTTTGGGTAAAAGATGAGGGAATCCTACCTCTGACAGATAAAGAGAATATCAAGGATGATTGCCCAAAATATTGGACACCTCTAACCTTTGAAATCAAATAATCCTTCTCTCCACTCCATTTCTAAACTGAAGGCAATAAGTTTTGTGCCCAGAAGGCATGTAATAGTATCTGTGTCTTATAGGATATACGAAAGGAGCACCAAAAAGGGGGGGGGGTCACACACAGAGATAAGAACGCTGTGAAGAGTTATCAGTTATTGCAACTACCTCAACTGGATCCATTCCAGGGTAGCAATTTTTCCCAGGAAAACACATCCACACTTTCTAATGGACCATTTACAACTGGAAATCGTATTTCCATTATTTGTGCATCTCCTTGCAAATGTTTTTTTTTTTTAAGATATACAGTAAAAAAATAAATTCTGGGTACTGTATTTACATTAGGGAACCTCGCTGAGATATGTCCAACAGGAAATCAAGACCAGGCAAGCTAAATTAGCCATCTGCCTGGAAGACAACAAATAAAAACAAGATGTTTCAATGTTATTTCAAGCTGGTCTTAACAGAGTGGTGATCACAAAGGCCTGCAAGAAAATGGAACCCCCCTAGAGAAGCTTCCTGCAGAGCTGTAGCATAGCTAAGTTTGCCATATTACTTGAAGCTGGCAACTTCAAGCTAAATACAGGAGGGCTGTGAGAAAATGTTAGTGATGACCAAAGACATCTGAGCACCTGAGGATGCAACAAGGCACTGAATGTCTCAGGTGTCCTCCCTTCTAGTACAACCCCAACGTCTCTCACCTCGGTTGCCTTCTCCAACAAGGATAACAAGAGCTGCTGTTCCATCTATAATAACAATATATAATAGTAATTTATTATTTCTACCTCGCCCATATGGCTGGGTTTCCCCAACCACTCTGGGCGGCTTCCAACCGAATATTAAAAACAATACAGCATCAAACATTAAAAACTTCCCTAAACAGGGCCGCCTTCAGTTGTCTTTTAAAAGTAAAATAGCAGCAACAGCATTTCCAGGTAAGGCAGGAATGGAGAATCTGTGGCTGTCCAGGTCTGGTTGGACACCAACTCCTTTTGGTCTCAGCCAACATCACCTGACCAGTGAAACCCTGAAGAACTCCTGCCGGTCAGTGTAGACAGAACTCAGCTAATGGTTTGACTCATTGTGAGGAAGCTTGCTATGTTCCTATGCCACTTCTCCAGTGAGGGGAGAGAATCCAGCAGTTGTCAGCACTCGGACAGGGCACCCCCCCCCCAACACACCACCCTCTGTGCAAACAGTTACTAGAAACCCCCCCCCATAGAGCAGCCTTCTGCTGCCCAATCTCGAGGGTACTAGCGTACTAGGCAGGGCTGGGTGATACCTGGTTTTCAATTTGTGATACATCACCACCTAAACATTGCAATATACTGGTATATCACAGTGTCTGAAATAAGGCTAGAGCTCGGCATTGGCTGGCTTCGCAGTCCGTCCGTCCCCCAGTTGTGATTTTTGCATAGCTCACGCACACACAAACATATCATGATTCACAATATATTGCCAGGTCAAAAACTATCAAACCAATATCACAATATGGACTTCAAACTGGTTCTGGGTGATTTACTGATATATCGGCCAGCCCTAGTACTAGGTTGTGTAAGGCTGCATTTGAGTGATGTTTTCCATGGGGTTCATCTGCATGCAACAGTGCAGCAGTAATTGTTTCTGTTTTGCAAGCCATGCCAGTCTGCAATTCCTCATTCCTTGCCACATACACAGCTAGTGCGTAGGATACTGCTGTGCTCGGCAGTTCCCTAAGCTTTCAGCTCTCCAAGGCTGCTAAGTTGGTTTTAGCTCTAAAAACCCTCCAGGCAGTAGCACCACTGATATGTATGATAAACTTCTAGAGCCCAAGTGAGCTTGTGCAGTGCCCTAACTTGTATTTCAGCTCTCAAGTTGTCATATGGATGAATTAACGAATTACGTTTGTAGCAGTAACTGTTCTAGTTACAATTATTACCGGGAGAATGGATTTATAATATGCAAGCTCCCCTTTTCATTACAAGCATTCTCATGAGAACATACAATGAGAATTTTAAATGCCTCGCACTCCATATGAAAGACGGCTGTAAAAAAAAAGAAGAAGCAGTGATATGACCTTTTAAAATAAAATAAAATAAAATAAGATTCACGGTAGTTATTTGATTCCTTATTGGCTCCTGGGGCTTGTCCACAGTTAAACTTGGAAGGAGATCTGAGTGTGACCTTGTCTGCCCTTTCCTAACCTTGTGCTAACACCAGTTGCACAGAAAGAAAATCCTCTTCAACTTTTTATCTGCCCTTGGGCAAGAAGAGTAAGGAACAATTAGACAGACCAGAACACAATTCTCCAGATGCAAAGCTATGTCCTTAAAAGATGCAGGCAGGTGCTATGAGGAAGTGCAATGCTCCTCAATCATTTTTTGAAAGGGCCTCAATGGGACATGTATAGTGAGGGGATACAATTCAGAATTGGGGGAGTTTGGATTTTTAAACCGCCCCACTTCAGAAAGCCTTGCTCCACTTTCAGCTTGGCCTAGATCAGTGTTCACTAACGCAGGTAGGATCTCCTACAGAACCTGCACAAGAGCTTCCTGGGGTAGTTCAGCTGGTAGAACATGAGATTCTTAATCTCAGGGCTGTGGGTTCGAGCCCCACCTTGGGCACAAGGTTCCTGCATTGCAGGAGGTTGGACTAGATGACCCTCATGGTCCCTTTCCAACTCTACAATTCTATTATTCTAAGGTCTCAGTAAATATCCCCTCAAAAATCCACAATGCATTTGTACCATTTACTCTTCCTGCTCAGTTCCTGCTTGGGGTAGGTTTTCCCTACCCTTACACAGCTCTATGTAGCCATTTTGTGACTGGTACCCTTGTCTCTTTCTCAAAATTCCAGATGTGCCCATCTGGTCTTTCCAAATTCACACCCAGATCCAGATTTAGTTTGACCTCTGTGCTCTACTAGGCTGCATAGTGTCCAGATCAAGGGAAATAATAGTTCTGCTGTATTCTGCCTTAAACCATGTCCGGAGGACTGTGTCCAGTTCTGGGCGCCACAATTTAAGAAGGCTATTGACAAGCTGGAATGTATGTAGAGGAGGACAACCAAGATGATCAAGGGTCTGGAAAAAATGGGTGGGTGGGGGACCAAAATGTTTAGCAAATTCAGAACACTTTTACTAGTCCTAGTGAAAACAGCTGCCAGGGGTGCTTTCTGTACAGGTAAGCCTCTTCTTGGGCAAAAAGTTGGCCTACATAATATGTTGGGCTCCTTGCAAAGCTTGCTGATATGGTGTAGCGATGGGCTGACATACCCCAAAAATATTTTGTGGAACTCTGGGCAATCAGCCAAAGAACCTGGAGCCCGATTTGTTTCCAGGTGGATCAAGTCTTTCCCAAGGCCTAAGAGGGAGATCCTTCTCCCGCTCTTCAAACTAGATCACTTATGCAGAAAGTGTTAGGGAAGTTTCATTTTTTCATACTCATACCCCACCTTTCCTCCAAAGAGCTGAAAGAGGTGTGTACATTTCTTCACGCTGCAGGTAGGTTAGGCTCAGAGACTGTGATTGGCTCAGTGAGCTCCATGTTTGCATGGGGACTCGAACCCTGATCTTCCACGTCCTTATCAGACACTCTAACCATGATACCACAATGGGGACAGCACCCATCAGGCACTGAGCAGACCAATTAAATATGGGAACAGACTCCAAAAGGGTCTGACTCTGATATGTAGTTGAACTTAGAAGTTCAGCTGTCAGGAACCCAGTATCTAAGCCTCACTTTCCTTTCCAGGTTCTGTTCTGTTCTCTTGCTTAGAAAACCTGAAACGCAGCTGCTGTGAAAAGAGGAAGCACTAGTACGGGCAACACGGACAGCCTGCAAACAAGGGCGAGCAACTGAGATGTTGTGAATTTGTACCACCTGGAAGAGATGCAGAAATGGTGTCAACATTCCTTTGGACCATGAATCTGACCTGACCGTTAAGATTTAGTAGCCAAGGGAACTCCAAAGAGCTATTTTTAACATGTGCGAGAGAGAACATGGCTCCAGCATTGCAACACGGGTCTTTGGAGACAGACCAATTGGCATGTAATAAATAACTACACTTTGGACTGGCGGAGGGAAGGAACAATGAAAAAATTGGACATAGCAGACTTAAAGGGTGGAGGGGGGAGGGGAGAGGAAGGAATTAAAAGTTTGGCTACTCTGACATTCCTTTAGCTCAGGGGTTCCCAACAAAATTTTCTCAAGGACCCCTCATCGAGCCGCTATTGTGACAAGGACCCCCATTAATTCCTAATCCTAAAATTAAAAAGTAAGAGCCAAATTAAGAGTCTTTTTATATTTTATATTTATACGTTTTTTACAGTTACAACAGAGTACTCCATCAGTATACAGCTAGTTTTAATTTTCAGTTCTTAATGAGATGAACCACTTTTTAACCAACGGTCCATTTTTAACTACGTGAACTGTAGCTTCCGCGAAAAACAACGCTTTGTTTACAAACACTACTGTTTTGCAAAGAGGCAGCGCGCACCAGGGAGGAGGGAGGGGAATGGAAAAGAAAGGGTACCTGCGCAGTAGCGCACAAATGAAGCCGACGCGCGCAAAGCATCTTGGGGAGGTGAGTGTTAGTAGAATGTGCGCGCTGCCTCTTTGCAAAACAGTAGTGTTTGTAAAGCGCCACCTAACGGCATACAGCAGAACTACTGCCTCTATCTAATTCTAGTTTTGCGCTAGACTCTGCTCATGCAGGAAGCGGCCAAAACAAAAAATCTGTTATCATACGAAATATAATTAATATATTTTTTATTCTAATAGCATCTTGCGGACCCCTCTGGCATAGCTCGCGGACCCCTGGGGGTTCCCGGACCACCTGTTGGGAACCACTGCTTTAGCTGTTCTAACTTCAACACGCAAGCACCCCGTCTCATTTGCAAAGCAAATCTGGTGTTGGCAATGCCCGACCTCATTTGCTCAGTTAATGAGACACAGAAATCCTCGCAGAAAGTTGGATTTTGCCTTTTAGACAAAAAACGAAAATGGAAAGTCCTGGGTCATTTATATTGGCAACCCCAGTAACTTGGTGGCATGTTTGCTGTCACCCTGAAGTCACAGCATACAAGTGACCTTGGGGCATTCTTGCACGGGAACATTAGGAACTTGGCATGTCAAAATGGAAATGCTGAAAGGCCTTTGCGGGAGGAGAAGAAGCTGGTTCATCGCCTTGCCCCTATAGTAATCCCTCTTGCCAGAGCCACAGAGGGAACCGATGGCAGCCTCCAAGGAGACCCGGCCTCCTGCTCTTTGAAAGCCAAAGGGGGTGGGCAATATGAAGAATGAGACAAATCAGAGATTTATTAAGTAGGACTTCAAAGGTAATGCTGACACATTAGTTGAGATTTCACGAGAAAGAGAGAGTGTGTGTGTGTTTCAGGGATTTCTAATGCAGCCGAGAGCACCACACCTCGGAACAAAAACCTGTTATTTACAGAGACACTTCTCCCCCCCCCCCCCAGCTTCCACAGAAGGTACAAATCATCAACACCACAGTGGCACAGCAATAATGTGTGTATTTTAATTAATGTCTTTACAGAATGATTTTGCAATAGACGCTTGCTTTTCTGCTTTTTTCTTTGCAACCCTGCTATTATTATTAATAGTTGTTTTACAGAACCTTTGAAGAAGTGATCCCAGTGCAATTTTCTTGGATAACCTTTGCCAACAAGAAGAAGAGTGGAAAATTAATATTTGCAAGCCGGGCGCACGCAGGGTGGCACCAAAGCACCTCCCATGCCCATGCAATTACCCCAAGGTTTCACATTATTTCACAAGTATTTCCACCACCCCAGAAATGAACTTTGTGTCTTCTATGCCCTCAATATATATATATGTGTGTGTTTCCTGGCATCAGCACTGTAGGCCTACATAGATCACTCTTGCTTTGCTGGCCTTAAAGGTAAAGGTAAAGGGACCCCTGACCATTAGGTCCAGTCGTGACCGACTCTGGGGTTGCGCGCTCATCTCGCATTATTGGCCGAGGGAGCCGGCGTATAGCTTCCAGGTCATGTGGCCAGCATGACAAAGCCGCTCCTGGCAAACCAGAGCAGCACATGGAAACGCCGTTTACCTTCCCGCTGTAGCGGTTCCTATTTATCTACTTGCATTTTGACGTGCTTTCAAACTGCTAGGTTGGCAGGAGCTGGGACCAAGCAACGGGAGCTCACCCCGTCACAGGGATTCGAAATGCCGACCTTCTGATCAGCAAGCCCTAGGCTCAGTGGTTTAACCACAGCGCCACCTGGGTCCCTCCTTGCTGGCCTTAGTAGGAGCCAAAGAACTATGTATGGCAGTGTTTCCCAAACTTGGGTCTCCTGCTGTTTTGGGGCTACAATTCCCATCATCCCTTACCACCGGTCCTGCTAGCTAGGGATGATGGGAGTTGTAGTCCAAAAACAGTGGCATGATGTATGGCATGGAATCCTTGCCTGAAATAACCAGAGGCTCAATTGCAGTCAGCCACACCTCTAGATACAGAGTTTTCAAGAAATATGGTCCACAGACTTCCCAATTTTTCAACCACAAGGGCTAGAAACCTGCATTTTGTTTTTTGGGGTTTTTTTTAATGGAAAAAAAGCCCTGAAGTTCTCAGAAACCTGAAATATTTCCTTTTTGTTTTCCTGAGGAACTGTAGCACATAAACACCCTTTGATAATAGTACTGTCTTTCTTTCTTTTTTCCTGGCCAGAAAACACACCCCAAACCTTCGGACTATTGGATATTGGTGCACTATGGCAGGCTGAGAGGGGAGGGGGGGAAATACTCCTTTCCTTGCATGGTCCAGACCACGGAATCAGTCCATCAAATGCATAAAGTGAAATAAAATGCAAAAATAAAATAAAAACAAAAACCTGATAGTGACAATTCAGTGGTAGTAGAATGTATGCAAAATAGGTATGTAACTTAAACACCCTTTACAACAGCAGTGACAGGTGATAAAACAATCGACTTTGTAATGTGGAGTTAATTAACAACTGCAGTGGAAGAGGAAACCATTGTCTCTATTCAGACCCAGATGAATACAGCTGAACTTCTTGATGAATGAAGCCTGCTGTCAACCTGCCTTCTTTGGGTGGTGGCAATGTTACCATGGCAGGAATGCAATGTATCTGCCGAGACTCTGGGGTGCCTGGCCCCAAAAAAGCACTGTCTATGCACAGCTTCCCAAGTGACCATTCAAAGATGCTGTGGGTTTCACGTGCACCTTAACAGATTTTCAGAACTCTGCCCTTATAAAATCCCATAAAGTTTGCTTGGGGAGACAGTAATTCAAGGCACCATAATACAAGTTGCATGTCAGAAGAACTGGATATGGAACAACTGACTGGTTCAAAATTGGGAAAGGAGTACAACAAGGTTGTATATTGTCTCCCTGCTTATTTAACTAATATGCAGAATTCATCATGCGAAAGGCTGGACTTGATCTGTGTTTCCCAACCTTGTGCCTCCAGATGTTTTGGGACTACAACTCCCATCATCCCTAGCTAGCAAGACCAGTGGTCAGGAATGATGGGAGTTGTAGTCCCAAAACATCTGGAGGAACAAGGTTGGGAAACACTGGACTAGATGAATCCCAAGCCGGAATTAAGATTGCCGGAAGAAATACCAACAACCTCAGATATGCAGATGACACAAGCTTGATGGCAGAAAGTGAGGAGGAATTAAAGAACCTTTTAATGAGGGTGAAAGAGGAGAGCGCAAAATATGGTCTGAAGCTCAACATCAAAAAAAAACCCAAGATCATGGCCACCGGTCCCATCACTTCCTGGCAAATAGAAGGGGAAGAAATTGAAGTAGTGAGAGATTTTACTTTCCTGGGCTCCTTGATCACTGCAGATGGCAACAGCAGTCATGGAGTTAAAAGACGCCTGCTCCTTGGGAGAAAAGCAATGACAAACCTAGACAACATCTTAAAAGCAGAGACATCACCTTGCCAACAAAGGTCTGTATAGTCAAAGCTATGGTTTTCTCAGTAGTGATGTATGGAAGTGAGAGCTGGACCATAAAGAAGGCTGATCGCCGAAGAATTGATGCTTTTGAATTATGGTGCTGGAGGAGACTCTTGAGAGTCCCATGGACTGCAAGAAGATCAAACTTATCCATTCTGAAGGAAATCAGCCCTGAGTGCTCACTGGAAGGACAGATCCTGAAGCTGAGGCTCCAATACTTTGGCCACCTCATGAGAAGAGAAGACTCCTTGGAAAAGACCCTGATGTTGGGAAAGATTGAGGGCACTAGGAGAAGGGGACGAGATGGTTGGACAGTGTTCTCAAATCTACGAACATGAGTTTGACCAAACTGCGGGAGGCAGTGGAAGACAGGAGTGCCTGGCGTGCTATGGTCCATGGGGTAACGAAGAGTCGGTCACGACTAAACAACAACAACATGTCAGAAGACAAGGGCAGCAGTTTAAAAGGAATCTTTCCCTGTGCAAATAAATCCTATTGACCGGCAAAAATTCCTTTGAAAAAATGGGGTGGGGGTTGCCCCCCCCCCAAAAAAAAATTCACAACAGCATAAATCATGGGCCACAATATTTGCTTGTGCTAATGTTCACTCTCACTGTAAACAAGTGGTTGAGTGACAATAAAGTCTTTCTATTTTCTATTCAGTCACTTTATCAAATTCACTGAATGCAGTTTATTAGACTTCTGTAGCTTTTCAAAATTAAGTAGAGAACAACCAAGGCAAAAATTACACACAGAGTTTTTTTAAGGCGGGGTGATGCTGGGCTTCGCAAAGGCTCCTATTGTCTCTAACTCCCCCACCTGCCACTCCATTGTTCAAATGCATATTGAGTACAACACATTCTGTGCTCATTAGGGTATAACCAGCAATTAGAGTCTCTGTCCCATTTTCTTGGGCACTTTCTTCCCTTGGTTTGCAACAAAATTGTCTTTGTCCAAATTGTGCTGACACACTCAAAATGAGGAGGTTTTTTTGGCACAGCCTGTGCTCTCCATGGCGAAGCCCGAAACAAAGAGTGATGAGCATGGGTGCTCACACAAAAGTGGTCGACTCTGTCATAAAATATCTTCTTTTCTTCTGGGACACTACTCACGGTGCTACATTTGTCCAATCAGTACGCAAACACTCCACTCACACATAAGCATAGCAATTCAGGCACTGTGCAGAAGAGCACTGAGAGAAGATATTTCTTTGGAGGAGATGGACTCCCACTGAAAATGAGAGGGATGCAATGTTCCTCAGAAGTCCCTCAGACTCATTGTCTGACTGCTAGCAAGAAAAAGGAAGAGAAACACATGCTTGGGCTGCAGAAACACCCAAATCCATTTCCTAGAACAATTATAAGGAATGTGGGTTGAAAAGCTAGAAAGGGACACTGCCAAAAACTGGCCAAAACTGGGCTAGACGGTCCAAAATCCCAAAGATGCCAGCTTACTGAGTGGTTTTCCATTTAGACTTCATAGAACCCTTGTTTTCAAAGAGCTGCACCACTTGGCAATTCAAACTGCTCACATTAGTGCTTAAAGCCTTAAGTGACTTAGGCCCCAAATACCTGAAGTACCACCTGCTTCCCTTAGACCCTCTCAAGTGCAAAGATCAGTGGGGGGACATGTTCCTCTCAGTAGGCCTACTCTCTTCAGAACCTTGGTCAGCGACAGCCTGAGAGAGGACATTCTCTGTGGAACCCATTAGCTGGGGGGCTCCTTTCTCACAGAGGGGCATAGGGATCCTTCACTGTACAGACATGCCCCCCCCCCCCCCGCTCATGCACATTCAACTCATGCACGGCCACATATACACGCGGCACTGGGTAACAATTAAATCATTCAATCCATACCTGGAAATGGCAGGAGAGAGCTGGAGAGTCCTTGTGGCTCACAAAAAACTCTCCACAGAGCCCGAAGAGGACATGGGTGAGGGCGGAGGAAGCCATGAAGAGACCGGAGGTGCAAAGGGGCTTTGATTTGGCTGTTCAGCCTCCCTGCCTAACAGCTGGTGTGTGGGGTGGCACAGCAGCAGTTTCTTTCCTGCGCAAGCTCTGGTCACCTGCCAGCCCCAGAGCTTTATTTCTAGTTGTGGATCTTTTGGGGTGGTGCTGTGGTTTAAACCATAGAGCCTAAGGCTTGCTGATCAGAAGGTCAGTGGTTTGAATCCCCACAACAGGGTGAGCTCCCGTTGTTCGGCCCCTGCTCCTGCCAGCCTAGCAGTTCAAAAGCACACTAGTGCAAGTAGATAAATAGGTACTGCTCTGGTGGGAAGGTAAACGGTGTTTCCGTGCACTGCTCTGATTCGCCAGAAGCGGCTTAGTCATGCTGGCCATATGACCCAGAAAAAACTGTCTGTGGACAAACGTCGGCTCCCTCGGGCAGTAAAGCGAGATGAGCGCCACAACCCCAGAGTTGTTCATGACTGGACTTAACTGTCAGGGGTCCCTTTACCTTTACCTTTTAATTTTTTGTATGTATTGAAGAGAGAGCAGCAGAAAGGGTGCTTAGAGGGTGCTCTCCAATTTAAATTATTTCTCTTATGTGTGTGGCCCATAACATTAGTGGGGGGGGGCGCCTGTAAAGCTTTCAGCATATGTTGAAGATGCACCTCTTGACCCTAGTTAGGACTATGGTCAGAGCAGGAGATATGGGTACATACATTCTGATTCCCTAATTTGCCTTTCTACCATCTGCCCATTCTTTCTTTCTTTATTTATTTCTCAATACATATACAAAATGTTTACATAATATTACATATACATTATACTTGTAAATTCACATTTTTCATTTCATTATGTATCAATATTTAGTCATTTCTTACTTACTTCTTGTTTTCCCCTATGTCTTCCCTCCACCCGTGCGTGACTTCCTAATTTTTATTTTATAACTTTATTATTGTGATTGTATTCTTGTATCTTAATAATTAAACATACATTCTTGTATATCTGTTTAAATTCACTTTGTGAGATCCAATTTTTTGTTGGAGCATCTTTTAATCATGTATCCATCTACACATTTCCATTTCTGTTTGAGATTTCGGTTAGATTACATTCTAATTGTTGCCGTCATTTTTGCTAATTCCATCATTTCCAAAAAATTATGTTGCCAACCTGCCATTGATGGTACTTCTTCTGATTTCCAATTTTTAGCAATCAACAACTTAGCGGTGGCTGTTGCATATAGAAAAATTCTCTTCATGTCCATTCCTATACACCTCAGTTTCTTGCTGACTTTTCCACAAGGACCTTTCCTCACCACCTAATGGAACATGGTTCTTCTTCCCGGATGGGAGAAATGTCTCGCATCGTTTTGGTAGCATCTTCATCCCCTTGCATTCCTTGTCTCCTCACACCCAGGTAGAAACCCTGCCCTTTCCTCTGAAGCATGTAATAGGCTCTGCGCTGAAAAAGGCTATGCAGCCTCATGTTTTGTCTTCAACAGTGGCGACACAGACCTGCCCCGGGGAAGTTCACCAAGAGGGCATGACAGCTACAGCCACCCCATTTGTCTGAAAACACCTGGCAGCTCATCTTTTCCTGTCCATAATTTCCGAGGGCGCTGTTTTCATTCCTGTATCTGCTGCTATAGCATCTCTTCTATTAGTTTAGTTTAAACATTAGTCATCTTCCAAAAGGGGCGCAGAAGGCAACTCGCAGAAATAAAATTGTGTCAAGAAAGAAGTCAAAAGCAATTACATTACACTAGCAGCCAAAAAGGAGGGTTAGAGTTATTGGAACTGAATGGTTATATTGGGGTGGTTTTGGAAATCATGTAGGTCTTCACCAATTTTTTATGGAGAAGAATGTGGTGGTGGATGGTAGCTTAAACCAGATTCATTTGAAGGCTTACTACTAAGCTTGACATTAATCCAATTTAAAATCTGGTGGATTCAGAATCAACAATGATCCTAAGCTTTGTCACACTCCTGATATCATGGAGAGTGCAGCAAGACCTAAAGACTTCTCCACTATTTTCACACTCAGGTGGAAACCCTCCCTGTAACCCAGGGAGAACCTAAATATATTAAACTCAAAGTATCTGAAGGTCTACCTGATCCTTACGCACCACCTTCATGACTACAGTCTTCTGCTGGGGCTATCTGGTAGTCCCACATGCCCCTGAGGTTTGGTCAAGCAGATGCTGTCCTGTGGAACTCATTGCCAAGAGATGTTTGGCAGGAGCCACCTCTGCTTCTTTTTAGGGGTTTTCTGAAAACCCCAATTCAAACAGGCCTTGCAAACCTGAAGATTCTTTGCCCACCAGCGCTTACTGATGCATTTCATTTTATTTATTTTTTAATCATTACTGTAATTCGTTCATAATCTGCCTTGTGATGTTTTATATATTAAAGTGTGGTTTATCAATATTTAAACAAACCTGTGGCCTGCCAGATGTTGTTGAACCCAGTTCCCATCAGGCCTCGGTCAGCACAGCCAATACCCAGGGAAGTTAGGAGTTGCAGTCCAGCAACATTCAGAGGTCCACGGGTTGGTGTCAGATATAGTCAGTTAGGTTCCAATGCCTAAGCCAATACTGCTCAACATCCGTAACCAATAAAGTTGTGGCCTTATTCGCCCACTTAAAATCTATCATTTGTGTCCGGTGTCTTATTCTCCAGGGGAGGGAGGGACATTGCCACACAAAACCATTTCTGCGCCTGCGACGGAGGTGGTGTTGTGGGCAGGTCCGACTGAAATATCATGATTGGCCATTCCCGCCTCTGTCAGTCCCAGGCCGATCAATGAGGTCAGCCAGGGGGCGGGGCTTGTTCCCTTTTAAACAGCCCGGAGGCAGGAACTCGGCTTCTTTGCCCCCTGCTTGCCTGCGCAATTGGTTCACCCACCCTTTAAGCTAGGCTGATGCTGCTATGGACTTCGGTTGGTCGCCCGGTTGGCTAGAGGCCGGGTAGAACTTTTCTCACTTGGGCTAGACAAGATGGTTTTTTCGCCTACCTCGTAGCAATCTGTCACAACTTTGGTTTGGCGGTAGGCATTGGAAATTTGCATGAAAAGAAGAAGGGGGGCAGGTTACTTCATCACCTGCCCAGCAAATGGAGAAATATTCCGTTAAAGGTTTCCGGGGGCGGAGCTTCGTCCAGAGCCTGGAGAGGTCAGGGCCGTAAGGCACGCCCCAACGGTGGCCACAGGAGGAGTTCCGGTAGATGTACATCACTGGGCTCCTTACTGTTGGTCAATTTCTCCCAGACTCCAACACACGGGTTGGTGTCAGATATAGTCAGTTAGGTTCCAATGCCTAAGCCAATACAGGTCAACATCCGTAACCAATAAAGCTGTGGCCTTATTTGCCCACTTAAAATCTATCATTTGTGTCCGGTGTCTTATTCTCAAGGGGAGGGGGGGACATTGCCACACAATACGGGGTGCATGAACTGGGGTGGTAGCACAATGGTAACTGTCACTGTCTAGACCTGCAGGCCTCAAGGCATTCTTTTATGGCCCTCAGCACTATTTGACACCCCTCCCCCCCCCGACCTTGAACCGTCTTCCCAAAATCGGCGGTAAGTGAGATTTCAGGAGGAGTGAGGCTCTGACAGGGTCCCAGAGTCCTTCTGCCTTCTTCCCAAAGCCTAGTTCGCACTTTCCCAGCTTTGGGAAGGAGGTGAGAGGGATCTGTGTGATGCTGTATTGCAGGGGTCAGCAAACCTTTTCAGCAGGGAGCTGGTCCACTGTCCCTCAAGCCTTGTGGGTGCAGTTGGACTATATTTTGAAGGGGGGGGAAAGAACAAATCCCTATGCCCCACAAATAACCCAGAGATGCATTTTAAATAAAAGCACACATTCTACTCATGTAAAAATATGCTGATTGCCTGACCATGCGTGGGCCGGATTTAGAAGGGGATTGGGCCGGATCCGGCCCCCGGGCCTTAGTTTGCCTAACCATGCTGTACAGTAGTACCTCGGGTTAGGAACACGATCCATTCCGGGTCGCAGTTCGTAACCCGAAAAGTTCGTAACCCGAACCGCCATTTTGCACATGCGCAAAGCGCTATTTTCCGGGTTTGCGTAGTTATACTTCCGGGTTTGCGCAGTTCATAACCCGAGTTGTTCGTAACCCGAGGTGTTCGTAACCCGAGGTATGACTGTATTGTGTTTTTAATATTTTGTTGGAAGCCACCCAGAGTGGCTGGGGAAACCCAGCCAGATGGGTGGGGTATGAATGAATGAATGAATGAATGAATGAATGAATATTATTATTTAGGACCATACCAGAACCTCGTGCCTCCTTCCCAAGCTCTGCGCATAATTTACCTGGGTTTGGGAAGGCAGTGCGAGGGCTGGGCGGGGTTGTCAAATTTTGGATGTGCAGCAAAGTACTACTGTGTCCAAGTACTACTGCAGCCCACTTGGTATGAAAAGTTGGGCCACCCTAGTCTAGATGACAGGTCACAAGGTTAACACAGCTCATCGGTGTCACGGTCCCCTTGCAATTCTCCTTTGCAGAACCGTCCCGTGCCACAGACAGGAGGCAGCAGCTCAGCCCTCCCTCTACAACATTGTCCGCACAATACTTATTAATGGGTTTTCTTCCTCCAAATGCAGGTGTCATCAGTCAAGAGTGTCCCTTCTCCATTTAATTATCATAGCCTAAAGGCAACTTGCTCTCCCCTCAGCACGCAGTGTGATTCATTTTCCCAGACGACATGGCACATATTAGATGAAAAAGGGTAATCTTAGCCAAAAAAAAAAGCCCTAATCACCGAGACATTGATAAGTATATCCTTTTTTTCCCTCCAGCCAAAAGATTTATTCAGTCTTCCTTGAAACAATGGATTTATTTTGTCATCACAGCTGTGATTTATGGCGACAAATCAGAGAGCTCTCTCTCCCAACGCCTGATTATTATGGCAAGTTCTAAAACTTTGTTAATTATACCAGCTCACATTGCTTTCCATCTCCTCGGTAAACAAGACATTTCTCTAAGCTTTCGCATGGAGTTACTTGGGGGACAACCCGGATAATGTCAGTAATCAATTCTAAAAATATATTCTCCTCCAGCAGAAAAGACATATTCTGTATGATACTTCACTTCGTATTTACGCTGTATTGAAAGCTAGCTTCCCCCACTTTTCTTCTGCCCATGCAGGAGATAGCCTTAACATTTAGAAAGGAAAAAGGAAATGACTGATGAGGATGAATGGGGCCCCCATGAAAGCCTTGTTGCCTTCTCTTTCCCTCAAGGGAAGTTCTGCCCACTTTAATTCATGCTGGCATCAACTGGACTACTTGTCGAGAAAGATACTATTGGCTCTCAGGGAAGGTCTTAATTTCTACGGTGTTGCTGAAATGCTTCGAGACAAGGGCCTCCGTCAAGTTTTATAGCAGCATTTCCCAACCTAGTGACCTTCAGATGTTTTGGGGGCACAACTCCCATCAGCTGCAGGCAGGACCACCCAGCCTAGACAATCTGGAGGGCACTTGGTTGGGGAAGGGTGTTTTATAGCATCTGCTCAGAATTTATTCCTGCTATCACAAAGACAAGCATACACGTTTTATGTGAGATTCGTTCTACTGACATTGGATGGGTGCAGCATGCTTCTAAAGCGTGTGCGCACACACACACACTCATATATATAAACTGTGTGTGAGAGAGAGGGGGGGAGACTGCATTGGGAGCCTAAAAATAGTTAACAGGCTACATCACTAAAGGTTGATATCCAAAGAGCACTCTGATCGGACTTCAGAACCTAATGGCTGCAATCTGATATCCAAAAAGAGCCGCAACACATTTGATTTGAACTTGACAGGAAAAAAGAGATTGCTACAATCAGACAAGGAGCGCACATCGGTACCTCATCAAAACTTAAGATTGGGCAAGTACCTTTGCTATACAGTGGTACCTCAGTTTACAAACACAATTGGTTCCGGAAGTCTGTACTTAACCTGAAGCGTACTTAACCTGAAGCTAACTTTCCCATTGAAAGTAATAGAAAGTGGATTAATCTGTTCCAGACAGTCCACGGAGTACTTAAACTGAAGCGTACTTAACCTGAAGCTAACTTTCCCATTGAAAGTAATGAAAAGTGGATTAATCTGTTCCAGGCGGGTCCCCGGAGTACTCAACCTGAAGCATACTTAACCCGAGGTATGAGTGTAATTGGTTCCAGAAGTCCATAGTCCATAGTTAACCTGAAGCGTACTTAACCTGAAGTGAACTTTCCCATTGAAAGTAATGGGAAGTGGATTAATCCGTTCCAGACAGGTCCGCGGGGTACTTAAACTGAAAATACTCAAACCGAGGCATACTTAAACCAAGGTATGACTGTACTATTTTAGACATCTGCTAAAACCTTTTTTTTAGTTCACCCAACCTACAGGGCCAGATTCAAGCAGTTCTGCTAGAAAATGCCCCCCACAAGTACTCCTGCTTAGTGGCGTAGCATGGGGGGGGCACAGAGGGAGTTGCCCCGGGTGCAAAATTGTTAGTGATGTGAAATTTCAACACCCAGTGCTGCCTCAATATAGCTGTGTTGCTGCCATCGCTGGGCTCTATTGAAAATGGCTTCTCCATGCAAACCAGGATGTGACCTCTCCAGACCTCTTATCTCTGTGGCTGTGATCTCCTAGGTGACATGGAAGCTACCTTCCCTCTTTGCGGCCACGGGCACTGGCAACCCACGCCATGACACTGCTACTGCTAGTACAACCGGCTTTCCCTTGTATGCCTCCCTCCTACAAAAGAAATTGGCTCTTGGCTGACTGAGACCCTCAGAAAAGCATGCAGGGGAGGAGATGGAAGTCATTCCATCAGCCAAGCAAAAATGCTTGTATGGATCCATTGTTTTGCACAACATTGAATTCTTCCCAGACACGATGGACATGACTACCTCAGGTTCATTAGGTATACTCTGAGTAGGATTTGGCTAAATACTACCCCCTTGGATAGAATCCAGCTTAATGCCAAGGAAATTGTTCCATCAACACAAGCTTTTCTGCCTGCCTGATGGAGTGTCGATACTGTGCTCTTCTCGGTGTTCTCTTGACCGCCCAGAGTGGATTTGGGGGTGGGGGTGGGGACATGCAGGGGCAAGAGAGTGGGGAAAACCCCAATGAACTAAAGGATGTTCTTCCACTTGCTTCTGCTATCAGAGCAGGTTAGTTGAATCCAGCCCCTGGTTTTTTAAAATATTTGCTAATTACATATGTATGCTATTGGTAAGTATTTGGTGTTCACAGCTTAGAGCAGCCATCCCCAAACTTTGGCCCTCCAGATGTTTTGGACTACAATTCCCATCATCCCTGACCACTGGTCCTGTTAGCTAGGGATCATGGGAGTTGTAGGCACCATCACCCTCGGTTTCATAATGTGCCTTAGGGTTTGGGGAAAGCAGGAACAAAATTATCAACAAAATATCCCTTTCTTTGGATCTTGACCAAGGTTACTAAGTTTCCAAGTTTGCTTCCAATACAGCAAACTTCCATGAAGCAATATCCTTTAGGTCAGGCATCCCCAAACTTCGGCCCTCCAGATGTTTTGGACCACAATTCCCATCTTCCCCGACTACTGGTCCTGTTAGCTAGGGATCATGGGAGTTGTAGGCCAAAACATCTGGAGGGCCGCAGTTTGGGGGTGCCTGGCTTAGAGATGTTTTCTGTGTTATTAAGTGGTTTACATTTTTTTCTAAATAAAATTGATCCCAGCCAAACTGACAACCTCTTCTCCCAGAAGTTGGACTGTTTTGTTGCTGGCAGCTTTATATCGTGACAATGGGGAAATATAGGACCATCCCAACTAAACTGTATTACGGGAAGCTTCCGTGCCAACTATACAATACAGATGAGTGATGTCATCAGAATGTTGCCTTGTGGTTATTAAAGAATAATTGAGACACAATAAAAAAACAAATGAAGTATGCATGGTTGGCCTTTTCTTGAGGAACCAGCCTTTGTTTTGCCAATCATGCATCTCATTTCACTGTCAATATGCCTAGAACATATGAAGAGCTTTTCCAGTTTTGCTCTGCAAACATTTGTTTAGCAAAGACGTTTATATCAGGCAGAATGAGCATGAGGCTCCCAAGAGGTTTTCTGGGTTTTATTTTCTTTCTCTCTTTTTTTGAGGAAAAAGAAGAAGATCTGTACATTGAAGAAGCCAATATTTATCTAATGACTGGTAAAAAAAGAAGTTTTCTTTAATGAATCAGTAATAGCAAGGAAACCAGTTTTCTATGGGTATTGCAGTTGTACCTTGGAAGTCGAACGGAATCCATTCCGGAAGTCCATTCAGCTTCCAAAATGTTCAGAAACCAAAGTGCGACTTCTGATTAGCTCCTGCAGCCAATCAGAAGCCGTGGAAGCCTGTCGGATTTTCGGGTTCCAAAGAACGTTTGCAAACCGGAAAACTCACTTCTGGGTTTGCAGCGTTCGGGAGCCAAAACATTCGACTTGCAAGGCGTTTGGGATCCAAGGTACAACTGTACAGTATTAACAGCAACAATAATTTTATTATTTATTCACTTTGTATCCTGCCCTTTGTCCCCAATGAACCCAAGGACTGAGAACAAGGACTGAGAGATTGCCGGGGCGGGGCGGGGGGCTCGTTTAATCTCACTGTAAACAACTGGTACAGTGGCAATAAAGTATTTATATTTATTTATTATGATAACATTCTAAGCAAACATTCTTTGGATTACTGAAATATATAGGGTTGTATCCAACTAAGCCCCTTCATGGATCACTGCCTTGTCGTGGCGAAGGGGCTTGAATAACTCCAAGAAGCTATGAGCTATGCCGTGCAGGGCCACTCAAGACGGACAGGTCATAGCCGAGAGTTTAGACTAAATGTGATCCACCTGGAGAAGGAACTGGCAAACCACTCCAGTATTTTGCCAAGAAAACTCCATGGAAATAAAAAAGGAGAAGCTTTGAGAAGAAAGCGAGAGTTTCCAAGGCATGCTCTGGTTCATGGGGTCACGGAGAGTCGAACACGACTAAAACGACTAAACAACAACAAATCCAGCTAAGGGCTAATCAGAACACAGCAGACGCACTAAAATTAATAGAACTATGCTAGTCATGTTCATTAATTTCAACAGTCCTACTCTAAGTAGGGCTGGAAATGTCCCCAGTCTGAAACCTCAGAGATCTGTTTCCAGTTAATGTAAGCAATGTCAAGCTAGATGGACTGGCTCAGTATAAGGAAATACCCAACAGCTCCCCAATTAGTTCTTAAATATAGGGAATGGGAAGCTGTTATGAGAGCCATTAAAGCTTTCATTCCTCAGCATAGGACACTAAAGCCTTGCCCAAGTATTAAAGGATAGTATCCTGCCATACCTACAAATTGTTTGGGACAGAGGATCCAAGCACTCTTAATCCAGACAGCTTTCAGACCCAATAATCACATTATGCATGTCTTCAAAGCAGACTTGAGTCTCACAGGCCTAGAAACTGGGGCCTTGATCGGCTCAGGAAGGACCAAAGCTATGGAAACAGCTGAGAAGAGAGCTTCTGCACCATTCAAATTCATCCTAGAGGGCGACACTCGACTAACTCTAGTTTCTTCGCAGGCATAACGGCATCCATGCTATATTATGTCAACTGCAGCAGTAGAGTTGAATTTTCACATGTGCCACGACTCTGGACAGAAGTAGCTCAAAATGTTCTGTTTCAACTCTTTTTAACTGGGGGAAAAACACTTTTTACAAAGGAGTTTTTTGAGCCAACAAGCTAAAAAGAAGAGGGATGGCACAAATCCCTAAATACATTAAATACCGTGGAGGAAAAATTTACAAGGACAGTATGTGTAGGTTAATGGAACCCTGGGGCAGCTTTAGCTTATGCATCAGCAACTTACACAGGTTTTACACAACAGTTTACTTTACAGTTCAATAAAACGGGAAGTTACAGGGCAATTACAACTCCCTGGCTACTTATACTTTTACCCCAGAGATACCAGAGCACTATCTTCATGCTGTGATCTCAATATCAAGCTTTTAGGATTGGCAGAAAAACATATTGGACAAAGTCAAGCTGGTTCATAACACCATTATCCACGTTGTCTATGGCGCTGTTGACATCCACCTTAAGTTCCAAGGGCAAGGGAACATTTAAAAAATAATATAAAAAAATAAAACCATCAATGGCACAGGAAAATATGGTTTCCCATTGCATGGATGAGTCACAGCTTTCATTTCTGCTGTCAAATAAACTTTTTTTAAAGTGTGCCAGAATCTAAGTGTGGTTTCCGATACTGCTTGGTTTGAGCTAGCTAGAGTTTAAACAAACCACAGTCTTCCCTGTTCAGATGTAACCTTAACAGTGGTTTGTTTAAAAGTCAAAGCAAAGGTTTCTGAAGAGCTACTCCTCCTCACACCTAAGAAAGGGGGAAGATGAGCACTAAAAACAAGGTGTGGTTTGTTCATTTCCAGAGATATGAGGATTTCTCAATAGATCTAAACTAGATCCCCCGTAAAGCATATAATAGAATTGTAGAGTCAGAAGGGATTGTGAGGCTAATCTAGTCCAGGCATAGGCAAACTCCAGCCCTCCAGATGTTTGGGAATACAGTTTCCATCATCCCTGACCACTGAGCCTGTTAGCTAGGAATGATGGGAATTGTAGTCCCAAACATCTGGAGGGCCGCAGTTTGCCTATGCCTGATCTAGTCCAACCCCCTGCAATGCAGGAAACTTTTGCCCAACGTGAGGCTCAAACCTGCACCTCTGAAACTAAGAGCCTCATGTTCTACCAGCTGAGATATGTATGCATCCATTCTAGCATCCTTGCCATAGTTTACTACGCACCCTGGGACACAATGGATATGATGGGTTAGGAAAATAAAAAATAACACTAATGAGAATACCATTTTTCTGGGACTCGGTTCCTATTTTAGCAATTCACCAAATCAGATGGCTACACAGAGACGTAATTGTCAGCAATGCGTGGAGGTCGACTGGAAGAAGGCCAGAATAAATCTTGAAGAGACACCGTGGGAAAGCTCTTCTGTCTGCTGATGGCTACTTTGGAGGTTATAGAGGTGCTTTATACAGCAGACCTCAAAATACACACTGGGAATTACTGCTTGCATCGAGTTTAAGTCAATAGCTAGACCCAAGGAAAAAAGAGAAAAAGAGAGAGAGAGAGAGAGAAAATAAACACCATCACCCAACAACAACAGATGGTGCAATTTTCATAAAATTAACACACACAAAAATGGAAGTCTCATAAAAATAAGACCTGAGAGACATGAAAAAGATGCAATGAATGCCATTAATGCAGGGTTTATGAAGTTGGAGAATCATTACAGATAAGGTGTGTATTTATTACTCCTACAGGAGCAATCTCTTGGCATAGATTTTGCTATCTGATGCCCAGTGCAGAGACACTTATCTGTAGTTCTATCTGGCTCAAAACTCTCGCACGCCTCCCCAGTGATATATTTGCAGTAACTGCTTGTGATATATCAGCATCTTTCCTTTTATTTATTTCCGTCTTCTAGCTGGAGGAGAAAAGAATGCAGCCCATGAATGTCTTCAGTGAAACTTTGAAGTACTTAAAAACACACACCCATCCTCTGATGATATGCTGTCACAATTGGAGCTACGGGGTTCTCTTCTTTATACAGTATACTGATGATTTGGGAGTGAGAGGAGAGGTTGCAAAATTCTTGAAACATAATACCCAAAGTGTAAAGCTCCAATGCCTGCATAGAAACAGCGAAGCTCCGTGTGAACAGAGGATTCATTGTATTGTTTGATTATTGAGGCTGATCTGCATATTTTGTTACGAGTATCTCGTGGACATTTGAATTGTGGCAAAGACCACAAAACTCTCCAAGAGAAAAAACACTGACAAATGCATTCTGTTCATGATCTACTGTTAATCAACAACCTGTTGTTATTTTGACCCATGGGAGTCAAAAGGTGGGAAAGTAATAGACATAGGGCAGTAGTGGGCAACACACAGTAATTTTCTATGAGCTTGCATTTTAAGAAGCAGACATACCACCTGGAGATCACAGCTGCAGTTCAAAATCAGGGATATACCTGCAACTGAAGAGACAAGACACTGTGCAGGTTTCAAAGTATCTTGTCTCTACAACAGCATGCATGAATCACTTGTGGGAAAGAACATCGATTTGGGAACACTAGTTATTTACAAAGCCGACTACAAGATGCCTGTGAAGAGGTTTACTACTCCCAGACTGGGGAACAACTGCGGCACCCTTGGAATTGGCCAAACCCCTCTAGCTTCCCCAAATCAAATGCTCAGCCACCAAGAAACAGCCAATTAAAAGGTTCTGCCTGTGATATGATCAATCACATCCCGATGTCTTAAATGGAAAAAAATGAGCATTAAAAAAACAAACACCTGAGGTTACATGAACCAAATGAAGTCCACTAGTCAAGTGTGTCAACCTACAAATACTTGATAATTCTTGATGGAATTCCTGACCTCTGGGCATATAGAAGACAATGGTGCAGGACTCACAAGGAGAACCAGTGCCAGAAGCTGGTGTTCTTGAACATCTGCTAGGGCTCAAGAACCCTGCTAGAGTCTACTGTTGACACCTGCTTTGCATCCTCTTTTTTCTGACCTGGGCTCTCTGTGATTCCCTGCCCCCCTGCCTTACCATCAGAAAAGCACCAGGAGACTGTATCTAACCGTCCCTTTAAAATTTCTCACAATGACTCCAGCCTAGCAATGTTCTGGGAGATGATGCAAAACTGAAAGGTTGGCTAAGACACAGCCACTCAATGGTGCTTGTTGTGAAGCCAGCAGAGTCAGATAAGCTTGCCAGTGTCCAGTGACAGAGGAGGGGGTCAAGCATCCACTCAGACCTGAAGCTGACAAGGTGTGCTGGCCGGCGCTCAATTCTCCCACCTGATCTTACAGGGGTTCAAAGCACCTGGATTGCATACACAGAGATAGGGGAAGCACTGTAGCTCAGTAGTGGAGCATCTACTTTACATACAAAAGGTGATTGGTTCACTCTCAAGCATCTCCAGATAGAGCTGGCAATGCCTCCTGCTTGAACCCTTGGGGGAGTATTGCCCATCAGTTTAGATAATACTGAGCAATAAGAACCAATGGTCTGACTTGGCATAGGGTAGCTTCCTATATCTCTGTACATTAAGTACAGTTTTATCACCATCACCCTCGGTTTCATAATGTGCCTTAGGGTTTGGGGAAAGCAGGAACAAAATTATCAACAAAATATCCCTTTCTTTGGATCTTGAGCAAGGTTACTAAGTTTCCAAGTTTGCTCCCAATACAGCAAACTTCCATGAAGCAATATCCTTTAGGTCAGGCATCCCCAAACTTCGGCCCTCCAGATGTTTTGGACCACAATTCCCATCTTCCCCGACTACTGGTCCTGTTAGCTAGGGATCATGGGAGTTGTAGGACAAAACATCTGGAGGGCCGCAGTTTGGGGGTGCCTGCTTTAGGTCTCTAACAATCTATCTGTGCTTTAAAAAGTGAAGCATAGACAACTGAATCACTCCAAAGAAGAACCCTTGGTGCCCAACGAGAAAGAAATGTATCCTCCATGTCGAAAATGCAAACAAAGTTCTGTTTGCACATTTAGAATTTTAGGTCGCTGACAAAAGGCAGTCATCATAGCTGCATGACACACCTTGTCACGGGTTTTTGAAAATCCTCTATTCCATTTCCAAACCTCTTCACATATAAAGTCCTTTAAATAAAAATTACACCATTGAAAGACAATGTGGAGGACCCCACATGGACTAGCAATGCTGCAGGGCGAGAAGGTATATTTAGCTAGAGGTTGCACTGGTGGGTGGTGGGAAGAGAATGAGTAATCTGGTGATGTTGACAGTTTTCTAATTGCAAGCGAGGGAGGAGAGAGAAAACAGTTGCCCACACGATTTGCTCAGGGCGTAGCTAGTAGTGGGCTTGGAATACAGCAAGGTAGCATCACAAGGAGAACCAGTTCAGTGATGGACCCAAGTACTAGGGAGGGGTCTCTTCTTTACTGAAGTCCTCAAGAAGCTGGACAGTCATCTATTGGGGACACCCTATATCTCAATTTCCTAAGGTCACTGAACTAGAACACTTACAAAACACACACACAGAGCACCTACTCTTTGGTCCCTGAATGCTGAATAGTTAAATAGGTTTAAGTAGTGCGATAGGAATGAGAAATAGGACTTGTTGAAATGCCCTCATCTTTACAGTTAATATGGTTGAAAAACTGCCCCTTGCCTCAACTAGTCTAAAGGTAAAGGGACCCCTGTCCATTAGGTCCAGTCGTGACCGACTCTGGGGTTGCGGTGCTCATCTAGCTCTATTGGCCGAGGGAGCCGGCATACAGCTTCCAGGTCATATGGCCAGCATGACAAAGCCGCTTCTGGCGAACCAGAGCAGCACATGGAAACGCCGTTTACCTTCCCACCGTAGTGGTACCTATTTATCTACTTGCACTTTGATGTGCGGCTAGGTGGGCAAGAGCTGGGACTGAGCAACGGGAGCTCACCCCGTCAGGGGGATTCGAACTGCCGACCTTCTGATCGGCAAGCCCTAGGCTCTGTGGTTTAACCCAGGGATGGAAAACCTGTGGCTCTGCAGATGCTGGACCACAGCTCCCTAAACCCATGGCCATTTATCAATGCATTGGCTAGGTCTGAACAGAGTTGTAGCCCATCATCACCTTGGACAGAAGTGGATTTCCCATCCCTGCACTAGAGGACATGTAACGCGGTCTATATACTCCCCAGCAATTTTGTTTCCTATATGTACTTATTTCATGGTTCTCCTTCTGGGAGTTTAGCTTTCCATTGAGTTTCATTTGAATAGGGTAACATGGAAGACTTTGTAGCTCTTTTGCCCAGCCATTTAGAAATGTTTGGTCCTGTCCCACTGACCAAATATACAGGTAGTGGCTGAAGAGGAGGCATAGCCTGGGGAAAATCCCAAAGGCTAGAAGGATAGGTCCAGAGGACCACATTTGGGTGCTGAGCCTCAGCTTCCCCGCCTGCTGTGTGTGCTATTAAAAGGGTAAATGATGTAAAAATGGATGCGGAATTAGGATGTTGCAGAAATCTGCAGGGTCTGCATCACATTAAGAAAAAACACATTTCTTGTTTATCCTTGCAATACAAAGTAACCCCCCCCCAAAAAAAAATCACATAGAAAAGAAAAAGAACCTATAAAGGCCCTCATTACTTTTGGAAGGAAGAAAAAAAAGAATTAATCTAGAGGAATTAATGAAAATTAATGATTTTTCACATGCAGGTATTAAATGATTAAAAACCTTGTGCCTCCTTTTACTAAGTTTAATTTCAGCTTGCAGATCCCCTAAAAAGCATAATTAATGGGCATTTGTATGGGAAGTGAGCAGTAGGTGCTAAGCCATCGTACAAATAAAAGGCAGGCCATTCGTGACGGCACAGCCACTGCTCCTAGAGGCTCGATGTGATATATAACTTGGGGGTGGGGGAAGCCATACGCTAAGCCCGGAAATCACAGTTTGACCAGGAAGCAGTTGAAGACCCCTAGCCTCCCCACAACTTCCTTAGTCCCCCCTCCACACACACAACTGCAGTTCCCAAGGTTCCCTGGGGCAAGAAGGTGACTATGAAACTTGTTTAACTCTTTAGCAGATACACCGTAATGCTGAGGTGTGCTGCCTTTTATTCTGATCCTCACCTCCCTTTGACTGCAACCATTTCCCCACCGCAGCCCAACTCTCTCCTTTTGGTCAACTGGATCCAACAGCAAAATTAAAATAATCCTCTTTTACTACTGCATTATCCTTTAAGTACTTAAGTTTTAATTATATCCCAAGTCTACCTGAGGACGTTAGAGGGAACCTTCCCAGGAACGTGGCAAACGCATTTGACTACAGTGTATGAGTGCATGTAATTTCTGCGGTCCCCAGTTGTTAATGAAATCCCAAACATTCAGATTTTAATTGAACTAGATAAAGATTAAGAAGCTTAGCAGCAGCTGGCAATGCGAATTAGTTCTCAGCAGATTTTTATGTTGTACTCTAAATCATGGCTTTTGTAATCTTCCTAAATTGTCCTTTATCTTCCTAATGCAGATATGATTCTCAGAAAATAACATCAGGCTTCCACTATTCTCCATTGCCTGTAAATTCCTGAACTGTAAAATCTTAATAGTCTTTTTTAAAATAAGTATTATGATCTATAGGTATAATGTGCATTCAATAAAAAAATCTTACTGTAATTAGAAGGAAAAGTTTTTTAACGTGACCTGTTTTGCAGATTAGATTTATATTAATGGCATAAAGAGCGCTGAGACTTATTTGGGTCCCTGTAGCATTGAATGAGGAAGCAGAGCTGGATTTAATACTTAGATTTGTTGGCTTAGACTGTCTAGAAAAGTATTAGAAGGCTTTGAGTTTACCTGAAGAATGTGAAACTAAAGACATTGCTACATCACAGGCTTAAAACATTATTCTTTTTTTAAGCAACAGCAGCAACAACAACCACAGTCAACTCAACTTCCCTAGAAACTCATAGAACTGTATTTCTAGAGATGACTAAGACTCTCTACAAGAGAATTCAAAGAACTCCAGCCTTAACAAGCAAAACCATGAAGATGGAACAGCTAACAGAGCAATCTACATCTGTGGATATCCCCAAAGTATTAAGTATGGTGCAGAAGCTAAGCAATTCAATGATAATTGAGGATTGTTTCTTAATCACCTACAAAGCAGCTAGTCCACTATAAAAAGTGTTGTTGTTTAAAAGTTAACTTTTAACATTAAATCAGATTAACTTCTCAAACGTGGGGGAAGGGGTAGTTATGATTTTGCTGTTCTGTTTTACTTATTTACTTGTTTTTATCCTGTACCTTATTTTGTGAACTGCGCTGAGATCTTATGATTAAAGGGGTTTTATCAATCAAACAGATAAATAGATATTTAAATCCAAGGAGAGGTGTTTCTAGGGCCATGGAGAAACTGTCACGTTCCCCTGATATTTTTGTTCCTGGGTGTTGTTAATGTAATCTGGTTATATCTATAGTACTGAAATGTTGCTTTTTATGCTGTTTTTATTTGCTGTTTTATTTACGTTATTATAACATGGCTTTGCAATGTTTGATTTTGAAATGCATTCCTGTTTCTTTGTTGCAAGTTGCTCTGAGCATGTTTCAGTGTGTGCGGAAAAGGGGAATAGAAATAAAATGGCAAATGAATGAATGTAGTCAATCACGGGAGGGAAGAAACTTTCAAAGTCGTGACGAAAAAGCTCTGTTCTGCAATGTTATGGGCGTTTCAGCCAGAATCCACAGAAGTGCTACAGGTTTACACAGTTTCTTCTAGCCCAAGCAGATTTCTGACTCTCAGCAACTTCTCCCCATGACATAGAGACTTTTGCAACTCTCTGCAATTTCAAAAGCGGTTGGCCGTGGGGCATTTAGGCAAGGTGCTGGATAAGGTTTGCTACATGAGAAAAGCACAAGTCTAAAAACCCCGCTCTGCAGATCCTTACCTTCATCCTCAGATAGTTTGGCTTACTGTCCTTGTATGTGTAAAAAAACTATAAAAAAGGGGGGGGAATAGCTGAAATCCATTAATTTTACAGTGGCCCCCTCAGCTCTCAGCAGCAGCAGATATAAATTCTGCCGTGTAAAAGGCGTATGGATTGCATGGCTAAAAGCTTCAAGAGTTACTTCAAAGTAGTATAAAGGCTCTATTTAGTTGTAAACCAATGTTTTAAATTATTCAAGTATGCTCGCTAAATGGTTGCTAGTTCAGGAAATGTATGAATTTACAAAATGGGAAACCAGATGTAAATCAATTATTTAATTGGTCTTTTTTTTCTTGTTTCCTTCTTGGCGATTTCAATTGCCTTGATTTAAATCAATCCAGTTTTCTCCAGCATTTGCATTTACCTTCTCAACTTAAATTCTGGATTAACAAAGGGAGGGCTCTTTATGCGACAGCTGCTCTTCGACAGGCATACAGAGGAGGCTTATTGCTTGCTGAGCTTACACAGCAAGCCTGCTGTAGTCCCCCACCAATGTTATGCCCCACTTCCCTGCTACCTCCGTGCAGATTTTCCACTCTTCTGTGGGGCTAATGCAACCTCCGGTCTGGTTTCTATGTTTCCCTGTAATACGGCAATGGGGGTGCCATTGGCTGGTGCCAATGGGGGACTTTTAGGGTGGTGCCAGAGCAAAGGACAGGCGGTACCAACTAATTCTGCCTTTGTCCCCCTCCTCCTCCCTGTTGAATTCTACAAAGGTGACACTGAGACTGAGGAGAAGGAGAATGACACTGGGGGCCACCTATTAGAATTGGCATCCATCTGTCTTGGAAGACAATGAGAGAGTGTGCATTCAGGGGTAAAGTCAAACCGTTGATGAGTGTATACCAGCTGCAACTGTAGAGACCGATAAGGGAGAGACATGTTTTATTGCAGGTGGGGCAGACGAAGGCTTCCGGTTTTGCTGCTACAGGTGCACCATGGCATTTCTTCTCTCTGTGCTCCTCCCAGGGGTTGTGCTCTGGTCACTGCTGTGGATGCACGGCCCATCTGTTGTACAGTGGTGCCTCGACTTACAAATTTAATCCGTTCCAAAGGCACCTTCGTAAGTCGAAAAATTCATGTCGAAAAACGCCATTGGAAATGTGATTTCCCATAGGAATGCATTGAAAATGGAAAATTCGTAAGTCGAAGCAACTCTATCTAAAAATTCGTAAGTCGAAAAATCCCTATCTAAAACCACCGCGTTTTTTTTTGGGGGGGGGTGTCGAGACATTCGTAAGCACGCGGCCATTACCCCCATTTGTAAGTCAGAAAATTCGGTTGTCGAGTCGTTCATAAGTCGAGGTACCACTGTATAGCACTGTGCCCTGATATGTGATTTCCATACAGGACTGGACACGATGCTTCTGCCCCCCACCCTCATTCCATGCTTGGGGGAGGCAAGGGACATTGTCCGTTTCCCCTACTCCATGTCATTTAAAGCACTGAATTGTCCTGCAGCCCAAATATCTGAGAGAACACCTTGTCCCCTGTCAACTTGACTTATCTACTGAGATCAGTGGGAGAAGCTCTCCTAGTTGTTCCTCCATTAAATGAAGTGTGCATTGAAGGGATCTGTGTGAGAACCTTTTCGCTGGTAGAATAATCTTGCCACTGAGCTGTGTCTTGCACCAACTTCATATTCTTCCAGATGCCAGCTTAAAAATCCACCTTTAGTGACTGAGGGGGTTACGTCATTTTTGTGGTGTTTCTAACAATGCTGCTTATGTATTTTATGAGAATGTGGGGTTGTTGTTTTTTGTTTTTTTGCTTTTTTATTATCTACTACTTTTATATTAGGGGACGCAGGTGGCGCTGTGGGTTAAACCACAGAGTTTAGGGCTTCCTGATCAGAAGGTCGGCGGTTTGAATCCCTGCAACGGGGTGAGCTCCCGTTGCTCGGTCCCAGCTCCTGCCAACCCAGCAGTTTGAAAGCACATCAAAGTGCAAGTAGATAAATAGGTACCGCTACAGCGGGAAGGTAAACGGTGTTTCCGTGTGCTGCTCTGGTTCGCCAGAAGCGGCTTTGTCATGCTGGCCACATGACCTGGAAGCTGTACGCCGGCTCCCTCGGCCAATAATGCGAGATGAGCGCGCAACCCCAGAGTCGGTCACGACTGGACCTAATGGTCAGGGGTCCCTTTACCTTTACCTTTACTTTTATATTACCTTATTTTTGTAAACCACTTGGTGACCAGTTTTGGTGAAGGGTGGTAAAGAATTGGCTGCTGGTGGTTAATGAAATTATGTAACACACTGCATGCTACGTGTTTCACTCCTACCCAAAAGCAAAGATGCAGGGAGGAAAATTCCACAAACATAAATGGTTTCTGGAAAAAAATTCCCAGTGCTTAACCCCCCCCCCCCGGTTTCATAGGTTCATTAGCAAATGAACGGATGCCAACTGCAAATGCAGTATTAGACAATTTTGGCAGCTGTGAAGGTTTCAAGTTTCTTTACTAAATGCAAGTAAAATAAAAGACAGCGATTTAGATCACTCTCTGAGGCAGGGAGAGCCAGGGGGTGTTTCAGACTGCAACTCCCATCAGCCGTGGCCATCATGACCAATGGTCAGGGCTGATGGGAGCTGGAGTCTGAATCATCCAGAGGAAACTACATACTCATGCTCTAGTCTACAGCATCAAAAGATTTTCTTTTTTAAAATCAATTTTATTCAAGGATTTCAATAATATACCATAAAATTCAAACTAAACCTTTTCTAAGCTAAAAATTTCCCGATGCAGATTGCAGAGGATTTTAAAAAGAAACATAATGTGCTCCTATTTGGAATTTTCTGCAAAGCCCCCCGACACTGTCTATAGCACAGGAAAGGGTACTTTTTACAGCAAAAAGCCCATCTTGTCAGTAGCATCTGGTTCTGCCTTATGTCCAGCGGCCAAAGTTGGAGGCAGACGTGATCAGATGCTGAACACATATCTCCCAGAATACAATATAGCATAACGAACAACTATTCAAATCAACACACACACACACACACACTTTTAAAAAATATTTTCTCCAAAGTGCTTGGAGGTGGTTTTCATTTAGTTCCGAATAGAACCTCCCACCTTCCACCATTTGTCTGCATCATATGCTTTCAGGACCATGAACCGCTGATCTTTCAAACCCCAACCCTACTATTTAAAATCGGCACACACCCAAAATTGAAACCTATTTTGCCCTCTCGCTGCCATGGAAATCAGCTGCTTTCAGAGCAGGGGGTATGTTTGTTTGTTATTAAAGGGGGGGATGGAGAGAGTCGAGGGGAGCCAAGTGCAACAGAAGTTTGGAAGCGGGGAAGCGCATTCCTCAGCAGGAAAACTTCAGCCATGAAAGCCTCTCTTACTTTTATACAAGTTGGCTGATGGAAGGGGACGGCCCAATTAGTGTGGTTGTATGTGGTTAGCAAAAGAAAAACCTCTAAAGAGGGTGACAACAAGCTGGCTTCAGCTTCTAGACAACTGAGGTGCCCTTGGGGGATAATTAGTGAAAAATTTTAAGACTTCAACAATAACATCTTAGCATAACTAAGCTCAATTTGTGGCTGCCTGGGGAAAGAAAAATATGCTTCACCCCACCCCAAAACGAAAATAAATAAATAAAGGCATGCATTCATCTACCGGTAGTAATGCAGGGTTGGGGAGAGAACTGCATAAATAGATCGGGGGGGGGGGCAGCTCATATTTTAAAAGTTTTCCCTTCATATTTGTACTAGAAAAAAGCTTTTTGGACGAGTAACAGCTCTTGAGTCATGCCAAGACCAGGACTGCAAGCTGCCCATTCACAGACCAAGAGGTTCAACAGTCACTGGGAACCTGCTCAGAACACAGAAAGTTTGAAACAAGACAAGGTTTGAGAAAGTTTGAAACAAGACAAGGTTTGAGACCCAGGGTGGTGTAGCAGTCGGTGTGCTGGACTTAGGAGACCAGGGGTCAAATCCCCACTCAGCCATGAAGCTCAGGGGCTGACCTTAGGCCAGTTAATTCCTCACTCTAACCTACCTCACAGGGTTGTGGTGGAGATAGAAAGGGAAAACCAAATGTCCCACACTGAGAAGGAAGGGCGTAAAGGGGATAGCCTTCTGGAACCATCTTTTCCATCTGCTTTGCCCCATACCCTGCCTAGAAGTGTGTGTACTGTTTTTGCAGCCATTCAGATGTTTTTTTATTTTATCGTTAGGCATTGTTTTAGGGTTTATTAACATGAAATGTTTGTTTGCCCTCTTGATATTAATGTGACTTTCTATTCTGTTTCATAATTGTTCTGTTTCACAATTGTTCTGTGTTTTCTTTAAATGCTGTTAGATTGTATTCCATATGCTGTTGTGGGCTTTGAGCATGTGGTTCTACCACAGAAAAGCAGGATACAAATAAAATCAAGATGATCATAAAAGTTAGAAGGCACTATGCGGGTCGTCTACTTTCAACCCACTGCAATGCAGCATTTATTTTGGCCAAGGTGGAACTCAAACCCACATCCCTGAGATTAAGGGTCTCATTATCTACCAGCTGAAGAATCATAGAATCATAGAATCATAGAGTTGGAAGAGACCACAAGGGCCATCCAGTCCAACCCCCTGCCAAGCAGGAAACACCATCAAAGCATTCCTGACAGATGGCTGTCAAGCCTCTGCTTAAAGACCTCCAAAGAAGGAGATTCCACCACACTCCTTGGCAGCAAATTCCACTGCCGAACAGCTCTTACTGTCAGGAAGTTCTTCCTAATGTTTAGGTGGAATTTTCTTTCTTGTAGTTTGAATCCGTTGCTCCGTGTCCGCTTCTCTGGAGCAGCAGAAAACAACCTTTCTCCCTCCTTTATATGACATCCTTTTATATATTTGAACATGGTTATCATATCACCCCTTAACCTTCTCTTCTCCAGGCTAAACATACCCAGCTCCCTAAGCCGTTCCTCATAAGGCATCGTTTCCAGGCCTTTGACCATTTTGGTTGCCCTCTTCTGGACACGTTCCAGCTTGTCAGTATCCTTCTTGAACTGTGGTGCCCAGAACTGGACACAATACTCCAGGTGAGGTCTGACCAGAGCAGAATACAGTGGTACTATTACTTCCCTTGATCTAGATGCTATACTCCTATTGATGCAGCCCAGAATTGCATTGGCTTTTTTAGCTGCTGCATCACACTGCTGACTCATGTCAAGTTTGTGGTCAACCAAAACTCCTAGATCCTTTTCACATGTACTGCTCTCAAGCCAGGTGTCTCCCATCCTGTATTTGTGCCTTTCATTTTTTTTGCCCAAGTGTAGTACTTTACATTTCTCCTTGTTAAAATTCATCTTGTTTGCTTTGGCCCAGCTGTCTAATCTGTTAAGGTCATTCTGAAGTGTGATCCTGTCCTCTGGGGTGTTAGCCACCCCTCCCAATTTGGTGTCATCTGCAAACTTGCTCAGGATTCCCTCAAGCCCATCATCCAAGTCATTGATAAAGATGTTGAACAAGACTGGGCCCAAGACAGAACCCTGTGGCACCCCACTAGTCACTACTCTCCAGGATGAGGAGGAGCCATTGATGAGCACCCTTTGGGTTCGGTCAGTAAGCCAGCTACAAATCCACTGAATGGTAGCATTGTCTAGCCCACATTTTACCAGCTTCTTTACAAGAATATCATGGGGCACCTTGTCAAAGGCCTTGCTGAAATCAAGATAGGCTACATCCAATGAAATAAAATAATGAAATAAATAATGAAATAAAAGTTAAGGTGGGCCCCCTCTCTCTTCTCTTTAATAGCTGCAGATACGTTTCCCAATTTCTTCAATCTTGACCCTTTTTTAATATTTCAGATGAGAAAACCCAAGGTCCCAGAGTGCCAGAGATGGGACACAGGGAGTTGAGTATACATGAAATGAGAACAAATCACAAGATCTCATATGAAGCTGATGGGAACATCCACAGGAGGGCCAATATTGAATCAGAGTCAGAACATGAACTGATACATCTGGGGTGAGAGCCAGAATGAGAAGGTAAGGAGGCAAACAGGCATACTGACAGTGACAACTAGCTAGAGTAAGCACTGGGGAAACTACACAAGGCAGGCTAGCCACTATCTGGTGCCCATGCAGGATGCAGACACAGAGAAAGCTTACAGTCAGACCAGAGAAAAAGTTCCCTGGATGATAAAGCCCTGGGTTGTAGCCAATGCTAGTCCTACTTAGGGTAGCGCCATTGAAATAAATATTCCTAAAATAACATCAAGATAACTAACATTGGACACACCCCTATATTCACATCAAGGAAAGCAAACTAGCTCCTTCTCGCACCATTCGTCAATCATTTCTAGGGGCATCCGTACACAGGTGGAAGGTTATGATAGACTTGTTTTGCATGGTTTGCAAGCACCCCATTCACCTGGTTGAAATAGGGAACAAGAAAAAACATGTTTGCATCAAATGCTAATTCAGAAGCCTTGGGAATCAGCTGGTCCAACCACCAGACTACCATAAAGCAGGGAACTTTGTCCTTTGTGATATTGTTGAACTATAACTCCCACCAGCCCCAGCAAGCAGAGTTGTAGTTCAGCAACTTCTGAAAGACCAAAGGTCCCCCACAACTGATAAGATGCTTTAGACTGCAGGTAGGTGGGCATCCTCATAGCTTACTGTTCCTCATGGAGCGTATTTCCAGCACGTGCAAAGTTAGTACGTCACAAAGGGGAGACAAAAGGAAGGTGGTTGTATGGGACAATTGATCAATAAAGGCCATCTTCTCCAATCTGAACCTTCCCTTAATGCAGTAGCCTTAAGTGGGTCACAACTCTGCACCATCAGTGTAGCACAAAGACCTCTCTGCGCATGCATGCCCTACAATGCAGTCCTCATTCATACAACCCATGGCCATAAACCATATGTTGACAGTGGTTTGGTAGTGGCATCAAAAGAATCAACATTGACTCCCACAATCCCAGATACATTTACTAGGAAACACAACCCACAGATCAAGAATGGCTTTCCACCCAAAGAATGAAGCTTTGGTGTGAAAATTCAACAAAAATGCATATACTGCTTGATCACAAGCAGAACCTCTTAGTGTTTTACAAAAAAATTACTATTTTTCTTCCCAAATGCCACTCCTTTATTTCATGGAAATACATTTATTCTCTCATAGCATTGTTGTCTGCGGCCCAGAATGTTATTATATTCTACTAGTGAGAATGGAAAATGAAGTGATTATTAACCTTTACCTGCTTCACAGGATGATGTTTGGTTTAATTAGCTAATATTTGTAAGGAGCAGAGAAATCCGTTGGATGGAAAATGCCAGGAGTGCTAAGTAATCTCTTTCCCCCCCCCCCTGGATTGCTAACTTTTTACACATTTTAATGTCCTTTATTACATCCCCCTTCCCTCCTCGTAATCTTATTATAGAATACTGACATTCGGGCAGCCTCTGTTATTTGCAGGGGGAAAATTCGATGGCTCAGTGCACCAGTTAAGGAGACCCGAGGATCATGGGCCACTTTTGTTATTAGAAGTGACAGAGTAGAGAATACGTGATATGCAACTGCAATCTTTTTACAATACCTATTCCAACAGCCGGGGAGAATAACCATTTCTCTTAAACTCAGAGTTCAGTTTAAGCTGGTTCGGACCAGGCTATGATTCAAAGCCCTAAAGAACAGAACAAAATACCCTTAACCATGTCGATACTGTGCAGCGCAATCCCATCAGTACTATGAAGGAAGTCCTAGTGAAATCCAATGCTGCTTACGTCCATGTAGGTAAGGCTAGGATTTGACTGCTTGGCAGTTTTTGGCCTTCCAGGGATCGTCGTAGCTAATTAATGGATTTATTGGCAGTTTTTGAAACATTCATTTGACAGTCATACACAAAGATAGAGAAAGAGAGACAGTCAGAGACAGAGAGACAGAAATAGTCTAGACCATCCTTCTCTAGATCCAATTTTGAAAAGGACTCAGTTGTTGTTCTTATTAACCCTATATTAATCTACTTCATTTCTAAGAACATTCTGAAGTTTTGACCCATTGCACTCCCAATGACACCAGGGGTACAACAGAGCCTGAATGCATACTCCACAGGCATCAATGACCTTGCCTTTGTCTTCCTTCCCTTGCCCAGAAATCTACTAAATGGGCATGGAAGAAAGGCCTTGAAATGTGAATTCTATTATGCCACAGAAACACCACTATAGCAGGTTCCATAACACCACTATAGCAGGTTCCCAGGTCTCCCAGTGTTGGAGGAAAACAAATACATTTCCTTCCCTTAAGCTTCTAGTTTTTGTTGTTGTAATTTATTATTATTAGTAGTAGTAGTAGTACACTACCCATTTGACTGGGTTGGCCCATCCAGAGTAGAAAAGGGTATAAAAGAACACATAATACACCCAAAATTAAAATTAAAAGCTTCCCAATACAGGACTGCCTTCAGATGTCTATGGAAGGTTGTATAAGTGTTGATCTCTTTGACATCTGATGGGAGGGTGTTCCACAAGGCAGGCACCACTACCGAGAAGGCCCTCTGCCTGTTGTTGTTTAGTCGTTTAGTCGTGTCCGACTCTTCGTGACCCCATGGACCATAGCACGCCAGGCACTCCTGTCTTGCACTGCCTCCCACAGTTTGGTCAAACTCATGTTCGTAGCTTCGAGAACACTGTCCAACCACCTCGTCCTCTGTCGTCCCCTTCTCACACGTGTTACTTTAAACCAGATGAGGGCACTGTTTGTCTAGCAATCTAGCCAATACCTTTGTCTAAATCACCTCTGCCCCTAAAGCTAAGCCAATTTCTTTCCTGTTCTTTCCAGGCAAGACCTCTGGTATTTTCTCTCTCTCATCTCCACTCATCCTGTAAATATAGTTCCTGCATGAACTATGCCTTTGAACTCCAGAAATGGCAAGTGATTACTTTAATTTTATTCATTCAAGCTACAAGGTCTGCTAACGGTTTCTGGGAGGGGAAAGTTTGGGAAGCACACCAGGCAAGCCCCTCCTTCCAGCACCGTTGCACAAACAAAGACATGGTTAAACTCAAGGGACTGTTTGATGAGCACATAAAGGTATTGTGCCCAGGGTATCCATGACTTAAGACCCCCCACACCTCAGATTCTTTTTTTCCTTTTTTTTAAATTCCCCGTTTTAAGATAATTTTTAATTGCATTGTTTTAGCACTTTGAGTTTTGCTGCCCAGGCTCCTTTGAAAGGAAGGACAGAAAACAAACAAACAAACAAACAAACAAACAAACAAGGTAGTGTGTGTATGTGGCTGAAGCATCTGATTCACATAAACATCGGAAAAGTAACTATAACCATTCTGCCAGGTGCAGCTATAATCTGACCAATGTGGGCAAAACCACTTTTAACAGCAGGTATCCATTCAGGGCAAGATATTACTCAGCAGATTGTCCAATTAAGGCTACTGCATTAAGGGAAGGATCAGATTGGAGAAGATGGCCTTTATTGATCAATTGTCCCGTACAACCACCTTCCTTTCGTCTCCCCGAGGGACCTCTGAGCTTTAATCACAACAGTACCTTTGCCCTCCCTCCCTTCCGTCCGTCTTCTCTCATACATCACATCTTAGATATACTAAGCACGGCCTCTGTAATTGCAGGATATGCACAGTACAAGATAATGAGTAATGTTATAAAGCAAGGCTGAAAGTCGATGTTCCGAGATTCAGGTTCTGGATAATGCCACGGAGAAAATCAACAGGAAATATTAAAGCACTGCAAATAATATCTGGGTTGGCTTCCATTTGCTGGAAGGATTTATACACCGCATTCATTTTTGAAGAAATGCAAAGGTGGATCACAACCAAAGCATCACAACCACGCTCGTGCAGAAGGAGCCTAATAACTGTACAGTGGTACCTCGGGTACCAAACACTTCAGGTTACAGACTCCGCTAACCCGGACGTAGTACCTCGGGCTAAGAACTTTATCTCAGGATGAGAACAGAAATTGTGCGGTGGCAGCAGGAGGCCCTATTAGCTAAAGTGGTAGCTCAGGTTAAGAACGGACCTCCGGAATGAATTAAGTTTGTAACTAGAGGTACCACTGTACCGAGCCCCTAGAAAGCCTAATGTGGACTGAGCATGCTCAGTAGACACAGAATGCTGACAGTTGGAAAAGAATTGGAAACAACACAACTGTGCACTGCAGAGAAGGGCATAGGTTTGAACATGGGCAGACCTGCTAAGAAGCAAATACATGCTCCCATGCTTTGCTGCAAATCCCACTTGCTTTTTTTCCTAATGGCATCCCCTCCCCCTCGCCCCCAATCCCCATTCCGGATGGCAATGGCATAACACGGGAAAGACAGATCTTTCCTGACAAGCGAAGCGAGCTGCATAATGTTGGCCTAAATGGCAATGAGGTTCATTAATTAGCTGGCTGCTTTAGAGAGTGTTGTTCCCCTGCAGCTATATTCCGCTCAAGGGGCTTTTCAATAGTATTGAATGGATGAAACAATTACTAAACAGAAATCCACTAACTGATAGCCACCATCAGTTTCCTCCAGCTACGAGTTTTCACACAGGGCTTGTTATGTAACTCACAGAATGCAAGGTGGGGCTGGAAAGGACACACCATCATCCTTGCCTCTGCACACTCTTGGGCATTCACACATGCAGCAGAATGAGGGGGGCAGCTGTTCTTCTGCACCAGCACAGACTGTCCCACTTCAGACTACAGGTACCAGCATGGCACTGGAGCAGAAGAGCATTCAAAACCCCATGAAACTAGAAGTTTCCTAGCACAGTGGCTGGTTTTCTGTTGCCACAGACTTCTGAGTGTCTGGAGGCGGTTGGATGGCAGCTAACAGATTGAGATTGAATCCTGACAATACAGAAGTAGTACTCTTTTGGGGGGACAGGGGGCGTGTGGGTGTGGGGGACTCCCTGGTCCTGAATGGGGTAAATGTGCCCCTGAAGGAGCAGGTGCGCAGCCTGGGAGTCATTTTGGATTCACAGCTGTCCATTGAGGCACAGGTCAATTCTGTGTCCAGGGCTGCATCTGGTATGCTCCATCTGGTCTACCAGCTCCATCTGGTACGCAGGCTGAAACCTTACCTGCCCGTGGACTGTCTCCTGCCAGAGTGGTGCATGCTCTGGTTATCTCCCGCTTGGACTACTGCAATGTGCTCTACGTGGACTACTGCAATGTGCTCTACGTGGAGCCAGGGCAGTCTGGAGCAGGTCGGGCGCCCTGGCGCTGAGGCGCGGAGATCACTCCGGCACCCCCGCCCTCTCAGCGTCCCGCCCGGCTTCGCCGCGCAGCGCCCCGCCTCCCGGCCTGGCGCCTGTCCCACCGGGACCTTACCTAGAGCCGGCCCTGCATGGAGCTACCTTTGAAGGTGACCTGGAAAGTACAACCAATCCAGAATGTGGCAGCTAGACTGGGAGTGGCTGTTGAGACCAATAACACAGGTCTTCAAAGACCTACATTGGCTCCCAGTATGTTTCTGAGCACGGTTCAAAATATAGGTGCTGACGTTTAAAGCCCTAAATGGCTTCAGCCATACCTAAAGGAGCGTCTCCACGCCCATCGTTCAACCCGGGCACTGAGGTCCAGCTCCGAGAGCCTTCTGGTGGTTCCCTCATTGCGAGAAGCGAAGTTGCAGGGAACCAGGCAGAGGGCCTTCTCGGTAGTGGCGCCTGCCCTGTGGAATGCCCTCCCATCAGATGTCAAATAAATAAACAACTATCTGACTTTTAGAAGACATCTGAAGGCAGCCCTGTTCAGGGAAGTTTTTAATGACTGATGTTTTAATGAACTTTTAATCTTTTGTTGGAAGCTTCCCAGAGTGGCTGGGGAAACCCAGCCAGATGGGCGGGGTATAAATAAATTGTTGTTGTTGTTGTTGTTGTTGTTGTTGTTGTTGTTGTTGTTGTTGTTGTTGTTGTTATTTGGCTGCACCATGCAGTGTGGCATAACCAAGCTTGAAGCAGTACAACCCATCCAAACCCATGAGTGTTCTGATGAGGGCCACATGCCCCTCTGGGCAACTTTTCAGAGGCTGGTGATGGGTGGGGCCAGAGGCAACAGTGCAATAAATGCAATTGTCATCTCTGCACGGCTGCCTAATTCCTACAGCCATCCCTTTCTATAAAGACAAACACAAGGTTGTTGAATGAGACGTTCAGAGTCGCATGAGGCATTCTAGCCAGGCAAACATGCTGAGAGTGTGGGGCAGGGCAATGAGGGGTGGCCCTGTGGCGAGTTTTCAGGGTAAAGCAAAGGGGCGCCTTCAGTCAATAGGCTTGAGATGCCCCACCCCTGTCCCAAGGCCTCATCCTGATGCATGGGGGGGGGGAGAGGCTGGATGCCAGTCTTACGTCTTCCCAGAAGCCTAAGTGATCATTGGAAATGCTTCTCTCTGAGTGTCAACCTCAATAAAATATGGGTGGGGTAAGCCCCACCAAACATAATCAATCACAAGAAAGTCTTAATAATAATAACAATAACAATAATAATTTATTATTTATACCCCGCCCATCTGGCTGGGTTTTCCCAGCCACTCTGGGCGGCTTCCAACAGAAAAATAAAACACAGTAATCTATTAAGCATATCTGGCGCCCTGGCACGAAGATCCCTCCGGCGCCCCCCCCCAATTTCTCAGCACGGCTGTCTGGTGGGCGCGGCGCCCCCTGGTGGACCGGCACTCTTGCGCATTGCGCCACCCAGCCTTGCCTTAGGGCCGGCCCTGACAGTGCACACACACACCATTTGAATGGCAATGCCCATCAACTTGGGTGGGGCATCAAATATTTTATTGCGGGGGGCGAAGGGACCTTGGCCCCTAGGAGTTGGCTCCTATGCTCTGGCAGCAGACAATGGGCAAAGGGTGCCTTTTCACATGGGAATGTGAGTGCCCCACCCATTGCATGGATCACCCCTGGAGAGTAACAATAAATATCCTGTTCTTCTGTAGATGCACTCAGAATGACTTCCATTTAAAAAGAGAGAGAGAGAAAGAAGAATAGCCTTAGAATACTGTTTAAAACACTTTTTTAAAAATCAAACGCAATCAACAACTTTAAAAGAAGACAGTACAATAACAAGATAAACCAAACATTTAAATATCTGCTAAAAAGGACATCTCTGTCTAAAGGAGAACTGAGACGGCTAAAGCAATTCAATGGAAGTGATTTTCAGAGCAGCGGGGCCACCACTGGAAAGGTCCTTGTACTCGCGCAATGATTTCCAATGACACAGAGAGCAAGGTCTCCTACTTGGTCTTGAAGCCCAGGCCAATTTACATGTGAGCAAGTAGTCCTTGAGATAACCTGATCCTGGTTCATTGGCAGCTTTTTTCTTTCTTTAAGGCTAGTGCCATTTTAAATGTTTCTGGGCTCAATTTAGATAGGCAACCAATGAAGTCTCTGTGCTAATGTAACCACCACGGAAGAGAGCTTCTTTGGCCATGAGCACATGCCCTGTGATGGAAGCAAAGCTTTGGAATGCTCGATGGGAAGCGATTCATAAATTGAAGAAATAACACCTAGAAAAGAAGCTGGGATGCCAACACAAATCTTCAGTTCAGACTGTGGGGTGCTGTGCATGCCTGAATGCTCCTCACATGTAAGCATCTAATGAAGACTAAGGATTTGTATCTAATGCAGTGTTAAGTAAACATCCAATTAGTGCAAGGATTCTCTGTTTTCTCCTCCTCCTGCTGTGCACCCCTAAATCTGTGCTCCCCAGAGCAGATTTGGGGAGGGCCGGAATTCTTGCACTGACTGGACACTTACTTAGATTAAAACCTAATCTTCTCCCGCGAAGAAGTTGCTTTTCTTTCTTTTTTTAATATAGGGAAGCATCTGTTATCTGATCTCTCACCGGGGATCTGAAATGGGGCAACCCAAGAAAAACTGCTTCATGTCACTCACCAGACCATGTGTTTCAGCTTAGCTCTGAGATGCACATTTAAGTGGAATAAATATAGAACATTTGGATTTCCTACCCCTGCCCGACGGATGGCAAAATGTTTTGTTTTGCAATTTTAAAATGCATTAAACTTATTTTCATTGTTGATGCCACCATTTTAGTTATGATGCTTTGAGTGCAGCAGCTCATTAAAGTTGGGTGCAGAAGTAAAACAACCTTGAAGCGAGATCATCATATTGAAGGTTTAGGGTATCTGTAATTCTAACTGATCTCCGGCTTGGCGTTAAATCTTCAAAGAATGTCAAGGAGCGCCTTAAAAACCAGAGATGCTTGACTGTATATATAGATGGGGAACAGATGCAACTGTGTAATTTGCCCATAAACAAGTAGAAATGGAGCCGTCAGCTATTCAAAGACCCTTGTATGCAAGCTGGCAGGAGCATCCTTTTTCATTGTCTTTTTCTTGTTGTTACAGTTTTAATGCCTTCTGAACTGGTCCAATATGCAGTGCTGTTAAAAAACTTTTACACTGTCATATGTTCGCGGGTCCTCAGATAAATCCATTGCCTTCAAGAGTTTGCTCCCTTCTTGCATCAAAAAAGGAAAGAAAAAAAGAATTTTATTAATCCAAGTTATGCATATGATACTCCTAAAAATGGCCATCACCTTCTCCAAAAAAAAAAAAAAATCTGCTAGGAAATCAGATTCCTACAATGCACAGGAATCTCAGTGGTGCTATGTGTTACATTTCTACCAATATTTTCTCTAAAGCAGAGTGCCCTCCTGATATTTCTGGAGTATAACTTCCACTGTCCCTGTCCTTGCCATCTTAAGCTGGTGGGAATTGCAGTCCAACAACATGTGGGAGCATCATGTTAGCTACCCCTACTCTAAAGGTTTGAGAACTGTAGACATTAGGGTTCAAAGTTTTCCACTATGGCAGTAGTGGTAAGGCCTAAACCTTACAATACCTGAACCAGTCTTCCTTCATACGTATTTCATGTTTTCACATTCATTACTTTGGAGTAAGAAACACGATACGCATCACGTGGATCCATATCAGAGAATCGTAGAGTTGGAAGGGACCCTGAGGTTCACCAAGTCCAACCCTTTGCAATGCAGGAATATCAACTAAAGCATCCATGACAGATGTTCATGCAACCTCAGCTTGAAAACCTCCAAGGAAGGAGAGCCCACACAGGGCCGTCTTGCCCACAGGCGCTAGGGGTGTGGGGCACCCAGGCGCCGGGCTCTCAGGGGCATCAGGCCAAGAGTCCGGGGCTAGGATTTAGAGTCCGGGGATTGGGAAGAGCCAACAGCCGCTGCTGAGTGGAGCAGAGCCCGCCGAAGTGCCACAGCTCTTCTGCTGCGGGTGAGTGAGGCACTGAGGCAGCTGGTCGGCTCCACCCTCCTGTGTGCCTGGGATTGGTGGGGCATCAAGAGGCCTGCCCAGTGCACACTACTCACATGAGGTGCCCGGCTTTGCTCAGTTGCCACCGCCGCCTCGGGCTCTACTGTTGTTGCGCTGGGCTCTGTTTCCCCCTCCCCGCACCAGGCACCCGGCTCTGGCCTTGCTCTGCTGCTGCCGCCACCACCTCGGGCTCCTCTGTTGCTGCTGAGGCAGCCGGCCAGGCCAGCTCTGCCGTGCACGCCTCGCCAGCCCACCCTAAACAAAGGTCAACAACAGGGCAACCTGGGGGGGGGCACTGGGCGGACCTTTGCACCCCAACACCACATATGCTTAAGATGGCCCTGAGCCCACAACCTCCCAAGGGAGACCATTCCACTGCCGAACAGCTCTTACTGTCAGAAAGTTCTTCCTGATGTTTAATCAGAATCTCCTGTCTTGTAACTTGAAGCCATTGGTTCGAGTCCTATTGTATTCAGCTTGTGGTGGTCCAACATAATCATCTGGTCTAATATAACCCAAGACAGACTGGGGAACAGAACAGACTGCCTCATTTGAAACTGCACCTGTCTTTTCTGGGGTTGCTTCTAGAACATTGGGTTGTGACACCTGTGCAAATTAGCAGCTATCATTAACTATTTAGAGAGATACAGTGGAACCTCGGTTTATGAACACCTCGGTTTACGAATTTTCAGTTTACGAACGCCGCGGACCCATCTGGAACGGATTAATTCACTTTCCATTACTTTCAATGGGAAAGTTCGCTTCAGTTTATGAACGCTTCAGTTTAAGTACTCCGCGGACCGCCTCGAACAGATTAATCCACTTTCCATTACTTTCAATGGGAAAGCTCGCTTCAGTTTATGAACACTTCAGTTTATGAACAGACTTCCGGAACCAATTGTGTTCATAAACCGAGGTACCACTGTAGTTGTATCTGATGATATGGACTCAAACCTTCAAAAGTTTGAGATACACTTACTGAATACCTCCCACATTGACATTGACTGATATGGTTGCAAAGATCCTAGGGCAAAAATCTGGAAGGAACCAAAGTTGACTTTGGAAGTTACATAACGCTGAGACGGCAGAGAAAAGAAGATGCTCACATATAGTTGGCACTTTGTTTCAGAAGCAATGGTGCTTTTGCATAGTGAGATTAACAAAAGTCAGAGGAAGAGACAGCTTGTGCATTTCGCCATTGGAGACTCAGTATAAGGCAGTTTCAGATGTTTTGGTCTACGTCTCCCACAATACCCATATACTGACCATGATCCTTGGGGCCCTTGGCTGCCAAGTCTCCTGTATTCCCCGGGAAACCCCCGTTTTTCCAGCCGTTTCCCGCTGGCTGGAGTCTCTGGACATGCGCAGAAACGATTTCCGGTGCAGCGGCCATTTTGGAAATGGGCAGAGCATGCGTAGAAGCAACCTCCAGTGCTGCTCTGCCCGGTTCCAAAATGGCCGCAGTGCGACTTCCGGCGCTGCGGACATTTTGGAACTGGGCAGAGCATGCGTAGAAGCAACTTCTGGTGCTGCTCTGCCCAGTTCCAAAATGGCCGCAGCACGACTCCCGGTCACAGGGCGACTTCCGATCCCGCATTTTTCAATCTGGGAGTTGGCACCTATGTTGGGGCCTAGCTGTAGCTGCCCCAAAATATGGGAGAGCAGCAAGCTGGGGAAGAGGATCATAAACAGAACAAACAGTTGAGAGTCTTCCAACAGCTTTGCATGCTTTTGACACTATAGAAAGGGGAGACACCTCTGCAAGCTTCCATACAAAAGTATTCCTGGTGATGTATTCTGCATCTTGCATCTTTTCAACCCGTTTTGCTCTTTGGGGGAAATCAGGAGGTGCCAAAACAGCAGAAAGGAATAAGAACTATAAACCTTATTCCCATTTTTCTTCAATTGCTGAGGTTTTGATTCTAGCCTACATTGGTAGACAACTGCAACAGGCACATTTAATTAAGCCCTCTGGGGTTTTAATAAATATGTACGGTACCTCTGGATAAGAAAGTGGAGAATGTGCTGCTAGGTAGCAAACTAATATGACTATATTAAAAATATAGAAAAGGGGGAAATCCTGATGTTTGTAACCTTCATTTGGCAGGAGATTTCAGCGAGGCGACATCAACATGAAGGACTTAGAATCAAGGTTTTGGTCAATTCATTTCCATTTAAGAGCGCTTAATTTCCCACTCATTAGGATTAGCCATCAGTTCTTAAATGAAGCAATATATTCATACACACTAAATACTCAAACACAATTGCTCCATGGAATATTCAAGTAGCTCACAGAAAAGCATGTGGACTGCCGCGGATTGGGAGTTGAAATGGGCAGGGAGATATAAGTTATTATATTACCGTACTTGTACGTCTATAAGACGCCCCCATGTATAAGATGCCCCCTATTTTGGGGGACTCAAATTTAATAAAATGAGGGGAGATGGCACAGAGTTGTTGAGCTTTGGGGGGGGGGGTTACCCAGGGTTGTTGAGCTTTTTTTAGGGGAGTTGCTGAAAATCTGTCTCCCGAGAAATCTCTATGTGGGACAAGAAGCTACAGTTAGAACTGGATATGGAACAACTGATTGGTTCAAAATTGGGAAAGGAGTACGACAAGGTTGTATATTGTCTCCCTGCTTATTTAACTTATATGCAGAATTCATCATGCGAAAGGCTGGACTAGATGAATCCCAAACCGGAATTAAGATTGCCGGAAGAAATATCAACAACCTCAGATATGCAGATGACACAAGCTTGGTGGCAGAAACTGAGGAGGAATTAAAGAACCTTTCAATGAGGGTGAAAGAGGAGAGCGCAAAATATGATCTGAAGCTCAACATCCAAAAAACCAAGATCATGGCCACTGGTCCTATCACCTCCTGGCAAATAGAAGGGGAAGAAATGGAGGCAGTGAGAGATTTTACTTTCCTGGGCTCCTTGATCACTGCAGATAGTAACAGCAGTCACGAAATTAAAAGACGCCTGCTTCTTGGGAGAAAAGCAATGACAAACCTAGACAGCATCTTAAAAAGCAGAGACATCACCTTGCCGACAAAGGTCCGTATAGTTTGTTGTTGTTGTTTAGTCGTTTAGTCGTGTCCGACTCTTCGTGACCCCATGGACCATAGCATGCCAGGCACTCCTGTCTTGCACTGCCTCCCGCAGTTTGGTCAAACTCATGTTCGTAGATTTGAGAACACTGTCCAACTATCTCGTCCCCTTCTCCTAGTGCCCTCAATCTTTCCCAACATCAGGGTCTTTTCCAAGGAGTCTTCTCTTCTCATGAGGTGGCCAAAGTATTGGAGCCTCAGCTTCAGGATCTGTCCTTCCAGTGAGCACTCAGGGCTGATTTCCTTCAGAATGGATAGGTTTGATCTTCTTGCAGTCCATGGGACTCTCAAGAGTCTCCTCCAGCACCATAATTCAAAAGCATCAATTCTTCGGCGATCAGCCTTCTTTATGTTCCAGCTCTGACTTCCATACATCACTACTGGGAAAACCATAGCTTTAACTATATGGACCTTTGTGGACAAACGATGGCTCCCTCGGCCGGAAAGCGAGATGAGTGCCACACCCCATAGTCACCTTTGACTGGATTTAACCATCCAGGGGTCCTTTACCTTTTTTTTTTACCTCCGTACTGATACCAGGGTAGAGTGCAATACAAAAATAAAATACCATATCCTCTCATTCATCCTCTCACCCCCCCCCCCTGTTGTACCAAAAATGTATTACTATTATTAAACACATATGTCAGTGTGGCATACTGTTTTGGTCTCGAAGGTGCTAGTGGGCAATTTTTCATTTATTACGGCTACTTTACAGGGTTGTTGTTAGGATGAAATGGGGGAGGGAGAACCATGTTATACCATCTTGAAATCCTTGGAAGATAAAAGTGGTATATGAATTATTATTATTATTATTATTATTATCATCATCATCATCATCATCATCATTTTTGCAGAGATGGAGCCCCTAGCTTAGCAGCCATACTGCCGAATTGTTATCTATTTAGATAAACACAAGCACATATACACACAGCCAGCAGGAACTTCGAGAACTTTTGTCTAAAAGATGAAAATTTTACAACCCACTGCCTGTTCTATTTGTTCGGAAGTTGAGATAATGATGGGGGGGGGATGACTCTACCGCAGCATCATGGTATGTTTCCCCCCCCTAAAAATCTAATTATGGTTCTCTCCGTCATCTGTGCCTCATTAATGAGTCCCCCTTCCAGTGTGCAGGCAAGTGTAAAATACAAAACCAGTCCACTCTCAGCTCAGCTCTCAGCATAGTCAGGAAGTTTCCTGGTACCGCAGTATAAGCAACTGAGTCACAGGCTCCCCACCATATTTTTCACCTGCAAAATACAGCATGTCTTATTTTCTGTTGTTTTTCCTGAACAAACATCCCCTTTGTTAGGGACTGCCTGTGTTTGCCTTGGGGTGTTCAAAAGCTCCAGCATAAACTTACAAAAGCTTCTAATCACTTGGATCTTAAAACAAACAAACAATACTGATAATGTTTTTAGGAGAGCAAGTAGGGACCCTCCAAGTGCCCCTATTTTTCCAGCGAGGCCTACAGACACCCTCCCCACCATTGCTTCAGGCTCCGCTACCTGGGGCTTTGAAGACACTGGATCTCAGGACGCAAGGGAGAAACGTGCTAAGAGGAAGGCACGCTTGGCAAATCCACACCGTGATCAACTCCCGCCTGGAAACCAATGTCCCCACTGTGGAAGGACATGTGAATCCAGAATTGGCCTCCACAGTCACTTACGGACCCATTGTTAAAACCGTGTTTATGGAAGACAATCTTACTTGGATACGAGTGACCGCCAAAGAAGAAGAAGACCTGAAAATTGCTAGATTCCTTAGTTAGAAATCATCCAAGGAACCAGTGACCTAAAAACCGCAGTTGGGTAAATAGGCTGCAAAAGGAGAAGTGGAGTGGTTCATTGCTAAGATGCCAAGGTTTTTCCCCCACCCCCTTTTTGCAAAGAAGCTATCCTTGTATTGCATCTTGAAGTGTTCAAACTGCACCATCCACACTCACCCTCCTGTAATGGACTGAAATAAAAGCTTACTACAGCACTGAGGTTTTGTTCGGAAAATGAGGAGCTGCATTGTGGAGCTTACCCCATCGTGGGGATTCGAACTGCCGACCTTCTGATCGGCAAGCCCTAGGCTCTGTGGTTTAGACCATAGTGCCACCCGTGTCCCTTGAGTTTGAAACTACTTTCCATTAATCCAAGAATATGTTACAAACAAACAAACAAACATCCAATGTCCATATCTACAGCATCTCGCAAACTCTCACTTCCCGCATCTTTGGAAGTTTCAGCCAGAGAGCTTTTTCCACTTCTGATTTCACTGCATTAATAGAAGGCATCTTCTCTTCACCTTGCAGCCTTCACGCCAAAGCCAAATTATATCACCATATGGTTGCACAAAACTTGCCAACAGGTTGACTAACACTCAAGATTGAGAAATACAATTGACAACAAAACATTGCCTTCAAAAGCTATTGTGAGCACCCCATGATCAGTTCATACCAGAGCAAACAAGTCTAATGGAACATCTGCAATGACAATGAGCTAATTTAATCACACTTCATCAAGAGCACTCTGCTTTCAGCTACTGTTGTTCCTGGGAAAATGAAGCCTGCGTAAAAATATGTCATGAGTCAATGTAGCATTCTATGGGAACAAGGGGGAAAAGGTTTTAAAAAATTGAAGCAAGCCTTCATTAAATGCAATATATCAAATTAGCTCCCACAAAAAAGACTGTAATTAGTCAACATATCCAGATTTAAACATAGAGAGCTCTCTCTCTCTCTCTCTCTCTCACACACACACACACCAACACACACACTTCTTAAAGATATGCCATTGAAAATGTTTTGCTTATTGTTTATGATGACTTTAGTTATGTTTGCAATACAATATTTTTACGTGTTTTAAGCTGCCTTGAGCATGGTTTTGACTTTGGAAAGGCAACATGCAAAGAGAATGGTTGATTATTGTCCCGATTTTATAAAAAAAAATGCTCAAGGAGATCTTGAGATGTAGAATGAAATCAAGGAGGCATCTGAAAGAGGAAATGATGTACTAATGGTTGACTTCAGGCAATCTCACGTAGGCTGGATACATGTGGACCAGTCACAACAAAGAAGTGAAATTTCTAGATACCTCAAATGACTGTGCCCTAGAACAGGTAGTCATGGAACTGACCAGACGGACATCAACAATATACTTAATCTTAAAAAGGACCTGGTGCAAAAATTAAGCATTGTTGTACCAACTGGGAACAATGACCATGGCACTATTAAATGCTGGTGCACATCAACCTCCAACAATGTTCAGGAACCACGGTGCAGGACCAGAAGTTCCTCAAATATGCATCATCCGCCTCTCTCTTCCCCGTTTTTGGGTGGCTTATATGCTAAGCCATATCCACACCAGTCCTTGAAAGCATTCCTATGCCTCATTTAACAGTTGTGGCCTCCCCTAAAGCATCCTGGGAACTGTAGTTCAAAGTCACTGAGAGTTGTTAGGAGGTTTCTTATTCCCCCCCCCCCCCCGGCCTCCAAGCTAAAATTCCTAGAGTGTTTTTAAACTATCAGTTCTTTTTCTTGTGGAACTCTGGGAATTGTGAGGGGAAATAAGGATCTCCTAACGGTTAAAGCAGCATAAGAGCTTCTTGCACCTAGTCCAGAGGTTTTCACCCTTTTTTGAGTCCACGGCTCCCTTGACCAACTACAGTCTTTCTATGGCACCTCTGTGGCGCTCAGGAGCCCAGTTATGTCATCCCTTGCCTGCAGAGCTAGCAGCGTCTCCACCCTTTTTCTTTTTCTTTCTTTCTTTCTTTCTTTCTTTCTTTTTGCGTCTCCACCCTTTTTCGAACACCCTTGTGGAGTATTTCCTCAGCCTCTCCTCTCTCCTGTCCTTGGGAGTCCTCTGGGCAGCAGCTCTAAGCTCTAAGGTCTCTAAGCTGCCCCCGCTGCCCCAAAGAGAGGTGCCTTCTCACACTGCCCCACAGGGGCCTGGGAAGCCCCCCCCCCCCGCCCGGCCAGCCCCACAGGCACCATTCGCCTAGGGAGCTTGTAGCCAGGGCTGCTGCAACAAATAGCTGTGCAAGCCTTTGGGAGGCAGAGACGTGAGAGGGCATCAGAGGAGGGAGGGGAGGAAAGAGGGGCAGAGGTCAGTGTTGCCCGCGACAACCCTGAGCATTATTCAAGGCACCCCAGGGTGCTATGGCACACGGGTTGAAAACCACCGACCTAGTCTGTTGATTCTGTTCTCATTGCCAGCCCAGCTTCAGCAAACTCTAAAAAGTGAAAGCAAGTTTTCTATTTTACAAAACTGGACATTGGAGAAAACTCACCGGCCCATAATTAACAAGCATCTTACATCTGTCACATGCAGGTTCTTTGAGGAAAAATCGTAAGACTTGCAAAATGATGCCAGAGCATAGTATCTGCTGTATGAGAAAGGAAGGGGAGAGGACACCCACTGCCAGCTCATTTCTGAGGAGCTTCAGGCTACTTGTAGCACAGAGAGGAGATGAATCAATAAAAATGTTATCAGTAAAACAGTTTGATTCCTGCACAGTTAAGCAAGTGCACGGCCACATCCATATCTCCATCCCCTCAGGCCAATATAATTTTACACAGTTACCCAATTTTCAGCAGAGAAAACTATACTGGGAATGTTAACAGATATACTCAAGTGCTTATTTCTGCATAGGAAAGGAGGGGGAAAGTGGAGAATCGCTCCCCTCACCCCTTCCTTCAATTTTGATTTTTTCCTTTTCTTTTTAATGTAGTAAAAGATATGAAACAAAACCTCAGACACAAGGAGCTGGGTCTATTCAGGAAACAGGAAACAAAAACTGCAGAATTCTGTAGTAGAAATATAAAGAAAGGAAGTATTTTTACAGGAATGGAAAGATGGAAATTTGCTCGTATTAAGGCAATTTCAGGAAACAACTAAGTGAGTGGTCTCACTCCCCATTGTAAAGGACCCTAAGGAAATCAGCCCTGAGTGCTCACTGGAAAGACAGGCCCTGAAGCTGAGGCTCCAATACTCTGGCCACCTCATGAGAAGAGAAGACTCCCTGGAAAAGCCCTTGATGCTGGGAAAGATGGAGGGCACAAGGAGAAGGGGATGACTGAGGATGAGGTGGTTGGACAGTGTTCTCAAAGCCACCAACATGAGTCTGATCAAGCTGCGGGAGGCAGTGGAAGACAGGAGTGCCTGGCGTGCTCTGGTCCATGGGGTCATGAAGAGTCGGACATGACTAAATGACTGAACAACAACAAATGATGATAATAATAATTTTATTATTTATACTCCGTCCAACTGACTGGGTTGCCCCAGCCACTCTGGGTGTCTTCCAGGGACCTTTGGTCTGATGAGCAGGGCCACGGCATTCAGACCCAGTCCAGCTTGCTTCATCAAGCAGCCTTCATCATGTGCCTTCAGAACATGTCTTCAGTGCATGCTGGATAGTGCACACCCTCCAAGTGTCCCTGTTTTCCAGGGACAGCCCCAGATTTACACCTGGGTTTCAGATTTGATCCTGGAATGTCCCGCTTTCCCTTAGGACGACCTTATTTTCATCAGAGAAATGTTGGAGGGTATGGAGTTATGCGACCCCCAAGCCAAGGACATAAGTAACTGTACAACCTTTAGAAGACCTCTGAAGGCAACCCTGTATAAGGGTTTTTAATGTTTAATGTTTTATTATGTTTTTATATATGCAGTTACGAATCCTGCTTTACATTGAGACCAACCAGCTATATCTAGGGAAGGCACAATACTACTGCTGCCCTTCCATTACATATAGGTAAAGGGACCCCTGACGGTTAGGTCCAGTCGCAGACAACTCTGGGGTTGCGGTGCTCATCTCACTTTACTGTCCGAGGGAGCCGACGTACAGCTTCCAGTTCATGTGGCCAGCATGACTAAGCCGCTTCTGGCGAACCAGAGCAGCGCATGGAAACGCCGTTTACCTTCCCACCAGAGCGGTACCTATTTATCTACTTGCACTTTTGGGCATGCTTTCGAACTGCTAGGTTGGCAAGAGCAAGGACCAAGCAACAGGAACTCACACCATTGCAGGGATTTGAACTGCTGACCTTCTGATCAGCAAGCCCAAGAGGCTCAGTGGTTTAGACCACAGCACCACCCGCGTCCTTCCATTACATATACTCAGCTACAATTGAGACAACGAAGGGATTCCATTAGTGAGAACATGGCTTGGCCCTTCGCAAGCCAAGGAAGGGCCCAGGTGGTCTTGTAGGCGATGCTTCCTGGTTGGTGTGGACCCGTGATGGGGGTTTCCCACAGGTGGGAGCAATTCCCCATTTTTGGAATGTCATCTTTACTCTTCAGACTGAAAAAAAAGAGGCTGAATGCTATTATAAAGACACCATCCCCATTGTCCAGCCCGGACACTGAGATCCAGTGCCGAGGGTCTTCTGGCGGTTCCCTCCCTGCGAGAAGTGAGGTTACAGGGAACCAGGCAGAGAGCCTTCTTGGTGGGAGCACCTGCCCTGTGGAATGCCCTACCATCAGATGTCAAAGAAATAGACAACTATCTAACTTTTAGAAGACATCTGAAGGCACCCCTGTTTTGGGAAGTTTTTAATGTTTGAAGTTTTATTCTGTTCTTAGTGTTCTGTTGGTAGCTGCCCAGAGTGTTTGGGGAAACACAGCCAGATGGACGGGGTATAAATACTGTACTGATAATAAATTATTATTATTATTATTTATTAGCTATTATAAAGTCCGAATTTAACCAAAGTTGTTAGATGGAGAATCAGAAATTTTCTCCATTTCTTGTTTCTTCTCTTCTTTGTCTATTGTCTTTTTCTTCCTATGTTTTTTTTTAAAAAAATGCTCGATATTTGATGTTTATTTCTGTATACTGTTGTTCTTTCAAGCGTTAAAAAAAATTCAAGAAAAAAAGGAATGTCATCCTTACTGAGGTGTGCCTGTCTTCTCCCTCTTTATTAACTTTCAGTCACAATGAATAAGTATTCCTGTTCACCCAAGCATTTGATGGCTGAAAAATACTGTTTTCAGAAAACTTGAAATAACTAGCTGTGGCTGCATGTGATTGTTTTGCATGCTTTTTAGATTTTTCTAATTTTTTTAATGTTTCAAATGTGTTATTCTGTTTTTAATTGCACTGCTTTATCACCAATGTGTTTGCTGCCCTAGGCAAAGGGCAGAATTCAAATGTAATAAAATAAATAAAACACAATTAAACTGTTTTGCAGCAAAAAGGAAAAAAAGAAAGAAAGAAAAGTTAGGAATCCTAGGTTAAATTTTGGAGATTTGGAGTAGATTGTCAGCAATATCCTGGTGACATACAGCTTTAGTTCTCCTTTACATCTGCAGGTTTCTCAATGGATTTGCTGGACCAATGTTTTGCCTTGATAACAGACTGGGAAAGAGCCAACAAACTGAATCACAATCCAGAGAAATGGAGATGCCAGTTGCCAACTTGGTATCCAAAGATCTCCATGTGGACACAATTGGACCCGCACCAGTCATGAAACATGCCTGGCGCCTGGGGAATGTCTAAGAATGTGTTTTGTTACATATTCTGAGAAGCCATGTGCATTGCATGCTTGTAAGTTTCAGATGGTGCTGGAGGAGACTCTTGAGAGTCCCATGGACTGCAAGAAGATCAAACCTATCCATTCTGAAGGAAATCAGCCCTGAGTGCTCATTGGAAGGACAGATCCTGAAGCTGAAGGCTCCAATACTTGGCCACCTCATGAGAAAAGACGACTCCCTGGAAAAGACCCTGATGTTGGGAAAGATGGAGGGCACAAGCAGAAGGGGACGACAGAGGACGAGATAGTTGGACAGTGTTTGACATGAGTTTGACCAAACTGCGGGAGGCAGTGGAAGACAGGAGTGCCTGGTGTGCTCCAGTCCATGGGGTCACGAAGAGTCAGACACGACTAAACAATAACAACAAAAGTTTCAGATCTGACAAGGAACTGTTGTACTCTAAAACCAACCTGTTTCCCCTCCATCCTCAGTTGCCCCCACCAATATTTAAAACTTGAAGTGAGCTCTTAAGGCCTTTAATAGTTTGGTGAGCTTTTAGTGGGAGCTGAAGATATCCCTGTTTTATGCTGAACCATTCTACCCTGCTCTTCCTTTTAATGTAGAAAATTGATTTCAGTTTCTTGGTTTGGGCTTCGCTTGTTTTTCCCCCTGTAACTTGAACCATTTTATGTACTATTAGCTACTCTTGTTGAGAAAAATGGGGCATGGACCTTTAAATGAAAAATAATAACCAAATGTGTGTTTTTATTGTGAGTATATGTGTGCAAAATATTTGTGTATATGGACTTTCTGTAAAACCCTCCAAATCTACCTTAACATTACTGTATATGGTCTTGTGGTTGAGGTTTATAAAGCAGGTTCCAATATCTGATCAGCTGTACAATTCATGTGGAGCAACATGATCTAGTCACAATTTTGGCCTAAATCACCTCACAAGGTTGTTTTCAGGATAAAAGGGGCGGCATATATACCCTGGCACTGAGCTGCTTATAGAATATGAACACAAATATTGTCATATTTATCCAAACAAAGTCTACGTCAGTTCAAAAGTTGCGAGTGTTATACAAAATGAGTTTATACAAAATGTAAGGTAAAGGTAAAGGGACCCCTGACCATTAGGTCTAGTCGTGACCGACTCTGGGGTTGCGCGCTCATCTCGCATTATTGGCCGAGGGAGCCGGCGTATAGCTTCCAGGTCATGTGGCCAGCATGACAAAGCTGCTTCTGGTGAACCAGAGCAGCACATGGAAACGCCGTATACCTTCCCGCTGGAGCGGTTCCTATTTATCTACTTGCATTTTGATGTGCTTTCGAACTGCTAGGTTGGCAGGAGCTGGGACCGTCACAGGGATTCGAACCGCTGACCTTCTGATCAGCAAGCCCTAGGCTCAGTGGTTTAACCACAGCGCCACCTGGGTCCCTACCCATACAAAATGTAGTAGGCTATTAATATTTACGTATGTATTAGGATAATAATATCAAATTCATAAAAGAATCTATGGGTTAGGGTATTTTTGTATATATTCGTTTTTTCCCTACACATTTGTGTGCCATTTTATTTTCTCCTCTATTTCTTTGCATCACTTTCTTTTTAATTGAAAGATTTTCAATAAAATATTAATACCAAAGAAAAAACAACAATAACAACAACAAAACTAAAAAAATTCCTTCAGTAGCACCTTAAAGACCAACTAAGTTTTTATTTTGGTATGAGCTTTCGTGTGCATGCACACTTCTTCAGATACACTGAAGAAGTGTATGCACACGAAAGCTCATACCAAAATAAAAACTTAGTTGGTCTTTAAGGTGCTACTGAAGGAATTTTTTTATTTTGCTTCGACTCAGACCAACACGGCTACCTACCTGTAACAACAAAACTAATGCACATCTATGTAAAAATAGAGGTGTGGAAAGGAACAATTTACAGCCTCTGAGCATCACCCCCTAGTTTTGGAGATATAATCTTCCAACTCTCAGCATAGATCTAGGGTCTGAATATGCCTAGACCAACATAATAGTTATATTTAGCATTTTATAAAGTGTCTTTCAAAGCACTCAAGTTCTCGGGCCTCATTACAATAGCTCTATAAGAGGCATTTTACAGGCTCCATTGTGCAGGCAGTATCAGATGACACTGTTCTTGCCTTGTACTTATATCTTCAGGTGTACATGGAAACTGATGCAGATTTGGAAACGTTCTTTGAGCGCCCCGAAATATGCTAAAATTCAATCTGATGCCTGTAAGAATGATGAGGCGATTTGCTTTGTGGATTTACTTGGCCTTTTAAAAATACCTCAGCCAACGGAAGACACACGGCTGGCTAGAGATATTGGTAGTTCACATCTAAAAACAACAGCCCTTAGACAAAATTTGTTCTGCCTGTGGTTTTTATGGTTATGATACAATTATTTTAACAGGTAAATATCATTTTGTGCATCCAGAGTATTAAATAACCACTTTATAGATGCAGAGATATCTGGAGCAATGATACAGTAGGTTCCGAGTAAGGTTCCTTCAGCAACACAGAAAGAACTTCAGAATAACTATATTGATCCTTACAAATGACAGCGGTTGGCGGGTTCGTGTTAACCCATGGCAGGGTCTTTTCCTTGGTGGCTCCTCATTTCCCTCCCTGGTGAGCTACCATCTGCCACCATCATTACTGAATTTCAGGAGGAATTTGAAAACATTTCTGTTTAACTAGGTATTTGCGAGCTGAAGGACACTGTTCCTGGCAGCCTTCGGATCACTACATGGCAGAATGTTTTTAACCATTCTTAGAATGTTTTTAGATTTTTAGGTGTCTTAAACTATTTTTTTAAAAAATAAAAAAATTATTTTCTTGTGGATGTGTTTACTACCCCGGGCTCCTTAAGAAGGAAGCATGTGATATAAAAACTATACCTCAAAGGAGGGGACATACATCTGAACTGATGCACAACAGCCTACAAAAACAAAGCATTTTGGTGGCTGAGGGTTGGCCATACCTTCTCCACAGTAATACCACCTAGATTTTCCCCCCCTTAAAAGCGACCTTTTTTTTTTAACAAAGAAGGTTTCTGCAAAAACAGCTGGTTGGTCAACCACTTTGTAACTCAAGCATGAAAAGGCCGACTTCAAAATCTGAGAGGGAATTTGCTCAATTCTGTGAGTACAGAGTCTAGACATTTTAAATAAAGCATTATTTAAATCAACTGCTATGGATGCCCTACGTTAGCCTTAAATAACCAGAGTGGTGGTGGAAGCATGGATTCGGCAACAATATATTAGGGTTAAGGGAATGTTTTAAATATGCCCAATTCACACGATGAATGGAAATGAATACTCTAAACAGATACACAGCTCAACTGGTGTGAAACAGTTCCATGGAAGGAGGAGTAGAAACTAGCTTTAGTGCAATAAAAAATAATGCAACTTAAGTAGCATGTCGTAAGGATGCTTTTATGTACTTGACTATTTTTCTCATTGTTTGAAGCAAAACAATTGCAGGGAATACAGGTAAACTTTTCAGTTAACTTTGCATACAAGTATATAGGTAATACCAGTGTACGTAAACACATGGGGTTTGGGGTCATCATTTCTGTCTCTTTTGCTGGGTATTATTCAGTCCATTGAGGAATTTGGTGAAATGGAAAAATGTCTGCTCCTGCAGTTTGTAGTTCAATATTTTAGCCTTTATAGTGCACAGTAGTTAAAGAGCAGCTGTCTTTTCCACCTTTCACAGCCTTTGTGTGCAGTGTACTAGTTCCTTTAAAGGAAATGGAAAAGGGAAATATATTTTGAGATCAGGGTGATCAGTTATTTTAGAGATGCAGGCAACCCTAGAACAGTAATAGACAGTAGTTTGATGAAGGCTGCATTGATGCCATGCAATGAACTTCCAGTAATTCAGAATAAGGAGCCATAAAACCAGTTCAACTATAGTGCAGTCAGGTTGAAAAGAGAAAGCTGGTGTGGGGGTGGAGTTGTGTCACTACCAGTCGCCAAGAACCTGCTGAATATTTAGCAAAATATGCTCAACCATCCCTACAACTCAAGATTAGAAAATGCTTATGGATTAGAAATTCCATCTGGAGAGGATGTTCCTTTGTTTCATTTATTTTACCATCTAATTCTTTCCCTTTGTAGGATACACCTGACATTGCTCACTTGCTCTTGCTTTTCCCCAGCATTCAATTCAACATTCAACTGGTCTCCTTGCATTCTGTCTTTGTTTCTCATTGCATCAGTTATTTAGAGATTCCACCACATACTGGAATATCATCCAATTTGATACCCTCCAGACCCTAGAAAATTATTACACTTTCCCCCCACTTTGGAAAGGCTCCCGCAAAGATGATATGCCAAAAGGCAAACTTCCAAATTATGCATTATAAAGGTGGCAAGTTTGCTGCTGTTTTCATCCAGTTTGCTCTGCCAGCATCCCAACAGGGTATCCAGCACATTTAAAATATTTGCTGCCGCCAATTTCTGAACAATGTCCTTGAGGGGAGGTATATCATAGCATCATAGAGTTGGAAAATACCCCAGGAATCATCTAGTTCAACCACCTGCAATGAGGGAATCTCAACTAAAGCATCCATAGCAGATGGTCATCCAACCTCTGCTTGAAAACATCCAATGAAGGGAAGTCCACCACCTTCAAAGGGAGTCCATTCCATTGCCAAAAATCTCTTTACCATCATAATTTTTTTCCTGAGGTTTTTTTTCCAATTTCCTTCCTTGTAACTTGAAGCCACTGATTCGGGTCCTATGCTCTGGAACAGAATGTAACAAACTTGCTCCATGTTCCATGTGGCAACCCTTTAGATATTTTGAAGATGGCTATCATATCTCCTCTCGGTCTCCTCTTCTCCAGGTTAAACACCCCCAACTCCCTCAACCGTTCCTCATAAAGCTTGGTTTCCTCTGCACACTTTCCAGCTGGTCAACGTCATTCTTAAATTGTGGCACCCAGAACTGGACACAGCACTCCAGGTGTGGTCTGACCAAGGCAGAATAGAGTGGGACTATTACTTCGCTTCATCAATTGATGCTTTTGAATTATGGTGCTGGAGGAGACTCTTGAGAGTCCCATGGACAGCAAGAAGATCAAACCTATCCATTCTGAAGGAAATCAGCCCCGAGTGCTTACTGGAAGGACAGATTGTGAAGCTGAGGCTCCAATACTTTGGCCACCTCATGAGAAGAGAAGACTCCCTGGAAAAGACCCTGATGTTGGGAAAGATGGAGGGCACAAGGAGAAGGGGACGACAAAGGAAGAGATGATTGGACAGTGTTCTCGAAGCTACGAACATGAGCTTGACCAAACTGCGGGAGGCAGTGGAAGACAGGAGTGCCTGGCGTGCTATGGTCCATGGGGTCACGAAGAGTCGGACACGACTAAACGACTAAACAACAACATTACTTCGCTTGCTCTGGGTACCATTAGTCTTTGGTTGATGCAGCCTAGCATGAGGTTCTTTTTTGGTTTTGCTGCTGCATCACACTGTTGATTCATGTTAAGCTTGTGGGAACCATTCTGTCTGGAAAGCCAAAATGCTTACCCAGATTGAATGCTTTCCTTAGCACGACACTGAGTTCCTCTCAGAATGTTATAGTGGTTCTGTTCCTACCTGTAGCACTGTTACCAGGGAAGGGCATTGGACAACAGCTGCCCTGCACACTTTCAGATTATTGCGGTCTCTGATCTATGTGCACAGCACTGGTTGCTCTATTTTCTACAGCGACTATTAAACTTAACCAGTTCCGAGGACTCTTCAACCTTCTTGATTTATGCACTTTTGCATGCACTAGAGTTCCACTTACGAGATTCAATTGAGCCAAATATTGTCATTAAGATACCGTATATATTTTTTAAAATATATCTTGTGTCTGTAGGGCCTTCCGTTGAAATACTGGCATAGAAGGTGAGTCTACCACAGACATATAGGCTTTAATGTTGCTTTGCTGACCCTGCACTGGGTAGAGGATGGATTGATGATGGCCAAGTTCCTTTCCAACTCTACAATTCTGTGTCATCTTTACTGCATTTGACACTATCCTTTCTGATCCTCCGGAGAGGTGCCTCCTCTCAGATTCCCTTTCTCAGGAATGCAGTTAACTTGCACTCCCACAGCAATCTTCAAAGTCTACTAGTCCTGTCTTGGGTCCTCTAAATGATGAAAAATGCTTCCTCCATTCCAAAAAAAATACTATTATTATATATTGTGGCTAGGTATAAATCTTGCATCAGTTCTGCTGGCTTCTTTAACTTAAGAACGTTCATTCTCTGTATGAGTCAAATGTCCTTCGATGCCATATTCCTTAGGAATTTTTTTTGCCTATCTTCTCTAGTGCTGAGCATTCTTCCTTTTCAATGCAAATCTGCAGTGAGCAGACACTGGGGACGTTTAATGGGCCATGCAGTCCAAGGGCCTGTTGACCCTTTCCCGTCTGCTTTTAAATTAGTGTACGCTAGAGCCTATTGTTCTTGTTGGAGCTCTTTGGATACTTCATAGGCTCTGTTATCTGAATAACTTTCATCTCAAGTTAATCCAGCCTCAGTCAGTATTATTTTTGCATTGCTTTTTAATTAGATCCAATAAGAATCTTTCAGTGTATCACCCTTCCCTGCAAAAGCACAATCTTATATTAACTGCATAGGAGTTATGTCATCTTGTTTTGTTAGTGGGCCTTTGGATCTCTTACCGTTTAGAGTTCTCTATGCTCTGTATAGTCTGTTAACGTATGAATGGTTTATGCATGCCGAGAAGAAGGACAAGAGAGGGTTAATCTAGGTGTGCTGGTTAATTCTGGGTGTGTTTGTCTTGCACCTGCAACTAGTTCATGGGAGAGTGAGTCAACACAATCAAAAGTCTAAATATGCTTGTGTTTGAAGAAAGTTTGCTGTTGACCCCAGCCCTTGGCCAGAGCCTAGTCTGTATTGAAACGAGGTTGCAAGAAGACTATATGCTGCTGGAAGGACTATATATTACAACTCTATGACGCTATCCTTTCTGATCCTCCAGAGAGGTGCCTCCATAGCTGCCAAGTCTCCCATTTTCCGCGGGAAATCCCCATTTTTCCAACTGTTCCTAGCTGAAAAAACGGATTTTTTTTGTTTTTTCCCGGTTTATTCTGGCGCGGCAGCCATTTTGGAACTGGGTGGAGCATGCTCAGAAGCGACTTTTGATGCTGCTCTGCCCAGTTCCAAAATGGCTGAAGTGCGACTTCTGGCGCGACAGCCATTTTGGAACTGGGCAAAGCAGCATCAAAAGTCACTTCTGAGCATGCTCCGCCCAGTTCCAAAATGGCGGCAGCACTACTTCCAGTCTGCTATTTCCGGCCCGGTCCCTTATTTCTCTGACAGCAACTTGGCAGGTATGGGTGCCTCCCATACCGTACTATCCTCTCAGATTCCCTTTCTCAGGAATGCAGTTAACTTGTACTCCCACAGCAATCTTCAAAGTCTACTAGTCCTGACTTGGGTCCTCTAAATGATGAAATGTCATTTAAATGTTAACTGATGCTCCAATACTTTGGCCACCTCATGAGAAGAGAGGATTCCATGGAAAAGACCCAGATGTTGGGAAAGATGGAGGACACAAGGAGAAGGGGACGACAGAGGACGAGATTGTTGGACAGTGTTCTTGAAGCTACAAACATGAGTCTGACCAAACTGTGGGAGGCAGTGGAAGACAGGAGTGCCTGGCATGCTCTGGTCCATGGGGTCACGAAGAGTTGGACACGACTAAACGACTAAACAACAACAATGTAACCTATAAGCTGTGGAACTGCATTACTCTGTCATTAAAGGGCCTGCCTCTATCTAGCACTGTCTGGTGTTTTTCTGTTCCATTGGCACACTCCACTGGTGCAACATAGCTGGATAGCTCAATTGGTTAGTGCATAGTGCTGATAACACCAAGGTTGCAGGTTCGATCCCCGTATGGGAAAGCTGCATATTCCTACATTGCAGGGGGTGGACTAGATGGTCCTCAGGGTCCCTTCCAACTACAATTCTATGATTCTACATACAAGTGTCTCTTCTTGTGTTGCAGAAGGCCTCAAACAATGCACACAGTCTGCATGGATCTTGCTGCTGCACAAGATGCATATGGGAAAAATTAACAACTTTTGGAGCTACCGAACACGTATCTGGGTATTTCGCCATTTCTTTCCATCCAAGGCCAGTTCTCTGCAGTATTTACAGTTCTAATACCTAGTAAGAGGCACATTTCCTTGAACCCTTGACGTCACTGAACACAATGCATTCTCTCCCAACTATGGTATTCAGGCGCAAGGCAGCTACTGTAAATAGCTCAGCTTATTTACCAAGTTTGTATGCAAATTCCTGCCAGCCTTCCTAACCCAGGCCTGCAAGCAGGGTTTCTCCAGGCCAAGGGGGTAGCTGGACTGTGTGTACAAGGCTCACAGCAGAGTTAACTCACTGCAGTTTAAGTAAAATACAAATGCACTTCTATGTCTTACTCTAACAGGGCAGTCTATAGTGCAAGGCTGAGAAACCTCGGATATGGAGGATATTGCAACCATCCAAGTGTTTTTATCTACCCAGCCTCAGACTCCATCCAAGGACAATACCTTTATTAGGGCCTATCCAAAACTATGACAATTTATTATTATTATTATTATTATTATTATTATTAGGGAGGCAAATGCATATGAGTTTCATGGAAGTTATACCAGCTGGAAAACCCTAAGATACTGTGTTAATATAAGGAACAAGGCAGCTGTACGATGAGCCAGAGTTTTTGGATAAGAAAGAATGTTGATAGGTTTAGCGAGCTTTTTAAAGTAACTATCAGTGTGACAATAACAACAACAACAACAATAATTTATTATTTATACCCCGCCCATCTGGCTGGGTTTCCCCAGCCACTCTGGGCGTCTTCCAACAGACATTAAAATACAACAATCTATTAACCATTAAAAGCTTCCCTAAACAGGGCTGCCTTCAGATGTCTCCTAAAAAGTTGGGATTTTTTATTTTTATTTTTCAAAACCTTTGCTTTTCCTACAGTGCCACTGCCATTATTATGTAGTGCTCAACACACACACACACAAAACATTCCTTAACAGGAGAATCTGTAGCATCTGTGGATACGTTTAAAACCACAGTCTGTTTTGAAACTTGGTGTGAGCTGGGAGTGAGGGTTGGGGAAACAGATGTCCTAGGGACGCATCACCTTGCAAATCTAGAACTCTATCGGACACAATCCGACAAATTAATCAGCAATCTACAATAACTGAGGGGGGAGCAGATTCTTGCCACCAAAGCAAATTGCAAGGTAGTGCAAACAGTATCAGAACCCTGTTGGCACTCACTATATGCTCCATGCTGCCAGTTAAGCAGTTTAAGGAGTCCAAAATAACAAACAAAACGCTCTAGCTTTGAATGCACACAGAAGACAGGTGTATTTTTGCAACGGGAGAGTGGCACTTCAGGTCAGTGGGGAAGGTTGCATTTTGCACACAGCTGAAAGGTTTATTTAAAAGAAGAAGAAAAATAAAGGGGCCATATGTTCATAGCCCATAAGACTATGACAGTTATTTTATTAAGAAGGAAGGAAGGAAGGAAGGAAGGAAGGAAGGAAGGAAGGAAGGAAGGAAGGAAGGAAGGAAGGAAGGAAGGAAGGAAGGAAGGAAGGAAATGAGACATCTGGAAGCACAAGAGGGATGGAGGGAACCAAGCTGTTGTGTGTGGCAATAAGCAGTTAGGAACTAGAGTTCCCCCTTAAGAGGACCCAATAAAGGAAGAAACTGCAACTATCAGCACATCAGAGTTCAAGCTGGGCAGGCCCAAGTCTTCAAATTGTCAGAAGGATGGATTTGAAGAGAAGTCAAGTGCATCACTCTGAGTGCTTCAAACTCAGAAAATAAAGTTTGATGAGCTGAAGGGTCTGCTCTTAGAATTTTAGGGGTCACCAAAAAAGATTTCGGTTGAACACTCTGCAGCTGCAACGGACAAAATGCAAGAACACTTAATTCAGGTGGAGAGACTCCCCAGGAAAAAATGCAAGAGCTGGTTTATGGTAACAGTGTCATTGTGCTGAGGTTGGCGTGTAAAGCCACACGCAAATCAATAACCAGGTACCTAAAGTACCTGAACATCCGTCTTGTTCAGAAAACTGGAAGAGAGGTCCTTTCTCCATGTACAGTGGTGGAACACCCTCCTCTCAGAAGTTCGGCTGGCATCTATTGCATTATCCTTTGGCATCAAGCTTTAAAAACCTATTTCCCCCCAAGCCTTTAAGTGCTGAGATTTTATGGAACTACCTACCACATTTCTTAGAATTAGTTTATCCCCATCAGCATCCTGCGGGATCTCCCTCATGAAAACCTCTGAACCAGCCAAGCATGGTGGAAGGCCACCATATTTTCTTTGGGGATTGGCTCATACCAGCTGGATTCTAGTATTTCAACCCAAGCCAGAAAGGCAAATTTATTGGCCTAGCTTATATCTTCACTCCTACCCAGATTTTCAGCAAGCTGGCGTTTTTTTTTTGTTTAAATGTTTTGAATGTTTTAATCGTTTTTACTAATAATAGTCATACACTTTTCCTCTTTTTGCAAAACTGTTTGAGGCTTTCTACAATTAAGTGGTTTACATGACGTCAATGAATATACATTTATTTACTTTATGAAGTAAGTAAATGTGTGAGAAGGCATTGAGCAAAAAAAAAGGCAAAGAATGGACTCTTAAAAATTTGTAAAGACTTGATTTCTCGTATGGAAAAAAATATGGTAAATTGTTGCATCATACAATTTCTGTTTCATTTCTAATTTCACAAGTCTTTGTTTTGAATAGTTTAATTAAAAAGGTAACTACTAGGATTTGCTTGCACTGATTACCAAATTAATGCTGGTTTATATGAAATAGTTTTGGGGGTAGTATACAAAAAAGAACAATGCCTGCCCAGGCATGTCTTTCCCCCCCTGTAAATAAAACGTTTTGTGCACTTAAAAAAACTGAACTGCCCTGAGACCCCTGAACATAGGGTGGTATATAAATTCAATTATTATTAATAATAATAATAGCAGCAATAATAGCAATAATAATAATAATAATGATGATAATAATACAGTGGTACCTCGACTTACGAATGACTCAACTTGCGAATGTTTCGAGTTATGAACAGAGTTCCGTCCGCCATTTTGGATGCGGTTTAGATAGGATTTTTTTGATTTACGAAATTTTTAATTCCCCCTCCCCCCATTGGCTTCGACTTATGAATTTTTCGACTTATGAAGGTCCGTTCGGAACGAATTAAATTCGTAAGTTGAGGTACCACTGTAGTAGTAATAATAATAATAATAATAATAATAATAATAATAATAATAATAATAAATCTGGTTTCCCATCCACTCAAATGAGACATCATGGTTTGACATATAGAGAATACAATCCATGTAACCTATTTCCCACTCCTCAATTTCACACAATGATGCCAAAATGTGATTCAGCCAATCTACCCTTAACCAAATGGCCCTGTAAATCTAACTCTCTTAGAACTTTCTTGTTGCGGCCTTTCCACTCCACAAGCAGCCACTGTTTGTAACTTCATACAACAATATGGAATTCTGCTCAGTATATCTATTAACAGGCAGCATTCCCCATTTGCCCCCTTTGGGTACACACACAGAGAGAGAGAGAGGGGGGAGGAAGACATTGTTTTATTAAAATCTGGGTAACAAGAGTCTCGGGGAGGAAGAAGCAGTTGCTAAAGGACTCTAGGGGATTTGCTGCCCTTTTAATGGGCTTTGCTATCCCTTTGCTAACTGGACCTTAACAGGTAATGGAACATGCTATGAAAGAAATGTCCTTGGCCCCTCTCCAACAGGTAGAGCAATTAAAGGGCCTTTCTCCTAAGGGGGAAAGACATAGAAACTGCCATGGTCTATTCCCTAGATGGTGAAAGGAAGATGTTTCTTCAAAGGAGCAACTTAATGGAATATGAGAAGGCTAAGCATTAGGATGCTCTATTGGTTTTTTTACGTTAAAAAGCCAACTCATATAAACTAGGGGGACATTTCAAAATGGAAAACCAATTATGTTCTACTTTAGTCAGAGCTGGCCTGCACAGAAAGCCTAAGCGAATTCAAGTGTGGCCTTCCAAGGTGAGTGGGAGAAGAGAATAATAGCTAAGTGGTAGAGCAGACGCTTGCTTGTAGAAGGCCCTACATTCAGTTCCCAACACCTCCAGGTCAAGTTGAGAACGCCCCCCCCCCCGGTCTGAATTCCTGGCCAGTTGCTGTCAGTCAGTGCAAGCAATGCTGATGTAAATGGGCCAATGGCCTTACTACATATGAAACAGCTTCTTATGCTCCTCAGATGTCTTCAGCAACCTGTCCATTAGATACAAGCAGTGTCAGAAACTCAGATATATAAGCTATGTGCCAAATACCTCCTTAAACCAAGGTTACAGTTGCCACAACGAACGTCTGGTTGCCATTTTGGGGCCAGGCAGCTTCAAAATCGTATTAAAGTGGTACCTCGGTTCTCAAAAACACCTTGGTACTCAAACAACTTAGAACCCAAACACTGCAAACCCAGTAGTAAGTGTTCCAGTTTGTGAACTTTTTTCGGAAGCCGAATGTGTTCTATTTCTTGTGTTCTATTGCAATGTAGTCTAGGCAAAATTCCAAGTATGGTTGATACTTGGCCAATAAATTATTCTATTCTATTCTATTCTATTCTATTCTATTCTATTCTATTCTATTCTATTCAGTGTTACGCTTCCATTTTGAGTTCCATACTTCTGTTTTGAGTACCACGCTTCCATTTTGAGTGCCACGCTGAGGTCTGTTTGTTTTTGCTATTTATTTTGCATTTTTGTTTTTGCGGCTTTTTTGTTTTGTTTTTGTGACTTTGTCGAACCCAGTTCAGCTACTGATTGATTGAAGTGGCTTAGTCATGCTGGCCACATGACCTGGAAAAACTGTCTGCAGATAAACACCGGCTCCCTCGGCCAGTAAAGCGAGATTAGCACTGCAACCCCTGAGTGGACTTAGTTGTCAGGGGTTCTTTACCTTTACCTTTTAGATGGCAGGGATGCAGGTGGGGCTGTGGGTTAAACCACAGAGCCTAGGGCTTGCTGATCAGAAGGTTGGCGGTTCGAATCCCCGCGACGGGGTGAGCGCCTGTTGCTTGGTCCCTGCTCCTGCCAACCTAGTAGTTCGAAAGCACATCAAAGTGCAAGTAGATAAATAGGTACCACTCCGGCGGGAAGGTAAACGCCATTTCCGTGCGCTGCTCTGGTTTGCCAGAAGCGGCTGAGTCATGCTGGCCACATGACCTGAAAGCTGTACGCCAGCTCCCTTGGCCAATAATGTGAAATGAGCGACGCAACCCCAGAGTCGGTCACGACTGGACCTAATGGTCAGGGGTCCCTTTACCTTTAGATGGCAACAATCCAGTCAGGAATTGACAGCTGGGTCTGACCACCATTTTCCTTCCCCACAATGCCTTTCCCCCTCCATTTCAATTTCACACATTTTTTTTTACCAATGGTCATATCCGATCTATTCCCCCCCCCATTAAACTGCAAAAATTCATCTCAAAATCCAAATTTAAATACCTTTTTTGACTTTTGGGTTCCTGAAATTTGTTCTGATTGTGCAGATAAAATATCATAGAGACAGAATTCTAAAAAAATGTGTTGCTAAGTGTGTGAAAACAAGCAAGATCCAAGGATCTCCAGGCATGCACCACCAGATGGAGGAGACACCCCAAACATCTTCACTTGATTGCACGTGGCCGATAGCCAGGTGCAAAATCCCTGCCATTTATGTGCTCTATCTCCAAGGCGCATGCTTGAAGTAAGTTCTTGTTAAGGGCCACACCTGAGCTGAATGACCCAGCTTCTGCAGTAGGCAGAATCCCTGGAGACTCCAGCCACCATTACAGGACAGGATCAGAACTCTGCCACACACATTCCCTTCAGAGTTTCTAAAGCCCCAAGAAGCCTAGGATACCTGCTTGGCTCAGCTGTATAGTACTGGAGTGTGTCTTAATCAATGTTCTGTGAAATGCGTTAATTGAGTTTTAAGTCAAGTCGCCGGCCATGCAAGCTTTATCTCTCCAAGTGTTTTATTACCATGGCGAAATTTGCAAGGCACTCTCAGGCCTGCGCCTGCAAAAATGGGTTTGAGGCGAGTTCAAACACAGTTGTTTCTTTAAAATACGTCCCACAATTTGATCCTTTCTCTGCCAATCATGCGAGAGAAACTTTTGAATCGGCCCAGAAAGTAATCCCTGACTGCAGTGGTGAAGAACACACAGCTATGACCACAAATGACAGAGCTAGGGGGCTACAGCCATCAGGGTCCGGGGCATTTTTCTCCTGATGCATTTCCCCCCCCTAAAGAACAGAAGGCCCTTTTTGAGGCTTGTGCCCAAGTTGACAACACCTCTCCCCTGCTATCCTCCATTAGCTATATGGCAAACCAGTATCCTCTAGTCAAGTGGTGAGGTGGAGCTGAGTCACCAAGCCCACTTTTTTAAAAATAATAATAATTGCTTAATCTATTTTATTTATCTCTGGAGCAGACTCTTTGGGGAGCCAAAGACACCCACTCCAAATCACCCCTGGTCTATAAACCTTCCAGATTCAGAGAACAAATATTCACGTTACTGAAATCTTTCGCTAGCTAGAGCACAAATTAAAAGTGCTTCATGGTTATGCTTAAGAAGAAACTCCTTAAAAGATGAAAAAGGGTGTCTAAACTCTTCTAACAGAGGAATAAGTGAAAATTTGAGAAACATGGGACTCTGAAGGACCCTAAGATCCTTCGGTACACTATAAAACAGGGCATTGGGCCTTACTCTTTCACAACTCATGGCATCTTAGATCAACACCTTTCTGCCTAGTCCCGCAGAACCCAACAGGAAAAGGTGAAGAAATGGAACCAAGGAAGAAATGGAAGCAAGCCTGCCACTTTGGGTTCCATTTCTTACAATCTTTAGAGCACACAGTTGGTGCCTTCCACAGCCATTGCCAATTACACCTCATAGTATAACAATAGTCTCCCGACTTTTGCATTTCCTGGGTAAATAACACACACACAGTGCAGAAACAATTATTGTCCCTGCAAATCAGCTGCAGCCATCAGGAAGAAGATAACGCACAGAAGAAAACTCCAAAATCCATTTGATCATACCATATTTACTAGAATATCTTAAGGGTCTCTATCCAGTTCACATTTGACATAGCAGAAGTCATGCAGCTATTGCCCCGACCCAGAACTTGGCATCGTACATTTGAGGACATTTGCACAGATTTACATTCTATCTCCATTTCTTTCCAATTATTTGTCATCCCTTCATCCTTTGCTATGCAGCTCCTTGCCCTACAGTTGATCCCAAAACCATTTTTTTAAAAGAAAAGAAAACCAGAGGTCATCTGTGGTGCAATCTTGCAATAGTATAACAGCGCCTGCTCTCACATCCAATTTCTCAGGAACAAAATTAATCGCCAGTTGTATTGCTAACCCAGATTCCTACGCAGGGAAGTCTCAAGCTCCTTGCGTTGCTATTGTATTCTAAGCCTGTTTGGCAACGCTCTGTTTACAAGAACCACTTTTAGCAGTGTGGTTTGAACCAGCAAGGTCATTGCAAATATCATACAAACAAAAGGAACAGCATGGAAAAACCTTGTATTATTATTTTTGTTAAAGATGTGGGGATATTTTATGTACCCATTTTGTTTGTTTCTATATATGTAACACACAGAGAGAGCATACTTGCTGCTTTGAGACATTCTGGAAAGCAGGGTATAAATTCCTTAAAGAAGATCAAAGATCCCATCATCATGCGTCACTCACATGACACCCCCCCAAAAAAGAAAATGAGGCTTGTAAAATGCCTGTGACAGGGGAATTTTAGCTTCATGGGAATGGAGGGTGTAGAAGCATTCAGAAATACAGGCCTGCTCTTGCCCACCCATCAAGATTGTTAAGTCATTAGTAGTTACTGACATTAATTTTTAGTACTCATATAAAGCTGAGCTGTTATAAGAATATTTTTATATGCAAATTGCAAACACAACATCTTACATACGGTGAATTTCTGTGGGCTCCAGAGCAGTGGGACAGATGGAGCAAAAAGCAGGGAGATCAACAATAGGTAGAGACAAGACCAGTGACAGGTAGAGCCATCTAATTCAAGTTTTGTCTCCATCCTCCTCCATGCTGTGTTCTCCAAAGGCAACACTGAGATGACAAGACTGACAGTCAGTGTTGCCCCCTGAACTGCTCATAAGTAAGACAGCAGGTATGGGAGGGTGGGGGCTGGCTGAGATAGGTGGGACAGTGGCCTATTTACCCCAATGAATTAGCCTCCACTGTTCCAGAGTGTGCAAGCTTGTGGGCTAGAATGAGGCGAGGAGTTGTGTTAAAATCTCCTTGGTCACCCATGACTCTTTGTTGGCAAGTAAAGTAGATGGAAGATTCAGTAACTGGAAACCCTGAAAGATAAATTGTTCTAACCACAGATTCCCCCCTTCCTTCGGAGCAAGTGATTTCAGCTGATTTGCAAGGGAGGCAGATCAAACCCTCCCCCCTTTCTTTTTTAAAACACTACAGTGTTGACCAAGAACTCCAACCACGGGGTCTTCAAAAATGCTTCAGTGTGGCACCTATTTCTGCAGGGTCATTGTCTCTTGGTATTACTCCCATTGGTTCACTCCAAACAATAGACAGGAGGTAACATACGACTCTGAGCCCCTACTAGGAATGGACCCCTTTGAAGCCATACCGACCCAACCAGTGAGAATGTGGCTGGCTAAAATTGTGGTGTGTCACAGCCAATCAGTGGGACTGAAGATGTACCACTGTGCCCTGCAACACAACAAAAACACACACACCCTTGTTTTCAGTCACTTTGCCCACACATAAGGCAGGACGGGCACTCTTCCTCAGAGGGCAAGGAACTGCTTTTGCATAGCCAACTATTCAGAAGACACAATACTGGGTAACTCTGTACAAGAACCAAGCTTATCACAAACACCACAATATCAAATCCCTTCCTTCTTTGTAAGAACTTCAGAAATCAAATAGCTTCCCAAAGAGAGAGACCAAAGCCTTCTGAATAGCAATTCCATCGGGAGAAAGTAGGTTTAGATTAAAACCACAATACGTTCAGAAATAAATAGATAAGCCTTTCCTTCCACAGTCCTAGCTGATGGGGTAGAACTAGGTCATAGACAACTGTTAAGGATCAACTCCCCATCCATTTGTGTTTTTTTGAAGGGTGGGGGTGGGAGAATGAAAGCCATTCACGTTAACTACATTCCTCTATCACACTAGGGATTATAGTCATTGAAGGGTGGGGGAGTGTTCTGTATTGATAACACTTAATTGTAAAATTTGTCCAGCTTTGTATTTAAAACGAGTGGGGGAGAAAAGAGGTGGCTAATAATAAAAAACACTACACTGATAAAGCTCAAAAGCAATAAGGGAACTGAAAGATAACCACATGTATGGTCTGCCTTTCTGATATAATACAAGTGGAAAAAAACAATGCAATTAGATACTTGCACTGGTTGGAAAGATAAAAGTTGGCAGTTTTGCTTTATCTGTGCAAATTTCTTAAGCTTCGTTCCCATTTCATTTGAAGGAGGAACAAATTACCTTGGCTGCACCCCAGTTTTCACATACTGTAAGCTATTCGTGATTTCGGAGGCAAGAGAAACAAGGTGGAATCTACTGGGCATTCTGGCCTCTTGTCACCAGTCAGAGGAGCAAGGGACATGGGGAGACGGCTTCCTAAGACAGCATCACAGCAAGGTGAACATCAGTGATGCCCAGCTATCAACCATAAAAGGAGTTCCTGCAGAGAGTTTATTGTCGTGCCACAAAAAATGGTACTCTAACATTAGAATGGGATTTGAAAGAGCTTGGAAGCATTCCAGGTTCAACATGGTCACTGGAGGCTCAGGTGGCCTTGGTGGGTACGAGTGCCTGGTTCCAGGTGTGGCTTGTCTGCCTGCTACAGCCGCTTTTGGACAGAGGTGACATGGTGTGACAAATTGAAGCACTTTTAAAATGTTTATTTCTGCCCGGCTGGCAAAGAGTTAACCCACCTCCAGCCTGACTGGCATAGAACTCTGATGGGGGCGGGACTGTGCCAGGTTTGAAAGGAGGGAGAGTCGGTTTGGTCAGTTAGGAGGGAGAGGGAGGAAGGTGTGGTGTGATGTTATGTGGTGGCTTGTATGAAGACAGTTAAGAGGCTAGGAAAACTTAAAGTTAAATGTTTGACTGAGTTTATTTTGTACAACTGGAACAAAGCTAATTAATAAATGACACGTTAAAGAATCACTTATGTTTTTAACACAATAAAACTTCATCTCTGTTTTTGCCAACAAGAGGTCCGTTTGTATTTTTCCAGCGAGGTACCAGGACTCACAGCCGTGGTGACTCAAGAGAGGGCCAAACTCACCTCAGGCAGGGAGGTGGTGGTTTGTGTCCTGAAGTTACACGGAGGAGGCTTAGAAGGGTAACCTGAGGTGCCAAGAAGTTGCCAGAGTGCCTAGGGCAAACTTCTACAGTGGGGGAATCCAACTGAGGGAGACCCTTTACAGGAGGCAAGAGGTTATTCCTGGGGGGACAGCCTAGAGTTTCTTAAGGTACCAGGCCACGTAGGCTGGAAGGCTCTCCTTACTTAGAAACCCATTAGGAAAAGGGGTTTATTTTTGAGGCGGCAGGAGAAGAGGGTGGGTGTTTTCCCCTCTGGATTCCTGTGTCGCAGTGATAGTAAGGTAGAGTGGGACCAGGGTCGTCACACATGGCCAATGTACTCCATTGCTCTGGTAACTTCCAGATTGGATTGCTACAGCGTGTTGTATGCGGGGCTGCCCTTGAGAACAAGTCAGTCCAAATTACAGCACACAGATTACTGCTAGGGGTTTCATCTAGAACTCAAGACAATCCCTATTTTAAAGCACTTCTTGCCAGATTGCTCCTGAGCCCAATTTAAGAGTGCTCACGTTAGTGTTTAAAGCCCTAAATGACTTATGCCTCAAATATCAAGAAGACTCTGTGCTTCCCTATGGACTCTCTCAGGTGTTAAGATCAGCAGAGGGGGATCTCTTGGTAGTTTCATCACTCACAGAGGTTCAGAAATGGCAGCCTAGCAGAGGGCATCCTCTGTCTCATGCTCCACCATCAATATTTTGCTGTCACCCACCCTGGGACCCTATGGTGAAGACTGCATAAAAAAACCTCTATAACCAAGACCAGCCATACATCATAGAACCTTCCTGGTCAGGCGTAATAGGAGAGCAAGGAGCAGTAGCCATAATTCAATGTATGGCTGCCACCACAGTGTAGCAGCCAGAAGGAATCATAGAGTTGGTAGAGACCACAAGGGCCATACAGTCCAACCCCCTGCCAAGCAGGAAACACCATCAAAGCATTCTTGACATATGCCTGTCAAGCCTCTGCTTAAAGACCTCCAAAGAAGGAGACTCCACCACACTCCTTGGTAGAAAATTCCACTGCCGAACAGCTCTTACTGTCAGGAAGTTCTTCCTAATGTTTAGCTGGAATCTTCTTTCTTGAAGTTTGAATCCATTGCTCCATGTCTACTTCTCTGGAGCAGCAGAAAACAATCTTTCTCCCTCCTCCATATGACATCCTTTCATATATTTGAACATGGCTATCATATCACCCCTTAACTTTCTCTTCTCCAGGCTAAACATACCCAGCTCCCTAAGCCGTTCCTCATAAGGCATCGCTTCCATGAAGGAAACGAATCATGAAGGAATGGCAAGAGGGGAAGGCAGCATGATGGGGTGAGTGCAAAGGGCACCAAAAGACTGGACCCAGTTTCAAATATGTATTCTCTATATCAGTGACGTTCAAACATGTTATGAGGATCCCTTGGGGCTCCTTGAAAGCTAATTGGGGGGGTGGTCTCAGTAAAGACACTGCGTCATGGTGGACAGTCATCCTTGAAGAAAAGTCCTGCCCCCAGCTGCCAATTGGTAGTGCAACTCCTGGGCAAAGTCTGGCAAAAACCATGGTGAGGTTTATGCATATCGGAAATCAATAGCAATAGGGAAAGAGGCAGCGGCTCATGCTCTGAATGGGAGGACCAAAAGCCTTCATTCAGGCGAAGGATTCCCAATCTACACTGTGAACTTATTATTAGAGGAGGAGCTGTCCACAGCACCACTTGAAGGAAACGAACACAGAGTTCTGTTCTTGCCAGGACAACATCTGTTTCCCTTGCTCTGATGTGTTTTGCTACAATGGGCAGGGCTTTTTTCCTAGACAAAGATGTGATGGAACTTGTTGACCTTTTTAGGGGGAGCACGTCCTAAAAAACCCTGACTATGGGTGTTCACACATTACATTCAGTAAGTGCACAGTCTGTACACAACAAGTCAGACTTACAAGTGTAGAGACAGTTTGTACATGTGTTCAGTGCAATGTGTGAATAGGTATAAGACCAGGAGATAGGTCTGTAAAATGTATTGGCTAGGCTGTTTTTGGCTAGTCTTCCTTGCTTTAGGACTGACATCTCTTATGGTGGCTGCCAACTCTCTCACTTATAACCTGGGGCTCCCCCATCTGGATGTAATGCACCACTCTGGCACCTCACCTCCCCAGCTCCTGTGCTGTCATCTGACACCCCCCCCCCAAGATTCTACTCAGATTCTGGGCATAACTTTCAATCCTGAGGTGGTTGCACATCTGCCATTCTGGCCCAGTGTATAAACCCATTCTTTCCCAAGGCATCACACAGAAACGCCAATTGTTTCTGTAATTTTGTGCCCATCTAATTAAGTTTGCAATAGCACCTTGTTTTATTAATTTACTGCAGCTGATTCCCAACCCCACACCCCAATTCCCCCCAGTTAAGTCTTGCAATGTGAAGTTGCTGGGCTTCTGTCTGAAGTTCAGAGACTTGGCCCTATTCTTATCTCCTTTCCCTTCGTTGTTAAGTCTCCCCGGAGATAAAGGGACTATGTTGTCTCTCATCTATCCCCAGATCACGCAATGGAATCCCAATGGATGGGATAGAATAGCGGCCTTTTAGAGAATGAAAAGACTCCATGAATTATATCATCTGCTCTAAGACAGGGCACTTTACAATAGGGATGGCCAAGGTGCGACTCTCAGGTAGTTCATGACAGAGGCATGAAACAGACCACACTGGGACCATACCCTACTGCTACCCACCACACCCAAAGATCAAGCAAGACAAAGACTGTGGAAGAAGCACAGGTTTTTGAGCGCCCAAACACCAAAGAAAGTAGTGGCTCTTCCCAAGCGATGAAAGCAAGAAGGAAGGTTCAAGGAGCCGGAAGCATCAGTCCTTGCCAATCCACCAATGTAGTGAATACAAAGCTCTATATGGTACAGTAGCTATTGCCATCATCATCATATTTTGTGTTAGAGGCTCATTCAACCCCAACAGAAGCCAAGGTCAAATGAAAGCTCAGTTGTTGGTAGCATTCCAAAGAGAAGCTCAGAACTGCAGATGTAAAGTGATGCCAGCGGAAAAGGATATATTACTGAGTACTAGAAGTATTTGCAGATATCAGACAAAGGTACCCACAGGAGATGGATACAGGGCTAGGACTGATGGAGGGAGGGGAGCAGACAAAAGCTGTCTGCAAAAAATGTCTCATGACGTTCAGAGAGACAGGTCCTGCTGTTGGTTAAAACACCTTCCACCCACACTTCATTTGCCCCATTATGTCATTTTAGGAGGTGAAACTCATTTTTTTGCAAATTTATTCAGTATGCATCTTAAAATTATTTTCTGGGGTGTGAGGAATTCAGATCTGCTACTATTGTATTTGTGAGTGGACCACATTTAGCTTGGCAAGTCCACGTTTGATGAAGAGGCACATAAGCTGCTTTTGGAAAACCAAATAATTTTAATTTTACCTTCTGAAAATATCAGCTAATGCTAAATAAAACTAATAAAAATAATATTAATATATAATATGAATGCAAGTCCTTGGCCATCATTTTAAATCATTTTAATGCAATTTTACACATATTTTACTCACCAAGCAAAAACTAAATTATATTAATTTAACCAAAATATATTTTGTATTGTCAAGTCATGCTACAACTTGTTAGCACCCTTCATTTTTTGGAATTTTGAAGCTGAACAATTTGGCATGCCTCTTTACAGGGTCTCTCTCCCTGGCACACACTATAGAAAGGGACAGCTTCAAATGTAATACTGAAAGTGGGTGAGATTTCACAAAGTGCAAAGATAATGAATTTGGATAATAAATACTTGAAATGCTGCCTTGCATTCAACTGGTTTTTAAAGTTAGTTTTCGGTCTTTCTATTGCATACACACTAGAGCAAGATCAGTCTTCAAAGGTCTATCCTTCCCTTTTCTAAAAAAATACAAACAACAACCCTCAATCCACATGATCCATTTGCATGCTCAATTAGGCATAACTAATCTGTTTTTAATGATTTCAAGCATGAACTTTCACTTAACCTGGAGAAGTGTTCTGGGATGCGTATTTGGTGGAGGAGACTCAGCTGGTGCTCCCGATTGCAAGTGAGACTTTTCTTCTGCTTCTCCAACTTAACTACATAACTCCAGTATTATGTAAAGCTGGTGTCTGGCAAGGATGTGAGCCCTTGGCACAAAAGCTTAGGGCTTCCCCCTGTGGCTCTCAGCCAAGGGTGACCAACCATTTAAGAGCATAAGATGGAGAGGACATTAATGGAGTGTTGGCCCAGGCACATGAAGACCCAAGAGAGAAAGAACCAACTGGCTATAATATGCTAGTGATGTACCAGTTCTGGAACATTCTCCTCCAGAAGGCATGAATGGTCACATGTTTGTTGAGAGTTCACTGCTTAGCAGAAATTTACCTATTACCTCTAGTTTTTGGTGGCTATGGTTATACTGCTTTTGAGTCTTGCGTCTTTTGTTTTATAGTACTAAATCTGTGGCTTTATTATTATTATTGTTGCTAATATTTTACTGATAGCTTAATTACGTTCCGTGATTTGTAATGATTTTTTAAAAAAAAAAACCTATGAAGGATAGTGAGGCAATGTGTGCCTAAATAAATAAAACAAAACTTAAATATATACAGTGCTACCTCGGAAGTCGAAAGGAATCTGTTCCAGAAGTCCGTTCAACTTCGAAAACATTCAGAAACCAAGGCCTGGCTTCCAATTGGCTGCAGGAAGCTCCTGCAGCCAATTGGAGGCCGTGGAAGTCACACCAGACATTTGGGTTCCAAGGAACATTTGCAAACCGGAACACTCACTTCCGGGTTTGCGGCGTTCGGGAGCCAAAATGTTCGACTCGCAAGACGTTGACTGTACATTGACTAAATAATACTGCTTGGTTACGCTGCATCCAGACGTAGTTCTAGCATTATTTCCATGCATCAAATTAATTAGTAGGTTCTTAGTAAGTTCTACTACAGGGGTCTCCAAGCTTTCTTTGCCTCGGGTTGGTGTCTCCAGCGGATGGTTGCGCAACGGGCCGGAGGAGCACCAGAAATAGCTTATGCATGCGTTGTGCATATGCAAATGTTATTTCCAGTGCACATTCAGGTCGGACAAGGCCCGTGCGCATGCGCGCAAGCTATTTCCGGTGCTCCTCCGACCCGGAAGTGGGTCCCCATGCCGCACCGCACCGGTAAGAGCAGGCAGCGGCGGTTGCCGCAGGCAAGATAAATGAGTCCCTCAGACCTTATCCAGCCCCCGGACCACAGGTTGGTGACCCCTGTTCTACTAGATGCCCTAATTGCCAAGTGGCCCATTGGTACCCTATGCCCAATCCCTACACAAGAGGGGCATTATTTTAGCCTCGTGATTGACATCATGTATCAAAGAGCATAATACCAAGTGGCATTTTCCATTAGCTCACTGTGCTTATTGTCCAGCATTTTGGAAATACTTCCAACGCACCAGAGAACAGCCAATCAAATATGACCTTCATCCCAAGGGAGTTCTTGTATTAAGCACATCCCATTTGTGCTACGTCGCTGAATTAACAAAATCTCATCTTATTGTAAACTGACCAGGCAATCAAAATAGCTTTCATACTTCCAAAGCGTTACATGCCTATAATGAAGCTGGCAGGCCTGCCCCAAAAGATCATTCATGATAAAAGGGAAGGTTTTATTGTTATGAGCTAGTAAGTGTTATGAAGTGAACACAGCAAGCTAAGCCCAAGCTCTAAGGATGCTATAGAACTGGGTTTCAGATAAACAGGAATCCCTGCTATGGTCAAGTTATCTCAAGAGTTCACTACAATAAAGAGTGGACTTTAATCTTATGCTTTGTTCTGGGTGCCATTGTCCTCCCCCAGAATTCAGAATACAGTAGCTATTCTCCTGCAGCTCAGCAGAAGCTACTGTTACTTTACCAGGCTGTGAGAATTTGTTTTTTAAAAAATACCTGGCTCTGTCCTGCATGAAAAAGCAGAATGGCCAGACTCTCTATACTAAAGCAGTTTTCAGGTGCCATGCAAACAATGAATTGCCAACCAACATGCTGCTCTTCTTGCTATTAATTTTGATCTGAGGAGCAGACGAGTTACGGGGCAGTACAGAGCATCAGGGGAGGAAGACAGTGCTTGAAAGGATATATTACAAAGAATGTTTAAGCGTTTCAAGATAGCTGTAGGGTAGAAAGACAAATGAGCATGCATGTTTAAAGAAACTGATCGGTGTGCTTTCAAGTGCACCTGCAATTTGTAATGCAAACTCCATTCCCACACAAGCCACTGTAAGCCTTATCCTAAACAGGCTAAAGAAGGACATCAAGGGAATTCACAGCAGTGTTTAGGTCCTAGCCCAGCCTTTCCTAACCTTGTGCTCCCCAAGTGTTTTGATTGTGACTCCCATCACTCCTGATCAAGCTGGATGGGGTGGGTGAGAGCTGGAGTCTCAAGGTTGGTGAAAGCTGCCCTAGCCTGTTGAGTTAGCATCGACTGTGGATACTGAGTCCTCATACTTTCGAACACAGAAGAGAATAGGGATATGCAGCATGTCCCTATGATTAGTATGGTTGTTGACACTCTCAAGAAGAGGGCAACCAAAATGGTCAAAGGCCTGGAAACGATGCCTTATGAGGAACGGCTTAGGGAGCTGGGTATGTTTAGCCTGGAGAAGAGAAGCTTAAGGGGTGATATGATAGCCATGTTCAAATATATAAAAGGATGTCATATAGAGGAGGGAGAAAGGTTGTTTTCTGCTGCTCCAGAGAAGCGGACACGGAGCAGTGGATTCAAGCTACAAGAAAGAAGATTCCACCTAAACATTAGGAAGAACTTCCTGACAGTAAGAGCTGTTCGGCAGTGGAACTTGCTACCAAGGAGTATGGTGGAGTCTCCTTCTTTGGGCCATCCAGTCCAACCCCCTGCCAAGCAGGAAACACCATCAAAGCATTCCTGACATATGCCTGTCAAGCCTCTGCTTAAAGACCTCCAAAGAAGAAGACTCCACCACACTCCTTGGTAGCAAATTCCACTGCCGAACAGCTCTTACTGTTTAGGGCTGTAAAGGTCAGCGCCAACACTTTGAACTGTGCTCAGAAATGTACTGGGAGCCAAGACCGGTGTTATGTGGCCTCGGCGGCTGCTCCAAGTCACCAGTCTAGCTGCCGCATTCTGGATTAGTTGTAGTTTCCGGGTCACTTTCAAAGGTAGCCCCACATAGAGCGCATTGCAGTAGTCCAAGCAGGAGATAACCAGAGCATGCACCACTCTGGCGAGACATTCTGCAGGCAGGTAGGGTCTCAGCCTGCGTACCAGATGGAGCTGGTAGACAGCTGCCCTGGACACAGAATTGACCTGCGCCTCCATGGACAGCTGTGAGTCCAAAATGACTCCCAGGCTGCGCACCTGGTCCTTCAGGGGCACAGTTACCCCATTCAGGACCAGGGAATCCTCTACACCTGCCTGCCTCCTGTCCCCCACAAACAGTACATCTGTCTCGTCAGGATTCAACCTCAATCTGTTACAGACCTTCAACCTCAATCTGTTACAGACACACTGTTGAGGCTGTGTTCATGGAAGACAATCTTACTTACTGGCTATGAGTGATCGCCAAAGATGATGATGACGACGACATCCAAGGGTCCAACTGCCACCCTGTGAGCCTCAATGCTCACCTGTTTCCATAAAGCCAGTGTTTGGCTTGATGTTACATCCAGACTGAGCCGCAGACAGTGATGTGTTTTAAAGCCTGTCTTTGTACTATACAGTGAAGCTTTCGTTCCATTTAGAGTACAGTTTGGGCAGAAGCTGAACAATACTGAGTGATTCAATCTGGGCTCCCGAGCTGCACTTAAAAGTTGCCAGTTGTAACATAAACCAGGACTCCTTGGGGATAACATGGCTTTAAACCAGAGGAGATGCACAGCCTAATCCACTGTGCGCCTTCCCCAGGCCTCTCCATTATCAAAGCTGCAGGTGCCCATATTTATATTGAATTAATACAAGAACACTCTCCGTAATACCCTCAGAATTAAGCAAGTTGTGCTTTGTTTTTTTTTTATGAATAAAGTAATGTACCCTTTAGGGGGTATGCATGCATTGCAAAGATTTGTATCTCTTTTTATGGCTTCCCACAGACGTTTTAAAGGCTCAGGAGGGCATTCTGAGTGCTGAAAAAACAGTCTGGCTTTGCTTGAAGATGGCAAACACACAAAGCAAGAATAATCAGAACCTGCATTACCCCGGCACTCTCAAAGCAATGGAAAGCAACATAGAGGAGATCTTTAGATTGGTTTTAAGTGCCATCAGTGCCCACGCGAACGAGGCTGTGGTAAAGCTGATTATAAGAACGCTCAGTAGACAAGAGCTGCCAGATGAATTATTGACAATACCCAAAGGGCCCCAACCACTTACTCCAAAGTATTCCCGCAGACTTGAATAAGACTATTTGGGAGCTGCTCATTCAGAAACACCACATGATAATGGGTCCCCAAGGACTGTGGCCTTTCGGGACGCAGACAAAGGAGCACATGCATAATGGGTTGGCTGTTATTGCTGGATTTAATACCCATTCTTCATGTGGAGTGTTGCATCCAGAAGGTGTCCTTCTGCACATGGAAGGTGCCTTCCACTCAAAGAGCGCTGCATCAATAGGAGTATAGCATCTAGATCAAGGGAAGTAATAGTACCACTGTACTCTGCTCTGGTCAGACCTCACCTGGAGTACTGTGTCCAGTTCTGGGCACCACAGTTCAAGGAGGATACTGACAAGCTGGAACGTGTCCAGAAGAGGGCAACCAAAATGGCCAAAGGCCTGGAAACGATGCCTTATGAGGAACGGCTTAGGGAGCTGGGTATGTTTAGCCTGGAGAAGAGAAGGTTAAGGGGTGATATGATAGCCATGTTCAAATATATAAAAGGATGTCATATGGAGGAGGGAGAAAGATTGTTTTCTGCTGCTCCAGAGAAGTGGACACGGAGCAATGGATTCAAACTACAAGAAAGAAGATTCCACCTAAACATTAGGAAGAACTTCCTGACAGTAAGAGCTGTTCGACGGTGGAATTTGCTGCCAAGGAGTGTGGTGGAGTCTCCTTCTTTGGAGGTCTTTAAGCAGAGGCTTGACAGGCATATGCCAAGAATGCTTTGATGGTGTTTCCTGCTTGGCAGGCGGTTGGACTGGATGGCCCTTGTGGTCTCTTCCAACTCTATGATTCTATGAACCATTCTTTATAAGGCTTGGTTTGCAGACCCCTTGATCATCTTGGCTTCCCTCCTCTACACACATTCCAGCTTGTCAATATCCTCCTTAAATTGTGGCGCCCAGAACTGGACGCCGTATTCCAGGTATTAATATTTAGTTGGATTTTTATTGTTCTGTAATTGCACGGGTGTGTTTGCATTTGCATTGCTTGTGAGCTGCCTTGGGCTGAAAGACGACATATTAATAATAATGTAACATACACTGAGCATGGCACTTTGGAAGTTGTCCTGTGAAAAAATGAAGGGTGGAGAACAGTGGGTTTGCCATCTTGATAGGCTTAGTACAAGGATGGGATGGTTATAAAATATGACAGATACAAAACCAGCAAGCAAGATCTAAAACAATTCCCGTTTTCAGCTCAGACACTTGTTCCTAATAATGCCAAACGACTTATAAAATCTTGGGTTTTGCGATGCATCAGGCTTCGAATCCTGTTTGCTTATTCTTCTTTCAAAAAAAAAGAAAAAAGAAATATGTTTGTTTCCCTAAGTAGAAATGTAGTGTGTTGTGCTGCTTTTCTTCTTAAAAGATGCCTGGAAACCCCAAATCGTATTACTTTCCAGGCTAGAGCGAAAACCCATTTTACTTCATCGATTGCTTGACCTGTATTTGTTGTAAAAGGCCCATAGCAAGATACCACAGAGGCCAACTTGACTGGTAAAACTGATAAAAAGCTTTGCATAGATCATTTGTTTATAAGCAGCAGCACCCTGTCTTGCTATATATATATTTTTAAAAAAATGTTTCCTCCACAAGTTATTCCAGAATGAAAGAGAAAGCAGTGTCGGGAACTTAAAACGCAACCAGACAGAAGCTCTGAAATTGCAAATATTTTGGCTGGGACATCAATTCAAGAACTGCTAAAAACCATAGAATCATAGAATCATAGAATCATAGAGTTGGAAGAGACCACAAGGGCCATCCAGTCCAACCCCCTGCCAAGCAGGAAACACCATCAAAGCATTCCTGACAGATGGCTGTCAAGCCTCTGCTTAAAGACCTCCAAAGAAGGAGACTCCACCACACTCCTTGGCAGCAAATTCCACTGCCGAACAGCTCTTACTGTCAGGAAGTTCTTCCTAATGTTTAGGTGGAATTTTCTTTCTTGTAGTTTGAATCCGTTGCTCCGTGTCCGCTTCTCTGGAGCAGCAGAAAACAACCTTTCTCCCTCCTCTATATGACATCCTTTTATATATTTGAACATGGTTATCATATCACCCCTTAACCTTCTCTTCTCCAGGCTAAACATACCCAGCTCCCTAAGCCGTTCCTCATAAGGCATCGTTTCCAGGCCTTTGACCATTTTGGTTGCCCTCTTCTGGACACGTTCCAGCTTATCAGTATCCTTCTTGAACTGTGGTGCCCAGAACTGGACACAGTACTCCAGGTGAGGTCTGACCAGAGCAGAATACAGTGGTACTATTACTTCCCTTGATCTAGATGCTATACTCCTATTGATGCAGCCCAGAATTGCATTGGCTTTTTTAGCTGCTGCATCACACTGCTGACTCATGTCAAGTTTGTGGTCTACCAAGACTCCTAGATCCTTTTCACATGTACTGCTCTCAAGCCAGGTGTCTCCCATCCTGTATTTGTGCCTTTCATTTTTTTTGCCCAAGTGTAGTACTTTACATTTCTCTTTGTTAAAATTCATCTTGTTTGCTTTGGCCCAGTTGTCTAATCTGTTAAGGTCATTCTGAAGTGTGATCCTGTCCTCTGGGGTGTTAGCCACCCCTCCCAATTTGGTGTCATCTGCAAACTTGCTCAGGATGCCCTCAAGCCCATCATCCAAGTCATTGATAAAGATGTTGAACAGGACTGGGCCCAAGACAGAACCCTGTGGCACCCCACTAGTCACTACTCTCCAGGATGAGGAGGAGCCATTGATGAGCACCCTTTGGGTTCGGTCAGTAAGCCAGTTACAAATCCACTGAATGGTAGCATTGTCTAGCCCACATTTTACCAGCTTCTTTACAAGAATATCATGGGGCACCTTGTCAAAGGCCTTGCTGAAATCAAGATAGGCTACATCCACAACGTTCCCTTCATCTACCAGGCTTGTAATTCTGTCAAAAAATGAGATCAGATTAGTCTGACATGACTTATTTTTCAGGAACCCATGCTGACTTTTAGTGATCACAGAGTTTCTTTCTAGGTGCTCACAGACTGTTTGCTTAATGATCTGCTCTAGAATCTTTCCTGGTATTGATGTCAGGCTGACTGGGCGGTAATTGTTTGGGTCCTCTCTTTTCCCCTTTTTGAAAATAGGGACAACATTTGCCCTCCTCCAGTCTGCTGGAACTTCGCCTGTTCTCCAGGAATTTTCAAAGATTATTGCCAGTGGTTCTGAAATCACCTCTGCCAGTTCTTTTAATACTCTTGGATGTAGTTCATCTGGCCCTGGAGACTTGAATACATCTAAACTAGCCAAGTATTCTTGTACTACCTCCTTACTTATTCTGGGCTGTGTTTCCCCTGCTGAATCATCTGCTCCATATTCTTCAGGTCGGGCGTTGTTTTCTTTCTTGGAGAAGACTGAGGCAAAGAAGGCATTGAGGAGTTCTGCCCTTTCTCTGTCCCCTGTTTGCATTTCACCATCTTCTCCTCTGAGTGACCCCACTGTTTCCTTGTTTTTCCTTTTGCTACGGACATACCCATAAAAGCCCTTTTTGTTGCTTTTAACCTCTCTGGCGAGCCTGAGTTCATTCTGTGCTTTAGCTTTTCTGACTTTGTCTCTACACGTGCTGGCTATATGTTTGAATTCCTCTCTGGAGATTTCCCCCCTTTTCCATTTTTTGTACATATCCCTTTTAAATCTTAACTCAGTCAAAAGTTCTTTAGATAGCCAGCCTGGCTTCTTTAGGCACCTTCCATGTTTCCGTCTCATTGGTATTGCCTGAAGTTGTGCTTTTAATATCTCCCTTTTAACAAACTCCCAACCATCATGAACTCCCTTCCCTTTTAGTATTACTGTCCATGGGATTTCACCCAGCGTTTCCCTAAGTTTTCTGAAGTCGGCTTTCTTAAAGTCTAGAATTTGGACCTTAGTATGCTTGGTTGCTCCTTTCCGCTGGATAATAAACTCCAGAAGAGCATGGTCACTCCCACCTAATGATCCTGCCACTTCTACCCCACTAACCAAGTCATCACTATTGGTTAGGACCAGATCTAAAATGGCTGATCCTCTTGTTGCTTCTCCCACTTTCTGGACAATGAAGTTGTCTGCAAGGCCAGTGAGGAATCTGTTCGACCTTATGCTCTTGGCTGAGTTTGACATCCAACAAATATCAGGATAGTTGAAATCCCCCATTACTACTATCTCACTTCCTTTGGAATGCTTGGCCATCTGTTCCAGGAAGGCATCATCTGTGTCCTCAGTTTGGCTTGGGGATCTATAGTAAACTCCCACAATGAGATCACTGTTGTTTTTCTCTCCCTTAATTTTGACCCAGATACTCTCAATTTGGCTTTGAAGTTTTAAATCCTGGATCTCTTCACAGGTATACATATCCCTAACATATAAAGCTACTCCTCCTCCTTTCCTGTTTGGTCTATTTCTCTTAAATAGATTGTATCCCTCTATTACTACATTCCAGTCATGAGACTCATCCCACCAGGTTTCAGTGATGCCTATTATGTCATATTTAGTTTGCTGTACCAAGAGCTCAAGTTCATCTTGTTTATTTCCCATGCTCTGTGCATTAGTATACAGACATTGAAGACCGTTGATCATTCCCCCATGTCTCTTATTTAAGGATATTTTCGTCCCACCACTAGGTCTGCATGCTGCTTGCTCCATTTGGTCCTTGACATTTGGATGATCATCTTCAGCATTTGATAGACTCCTACCTTCAGGACCACTGTCTCCCTCCCCCACATAAGTCAGTTTAAAGCCCTCCTGATGAGGTTTTTGAGTTTTGTGGCAAAAACATTCCTCCCAACTTTTGTGAGGTGCAGTCCATCACTTGCCAGAAGTCCATCTTCAAGAAAATGCAGACCGTGATCGAGGAATCCAAACCGTTCCTGTTTGCACCATTTGCGAAGCCAGTTGTTCACTTCCCCTATTTTTCCCTCTCTCCCTGGGCCATGTCGTTCAACTGGGAGGACAGAAGAGATGACAATTTGTGCATCTAATTGCTTCAACTTCCTGCCCAGAGCCTCATAATCATTTTTGATCTTCTGTAAGCTATGGCTTGCAGTGTCATTGGTTCCCACATGCACCAAAAGGAAGGGGTATTTGTCAGTGGGTTTTATGATTCCTTGCAGCCGTTCTGTTACATCTTTGATCTTGGCCCCAGGTAGACAGCACACCTCTCGAGACATCTTGTCAGGCCCACAGATCACTGCTTCTGTACCCCTCAGTAGGGAATCCCCAATCACCACTACACGCCTCTTCATAGGCTTGGTTGGGATTCTTCTATGTGCTGTCCCTTCCAAGGTTACCTGCATATTTCCAGAGGACTGACTTGGTTGCTCGTCTTCATATTCCTCATCAACTGTGATGAGGGAGAGATCCTCAGGTGGAGTCTGTTCCTCGTCTTCCATGAGCACTTCAAAACGGTTGTGTAATTCTAAGCACTCAGAGCGATCCCTGGGTCTTCTACTTCTATGAGTCACGTTCCTCCATACATCTGGCTGCTGTGTTGGGGAACTGACCTCCTCCTCAGGGAGATCCCCTGTCTCCTCCTTGGTGCAGACAGTGTGCTCTGCTGCATCCAAGAAAAGCTCCAGCTCTTTAATTCTCTGGAGCGTAGATACACGCCCCTGAAGCTGCTGCACCTTCTCTTCCAGAAGGGCAACCTTGTTTTCTAGTAGGGAAACCAACTTGCAATTGTTGCAGGTGTAGCTACCCACATCCTTTGGCAAGAAAACAAACATTGCACAGGAATTGCAGGTGACAATGGTTGTTCCCTCCACCTCCATCTTGAAAACCTTGAGGTCAAGGGGGAAAGAGGAAGAGGCCTAGGTCCCCCCTAACACTTGCTGCCCTAGGTCAAAAAGATGGGTCAAACTGCGCGCGCCGCTAGGCGCGCGCCGCTGCACTCCAAGCTCTGACTAGCTCCGCCCACAGCTAATCACCTGAACTTCCTGACTCACACTTCTAGGTGGAAGGTCACAGCCAGAAACAAACAAGGTCACAGCCAGAAACAAACACCCACACAAGCCTGGACAGTCACCCAAATCCAAGAGGCAGCAGCCCTAGAAAACCAGCACAAGCACACAAACAAGTAAGAAAACAAATAAGCACACAAACTTACTCACACACAGCCCCAAAAGACAAAACCACAAAACCTACAGAGTGTCTCCCAAGCTCAGCTCACCTTCTGCTCCTTCCTCAGTCACTGCACTCCACACATGCGCGAAGTCCATTGCACTGTTACTACAGGCTAGAAATCGGATTGGTAGGAGCACTTGAGATGTGGTCTGAAGGGAAAGAGAAATAAAAAATACCAGCCGCCAGGAAAACCAGTTATACTATGAGCAAGAGAGTGGAAGTAACTAACCCATTAACCAGAGGCCTTGGAAAAAGTGAGAAAGTGGTGATGGAGAGTAGAATGGTCCTGACCTAACAACCAGAGGCCTTGGAAAAAGTGAGAAAGTGGTGCAACCTCAAGTTATGGACGTGATACTAGGGAGAGGGGCCTTACAGACAGGGGTTGATGATTCTCACGTGAGAAGCCAGATCAATAAATAACCAGGTATAAAATACACTTCCGTGTTGAAGAGAAATATTTCAGGTAATGTCTGAATGTAAGATAAAGAAGGGTAGTGATTAATGGATATCCATGAGGTTATACATATATGCACAATATATAATAAACGTTCTAGAATCAAATAAATAGGGTTAAACCACTTTTGTGGAATGACTTATAATGGTGCAGGAAGAAAAAAGCCCATCCACAATGTATATTTTAAGACTCTTATACCGTACTACTTAAGGCAATCATGGCTTCCTTTAAAGAATCCTAAAAGCTATACCTTACATGGTGAGTTGTTAGCAGGCCCCTATTCCCCTCAAAGAGCTACAATTCCTCGAGTTGCGTGGAAAGAGGAATTGATTGTTAGGCCACTGAGCTCTGTGAGGGGAACAGGGGTCTGTTTTTCTTTCTCTGGGGAAAGCCATGACAATTTAAGGTTGCACATGATTGCTTTAAATGTACAAATGAACTTCAAATACAACCTCCTACTCCAGACATCCCCAAACTTCAGCCCTCCAGATGTTTTGGACTACAATTCCCATCATCCCTGACCACTGGGTCCTGTTAGCTAGGGATCATGGGAGTTTTGGGCCAAAACATCTGGAGGGCCGCAATGGGCTTTCCCCTTATGTAGTGGTCATATGCTTGCTCCAAGTCCATGTTCTGCAGCAAGCGGGAGCCATGGTAATTATCAAACTTCCCATGCACAGCTATTTATTTCTGAATCAGGACTCCAATTTGAATAAATATGAGCAGTCTGTTGGCCACAGAACTCTGGACAAGATTGATTCTCAGTCTCGCCAAATAGCTTTGTTCAAATCCACCCATGAGAATGGTACAGCGACTGTGTCCTACTTGCTATGCAGCTAATGGAGACACGCAGGAATCTTTATACTGGGCAAATTTGCTGTATTTGGGGACCAGAGTTTCTTTTTTTGGTGGAGGGAGGTTGAGAAGACACTTTGTGGAAATACAGATATGGTCAGTGCTCACAGACATTGCATTATCGCCTCCTGCACAGCCAGACATTTTGGAGGATAAAACAGGATGGTGGCTTCTGTTGCCACTGGCACTCACTGTCACCAAATGGGATGCAGGAGAGAGGCTGGAGGCGAGTGCGAGACCAGCCTGGCACAGCAAAGCATCTCTCAGACCAAGAAGGGGCAGCAGACAGCCGATCTGATGGCTAGCTGGCAGGCAGGCAGTCAACATCAGGCAGACAGTGGGAGAACAGGAAGCAGATGTGACCATCACATCCATTTCAGAATGACTGGGTGGCAGGCCAGCCAGAGCATTTTGGCCAGGGATAGGCAAGAGGCTTTAGGAGGTGGGTGTTACAATAGAGAAATTGTTTCCTATGGCAGTGCGAGCATCTCTTTTTGGTCGTGCTTATTTGTTGAGGGCAATATGCTTGGCATGCTCAAAGTACAACGATGACACCAATGGACTTTAATAACCTGACCATTGATTTCAGCGGGTCTCCTCCGAGTATGACTTAGTTGGGAAGAGGGCCCTGGGTCAGTAGCAGAACATCTACTATGCATGCAGAAGGTCCCAGGTTCAATCCCTGGCATCTCCAGGTAGGGCTGGGGATGTCCCCTGCCTGGGACCCCATAGAACATCAGTGTAGACAGTACTAAACTACATGGACTTGTGGTTTGCCTTAGTGCCACTACAGGCCACCCCAACCTACGAGCGGTGCAAGTTTGCTAGGGTACCAGAGTCACTTACCAGGGTGTAAGTTTCCTTTGTGGAGACTGTGGTGTCTTTTAGATTCTTTATTTACACATATATAGGTAAAAGGTAAAGGATACCTGAACGGTTAAGGCATGTCAAAGGCAACTCATCTTGCTTATCAGGCCGGTGTTTGTCCGCCAGCATGTGGCCAGCATGACTAAGCTGCTTCTGGCACAACAGAACACCGTGATGGGAACCAGAGCGCACGGTTCCCTTCCCACGGCAGCAGTACCTCTTTATCTACTTGCACTGATGTGTTTTAAAATTGCAAGGTTGGCAGAAGCTGGGACAGGGCAAGGAGAGCTCACCCCATCACAGGGATTCAAACAGCAGCATTACACCGCAAGGGGGTCTGCAAGCAGAGAAGTCAACTGTGCTCTGTCTTTGTTATAGTCTGTCCCAAGCCATCCCACATGGTGTTCTCTCCTCCCAGCCTACGTCATCGAAAACTGAAATCCCAAACCCTTCTTTTGTCTCTGCTCACTAATGCACAGCTGGAGAGCAGCCACACTCCTCCTTCTCTGACTTGCCAAACTGACACTTTCTCCTGTTTGCTAACATCAGGCAAAGTGGAATCCTAAACCAAAACTACTGGTCTTCTGTCTAACTCTCCCATTTCTGACTGGCACAACCTTTGCTTCACTGATGGACAATCTTGATGCATCATGACTCTGTCTTTGTTATGTCAGTCATTCCAGTGATTACCTCTTGATTTCTCCTCTACCAGGTGGTTTCCTGGACTCTGAAGAACAGGTTTGAACTCCACCCCCTACTACACCCAGGAATTTAGGAGCATATTTAAATTTTAACCCTTTACTGAATGAATCCATATATTTTAGGGGGATATTTATGCCTCAAAAAAACCTCAAAAAGTAGCTTCCTGTTTTGCTATGACATTGCCCAGTTAAATAGTTTTAGAACACCTGACAAAAATAAATAGAACTGTTAATATACCGTATAACACAGAGACCCCACACAAGCTACAAAAATCAGTGGGAACAGAACACACGGTCAGTAGGATTGTAATTGAAAAATAAGCTTAAAGGCTCACCAAAATAAAAAAAAATAAAAAGCTTTGCCTGGGTGCCTTAAAAGAAGGTACGCAGGTAGCTAGCCCTCTCTGGGGAGAGAGTTGCAAAACCAGGATGCCACCCAAAAAGTCCTCTCAGCTGGCAAGGGCACGCACCCTCCACTGAAGACCCTGATGTACAGATCAGGGACAGGATTGGCATCAAAGGTGAAAACTGTTTGGGATTTTTCTTCCAGATCCCGAATGCATTTTTGGGAGAACCACCCAGAAGTACCCCAAGGCTGGAAACAGAGACTACAGCCCAACTGGAGCAATGGGGAAAACTGCTGTTTATCATCATCCATACACAATGCTTTTATCATACAGCTGCCAACTCTCACGGCGCAGGGGGTGGGGGGGGTACTATTCATCTCCAGACTCACTTAACTCCCAACTTCCTCTCTCTTACTTTTGTAACTAATATTTTCACACACCAGAACGTAGTTGTATTTGATAATAAGCGACGAAACATTAAAGCCTGCAGCAGAAAGGAATTCTGCTCAGCTAACTTTTTTTTTTTAATGCACAGCACAGGAATCCACTTGGGAAGGATTCTTGCTCAAGGAAATAAAACAGCCAGCGTTACCGACAAATATTTTTGAAGGAAAAACAGATGTTTTCCTTTTATTCTTTACAAAAGAAATATTCATACCACACGCTTATGATTGGGCTTGATGTGCGGCTGTTGTCAGATCTTCATCTCCAGCTCAAGCATTTAGGTCTCAAGTTAATCCAAAAGGGTTTCCGCATTGCTAGGAGGAGAGGCAGAGCAGCACCTAAATAATTCTGCAACTCTCCACTTTGCCACATACATAACAGTCTTGACTAGGAGTGCATTCAGATGCAGGGAATATCACTTTAGTTTTCCTACTTATAATGCTACCATTTCTGTCCCATTTTCTTATCTTCCTTCCGCAACAGTTGTGTTATGGAACCATAGTTTTTTCAGCTGCTGGGTGACCTTGGGGCTAGTCACACTTCTTTGAAGTCTCTCAACCCCACTCACCACACAGAGTGTTTGTTGTGTGAAAGAAAGGAAGGGAAAGGAGAATGTTAGCCACTTTGAGACTCCTTCAGGCAGTGATAAAGTGGGATATCAAATCCAAACTCTTCAACATCATGGCATGACACTTGATTTCATTCAACCAATGGATGTGGTATTGCACAACAATGGACATCACTGGGCAATGCCGCAACTCCCCCATCCTTTTTACTTCTGTTCCATCATGGTTCCCCCATGAAAACAGCAGGAGAACATTGTACGCCACCCTAAATCCTGTCACTTTACCGCTGCAATTTTCTGGGGTAAGAGATTTTGTTCTAGCCAAGTAACGTGGAACCGAGCACTAAACATTCCACCAGTTTTCCAGAACTGCCTTCTACATTGCGTGAAAGTTGAAATATGAGGCAGCAATGAACAGTCAGGGAAACATTGGGGAAATGGAATAATCAGCCATGTGAATGCACCCTAAGTGCATCTTGAAAGTCCAGGCTTTAGCAAGAAGGGGCAGAAGGCAGAGAGGCTAGGTTGATCTAGAACCAATGGCAACCCATTCCAGCTTTGCCCCATAATACACCTCTGCTGAGTAATTCAAGGGCAACACTGAGACTAAGGAGTTGGAATCCGATAGCAAGTCTCACTCCCTGGACTGAATGCAAGAAGATAGGTAAATAAAGGCTGCCTGAAGGGGCCTCATCTCTAAGACTCCAAAAGCCTGAGTACTGGAAATACCTTATTTGCAGTAGTGGTTGGTGCCCACTGTGATGGGTAGGGCAGAAGGCAGAGGGGCTAGGTTGATCCAGAACCAATGCCAACCCATTCCCTGCTTATTTGAATTATCTGATGAATTCTAGTCACCATAGTTCAAGGAAAACAATCTGGAACAAGATGGTTTACCACAATGATGCTCTTCAGATGAGATGGTGGCCTGCAGCTCCCATCATCAAGGACACCTTACACAGAGTCAGACCATTGGGGCCATCTATCTCAATGCTATCTATGCTGACTGGGAGCAGCTCAGACAGAGTTCACTCCCAGCCCTACCAAAGTATTCGTAATACAGTACCGAACAGAAATTAACAGAAAGCATCAGGTTTTCCCCCTTCAAAATATTTGTCAGCGACATCGGCTGCTTCATTTCCCCCAGCAAGAATCCATCCTGAGTGGATTCCTGTGCTATGCGTAAGAATACCTTAATCTAAAAATAGAAGATTAAGTACATAGGGTTCTGGAGCGGGAGAGGTGCTGGCAGATTTCGAATATATTAAGAAAGATAGTTGGTGTAGGGAGAGGCAAGCACTGAACCACCATTTTCTCCCCATATTAATGTGTCCAGTTACTACTGTTGATCATTATGAAGCCCTGCAATGGGCAACTCAAAGACTGTACAACAATGACCAGAGAAGGTGCTAATTCGGTTCTGATGGCCTTGTTTTTGGAACTCGGCCCCCAACTCCAGGCGAGCTTGCCACCACAAACCTGATGCCTTTTAGGCACAAAGCAAAACTTTGCATTTTTAGGCACAAAGCAAACTTCTGGGTTTGCAGCATTCATAACCTGAAAAGCTGCAACGTGAAGCAAATGTAACACAAGGTATGACTGTACTGAATCCATTTTTTTCTCTCTCTTTCCTGTGACCTTTCTGGTGACAACAACCTATAGAAAGCAGCCATATGGGTTTGCTTCCAGACTCGTGATCTTTTGCCGGCGAGTCATAGAACTGTAGAGTTGGAAGGGACCATGGGAATCATCTAGTCCAGGTGCAGTTTAAAATTGATAACCAGCAAATTCAGGTTGAGGAATTAAAATGAATTTGGTGTTCTTATGCTACTTCTTAACACAGTTAACCTGTGGAACTCACACCCACAGGAGGCAGTGGTGGGCACCAACCTAAATGTATTTAAAAGAGAATTAGACAAATTCATGGAGGAAATGGGTTATCATAGGCTACTAGCCATGATGACCATGCTCCGACTCCACAATCTAAAGCTAGTGATGCTTCGAACTGCCCACTTACTGGAAGCTACCATAGGATTGGGGACGAGGAGTGTTCTTGTGCTCGGAGCCTTCCTACAGGTTTCCAACAGACACCTGATTGGCCACTGAGTACAGGATGCTAGGAGAGATGGGTCGTTTGCTTCATCCACCAAGCTCTTCATATGTCCGCATATTTCTGTCAAACCCACTACCCCCAAAACCAAATTTTGCAATACGGAAAGTGACCTGCAAATGCACTGGAAAAGTAGAGGACAACGGTGGCTTGGTATGTCATATGTAAGCTTCCCGCAAACAATATCACCTTCCTGCAAAGAAATCAGAACAAATGTTCCAACAGCAGACACTGTGTAAACCTCCTCTGAAACTTTGTGAAAACAAGCCAGGATGAATGCTCATGGGTTGTCTGGAAGTGATCTTTATAACAAAGAACTAAACATAAAAAACCCTGGCACAGTTTCATCCCTTCAGAGGGGCTTTGAACTCTCTTCTGAACACCTCCTCAAGAGGATACGGTCAGAAATACCAGCGCAAACCCCAAAACAGTGCAATAGCTTGAAGCATCAATAAATCCCTCCGTATTATGGATCAATGACATGGCAAGAGCAACTCTACATATCTCTCTCTCTCTCTCTCTCTCTCTCTCTCTCTCTCACACACACACACACACACACACACACACACACACTAAAAGAGCTAGCAGTTTCTCAGTCCCCCAAAACAATGCCGTAACTCTGAACCTCATCCGTAGCACCCGCTGCTACCTCTGTCACAAATGGAACCTGCGACACAATCCATTTTGTGCCTGGGAAATTGTACTTCAGACTGTGGGACATCTCATCAATCACAGTGACAAAAGATCATACCCCAGTGGTATCTACTCTGCAGGCTTCAGTGCCATCAATTGGATAAGCGACCTACATATGGGCATCTAAGGTTGCTGGAATTTTTTTTCCCCCACCCTAAAAAGGCTGTGTGTGATAAAAGAATCTTGTACTTTTTGATGTATTTATTGCTACAAAATCCTAGGAAGGTCTTGGTTTTTACAGATGAGCAGCTGGCATCCTGAGAAATTAAGTGAGGACAGAGATGTTTATTTACTAGCAAATGAATGGATGGATGATACTAGTCTATCTCAGGACAGACACACCCTCCCCTCCAAGCTCCCCATCACTGGAATTTCCCTCCAGAAGTTTTGTAATGTTCTATTGAGGTACTGAAAGTTTTTCCACCCCCCACCCCCCCAAAAAAATCATCATTTTATTTATGCATTCTAACATATTTTCATTTCAAAACTGATTGTTTAGCATTCCCCAGACCCTCCCAGTGGTTTTCAATGGATGTGACTGGAGAGGATAGTAAGTTTGTTGCAAAGATTCAAGGACAATCAAAGACTCATTTGGACATCTCAGCATAGAGGAGTATAGTATCAATGCATCTGAGTATAGTATCAATGGATCTGAAATTATTTGTCGTAGGATAAAAAGCAAGGAAGTGAAAACTTTTTAATGCAAACTGATGCAGAAATGTTGCAAATTAAACTAAAGACTGGGAGGTCAAGAAAACAATTTAAACTGAAATTGACAGATCTTTGCATCACTAATGAGAACTAGGCCTCAAAATTCTGCATTACTTAGGAACAGAGTTTCAGTTCAAAGCATTTGTTTTTTAAAAAGTTAAAATCTGATATTAATGTGAATGAGGGTTGCGGAAGAATCACAGGGTAGTAAATGGCTTCAACAGCAACATGTTTGCAATTTCTCTCCGGCAATAGACAGATCTCTAGAATAGCCTCTGATAAAAAGCAATTAATCTGAGCCCCTCGGAAGAGAAGGTTACGGTCAAGGGACTCCGCTAAGAAGTAAAGTCTTTTAAATGTTAAACATGGCTCAGTTTATGGAATACTTGAGCTCTAGCCCGTATCAATTATTATTGAACAGAGAGGCGACTGATAGTGAAAGGCTCCTGCAGAGAGAGAGAGAGAGAGAGAGAGAGAGAGAGAGAGAGAGAGAGAGAGAGAGAGAGAGAAACACAATGAAGACTATAAGAAGAGCCCAGCTGGATTAAGCAAAAGGCCCAACCACGAGATAGAATCATAGAATTGCAGAGTTGAAACCATGGGGTCATCTAGTCCAACCCACTGCAATGCGGGGATGTTTTGCTCAATGTGGAGCTCGAACCCACGGCCCTAATATTAAGAGTCTCATGCTCTACCAAGTGAGCTACCCCAAGAAAGATGCCTGGGGGAAGCTTGCAAGCAGGGCCTGAGCACAGCTGCCCTCTCCCCATTTGTGAAGCAACTGGAATTCAGAGACTTACAGCAACTGGCATTCAGAGGCTTACCGCCTCCAACAGTGGAGGGAGAACACAACCAGCATGACTTTAACCTCCATAAATTCAAAGCCAATTTTAGGAAAAAGCAAGCGAAGCCAGGCACAACTCCCTGCATCCAAGGAAATATACGAACATAAATGGCCTCCACTCGTGGCCAAACTGTGCTTTTCGTTTGTGTCCATACTTCGCAATTTAAACTCGGTCTATTCTTAATTCCTGAAGCATTTTCCAAGGCGATTGCCTGCCCTGCTGCCTGTATGGTCAGCATTCATCAGACCAGGCTGCTGAGGCCATAGTGTTGGTGCCTGCTCAGAACCTAATTATTATCCCTGCACACATCAGCATTTGTCCCCTTCCATAGTTAAAACCATGCTCAAGGCAGTTTCCAATATGAAAAGATCTACATAATAACAAATGTAGTCATAAACAATAAATAAAACACATCAAAAAGTACACAACCAAACTTAACAATTTCTACATAAAACATAATAAAACCTAAAAATGAAGTTACAAAAAATATCACTAAAACAAACAAACGAAACTACAACAACCCCCCCCCCTCAACAATCTCTCAGCCCAGGAGTCTGTTCAGCAGCCACAACTTTTGTAGCTGGAGTGGGAAAAGGCCAACAAGGCAGAGAGGGGGCCTTCCAGGACTCACAGCCAAGATAGTCACAGAAACTGTATTTCCTTCACAATAGCAAACAGTGGGTGGTGTTCAACTACATTTTCCCTGGAATAGCCCTCATCAAATCAATGGAATTAACTTTCTGCTTATTATCTAGTGCAGGCATGTCCAACAGGTAGATCGTGATCTACCGGTAGATCACTGGACGTCTGTGGTAGATCACTGGTAGATCATTGGCTCCCCTCAAAGATGCTGAACAACTGTGGCTCCCCTTTAAAAAAGCTCAACATTTTACCTCCTCCCTGAAAAAACTCAACAACTTAGACCCGAACCCCCCCAAAATGGGCCCTGCTCCTTAACAAAAACAACTTTGACCTGAACCCCAAAAAGGGGGTAGATCACTCTGTGAGTAGATCACAGTCTCTTGGGAGTTGGACACCCCTGACTAGTTTTTTTGTTGCTGTTGAACGCTGCAATTTACAGAAGACTGACCTAGCTCACCATCAGGGACAGGGACCTCACCTTCTTCTTCTCTCAAGCATCATGGACGCCGACAGTCCAAGCCGCCTTATTATTTTATACACACACAGCCAGCCAAGTGATATAAAAGTTTGGTCAGATATGCCAAGGAGTTCAGCATCTCTTCCACACCAACACTGAGAGGGGGGGGGGTAAATAACTGTAAATCCAGCACCCAGGCAACTTTGCCATCACTATTCAATTTGACCATGTGGCTGCGTGGGACTTAAGGACCACACACTCACGATCTGGAATTAGCAGCACAGATTGTGCCACTCCCCTCACTTTGGACCCCCCTTTTCTGTGCAACAAGCAAAGCATTAAAATGTTCCAACTGAGGTTCGTGGGTCCCACTTTTCAGGTACATTGCTTTGACTCAGCTGCTATATTTGTCATGTCGAGTGTAGTCTGCAGATTCTTCCTTATTCGGAATCGCTTAGCAAACAATGTGATTATAAGCTGGGAGATGGCCCTCCATGATCTCTCTCTAGCTACACCTAAACCATACTCACTGGAGCGAAAGAAAGTCCCACTGACTAGATCAGGGGTAGGCAACCTAAGGCCCGTGGGCCAGATGCGGCCCAATCACCTTCTCAATGTGGCCTGCAGGTGGTCCGGGAATCAGAGTGTATTTACATGAGCAGAATGTGTCCTTTTATTTAAAATGCATCTGAGTTATTTATGGGGCATAGGAATTCATTCATTCCCCCCCCCTCAAAAAAAATATAGTCTGGCCCACCACAAGGTTTGAGGGACGGTGGACCGGCCCATGGCTGAAAAAAGGTTGCTGACCCCTGGACTAGATCATAACCCAGGAATTTTGCTAGAACACCAGAGCTTGCCACCCTGCATAAACCCAGGATAAGCAAAACCTGGAATGCACCCTCCTCCTTTCAGAGATAACCCTGCTCAATTCTAGAGTAACATAGATGCCATTACAAATTCACACCAGGAGTGGGGGATAAGGATATCAAAACACACACAACATACAATTAACTCAAGCTGCACCAGAAAAAAATATCCAGGAAGTCTTAAGTATTGAGAAGTTAGCCTGCCGTATATCCTGCACCATCATCAGTGGAGGTGACAGAATACCAATATAACCAATTTGAATACAAGACACAGTTGCATATGCACCAAGCATCCAGACCCATCCAGACCCACAGTGTGGCTTTCCAGGTACTTTTAAGGATTCCTATTTACCTGGTTCCAGGTGAGCAACTACGCAAAGGAGTTTGCACCACTGTCAGCTTCATAAGTCGAGACAATGTGTGGAAGGGATCTGGTAGCTGTTATTGCTACAGCATGCAGAAAATAGCTGCATGGCAGCTGAACCCAAAGCAGCGTGTGTTGCAATCAGAAGGCAAGCATTAAACATATCACACTTCAAAGCCTGGACAATTTATTTAAATTTTCCCTCTCCCCCCCCCCCAACAGGGGCTTGGCATTGCTATTTAAGCTAAATCTTCAAGGTCAAAGATCTTCAAGAGGAGAGTTCAGGTCAGCCTGGATGGGTCATCCGGTTCCAGGCCTGACAAAAGAGCACCGCAGAAGGGACAATACTTAACTGTGGCTGAGCTTTGAAACACACACACACACACACAAGCCATTATTCAGTGGACATTAGAATCAGTGTTAGAAATGTGCATATATATATATATATATATATATATATATATATATATATATATAAGTAAAGGTACCCCTGGCCGTCAAGACAGGAGTGCCTGGAGTGCTATGGTCCATGGGGTCACGAAGAGTCGGACACGACTAAACGACTAAACAACAACACCCCTGGCCGTTAGGTCCAGTCGCAGACGACTCTGGGGTTGTGGCGCTCATCTCGCTCTATAGAGCCAGCGTTTGTCCACAGACAGCTTCCGGGTCATGTGGCCAGCATGACTATGCCGCTTCTGGCGAACCAGAGCAGCGCACGGAAATGCCATTTACCTTCCTGCTGGAGTGGTACCTATTTATCTACTTGCACTTGACGTGCTTTTGAACTACTAGGTTGGCAGGAGCTGGGACCGAACAACGGGAGCTCACCCCGTCACGGGGATTCAAACCGCCAACCTTCCAATCGGCAAACCCTAGGCTCTGTGGTTTAGACCACAGCACCACCCGTGCTCCCGGGAACACAACCCCCGATACCACCACCAGGCGGGAAATGACCCAGGGAGCGCCCATCGCGCACAGCGGCATCGGGGTCATCTAAACAGTAACCATATAACAGGGATAAGACAAACATAGGACCCTGCCTTCTGTTGTGGATGAAAATGGCATTCTTCAACCTTGAAGAGACAGTGTGGTGTAGTGGTTAAGAGCGGTAGACTCGTTATCTGGGGAACCGGGTTCGCGTCTCTGCTCCTCCACATGCAGCTGCTGGGTGACCTTGGGCTAGTCACACTTCTCCGAAGTCTCTCAGCCCTACTCACCTCACAGGGGGTCTGTTGTGGGGGAGGAGGGGAAATGAGATTGTTAGCCGCTTTGAGACTCCTTAGGGTAGTGATAAAGCGGGCTATCAAATCCAAACTCCTCCTCCTCTTCTTCTTGAGTCGACAGATGTTGCAGGACTAAAACTCTCTCCTTTCCCTGTTCATGGGCTAAACTGGCTGGGGATGATGGGGATTTCATTCGAATACCATGTGGGGACCCACCCGCTATGGACACATCGTTCCCAGATGGTTTCCCATGAGTAAGTGTAGCCTTCAGGCTGAAAAATATCCCTCAGCCCTGTTCTCTGGCTAAGAAATGCCAACCAATGAGCAAACTAGTCCAAGTGACTTTCTTAAAGCTGCATGGGGGGGGGGGGGGAAATGGGGAGAGAAGAAGAGCCACCAAGGTTTTTAAACAGTTAATCGCATAAAACAGGTGCTGGCAAACACAATGAGACAGTATAATTAAATACCACCTTCCACTCTCAATTGCTCAACCTCCCTTCTCGGAGCTCTTGAGAGAACCACAAGTGACAGCTGCTAATCATGTTATTTAATGCACGGCAGGCAGGTGTTCAGGAATTACAGTGATGTGATCTGGGTGCAAACCCAAACCGAAAAGACGAAGAAGCATCGCTAGGCACTGTGCTTCGGTCTAAATACAGGAGTCAGCCTGAAATTAATTCTTAATTATATTAGACAACCCAGGTTTATTGGGGGGGGGGGACTTTTTTTACCACTTAAACCAGGAAGCTCCACAAATTCCTTCTCCCCTTTGCCAAATTTCAATCCCCGCTGTAAAGTCAGCGTATGACCATTCCAAGTCCCTGACCTCCCTGTTTCTCTTGCATCACCAATATTACCAGGCACTTTTGCCCAACCTTTCATCGACTGCATTTTCCCTTTCTCTTCGCTCCCAAGCCAGCACCCTCCCTAGCCTGCGGCAGGCTGTTCTCACCAGTTTAAGTTAACATTAATAATTAAACAAAGCAGAGAAAGAGATACCAGTGAAGTAATTGTCCTCTGCTACAATGCAGAATTTCTCCCACACACACACACACACACGTCTGTTCAATGTTAGCCTAAAGAAAACAGCTTTAACCATCTTATTTCATACATTTCCATGCACCAGTGATCATGAGCATAAGTTTATTATCCTGCTAAACAACAAAAAAAGAAGAAGACGTGATATATCGAGGGAACGAACAAATAACGGAGCAATAATAAAAGAAACACAAGGCAAAAAATAGCAACACAGAACGCCAATAGTTCTGCAAATCAGTTTCAGCTAAGTATGTCCGCATTAAGCCATGAACCATGCCGTGGTTTGCAACCTGCTGGATTTGCTACCCTTTTGGGGAAAACTATTTGAAGCCTAATTATAGCATGGAATTTGGGGAGAATGCAAACACTGTTTTTTTTATTTTATTTCAGTGAGACATAAAGCAAAATGCCACGGCATTTCCTCCATCCATTCATCATAAACAAGTTAATTACCGTTTAACAAATGGGTGCCCGCTGGATTCCCAATGTTTTGGAGGATGTTAAGAGAGCTGAGTCAGGCAAAGAAGATGAACCACAAAGTAGTAGTTAATAGCTTATGGCATACTTATAATAAAACAATGACTCTGTGAAAGCTTTTGTCGTCAAATTAAGGCTAAGCCATTTCCATTGGAATAACTCAATTACAAAGTAGTCATTATCTGTTTAACTAAATTCCAACCAGGAAGCCTGTGCTTCCCCCCCCCCCTCTTCTAATCTAGATGCACTGGAAGGAGGAGCCATGCCAGTCTGGGGACCTGAAGTATGACACACAGCTGAGCACTGGAATGCTGATTCAATTCCAACACACACTTAGCAAACAAGAGAACCTCAACAATGACTCACATCTGCTTTATTATCAGAAGTTCCAAGCATGTGATTTAGATCTAGGAGGAGGCACAAGCAATTGTCAAGACAATGGGCAAACCATTTAAACACAGCACATCTTTGAAACAAAGGAAATTGTTCCTATACAGTGATGGTCACCGATTTGGATGGCTTAAAATATCAATAATGAAGTGTTCACAATACAATAAAAGAAACAAGCTAATCTGCAAAAAATAATCAGAAAAAGAAACTACAAGGTCCCCCCTCATCACTATAGCTTAACTTCTATCCCCTATGTAGGAAGGTGTGTCCTCCCAGATCTCACCTGGGCTCACCCCTCTTCTCACAGCCTCTCACCCTGTGATATCTGTTGGATATATTACTAGAGCAGTCGAGTACAACCTTTTCCTGTTGCCTAGAATGGACACACAGAGGAATGTGGTGCCAGCCAAGGAGGACTTCCTGTCATACCTTCTCTGGAGCTTCCTCCCCCTGTGTGTGATCAGGTAGAGGGGCGTGACCCTAGCTGACCAGATAAAAGGGCTGACCACGCAACCATCTTTCTCTTCGATTTTTGCTCTCTTATTCTTGGACTCTTGCTCTCCTGGTTCTTAAACAGTGCATGGCTCAACCTTCACATGGGATGGAGTCCACAAGCAGAATGTCTGAAATGTAGCCCAGTCTTCACTGTAACCACAAGATAAAGCCTGCCTTCAGATTATTGCTGTGAACTGAATGCGAGTAAAACTTTATCCTTACTTTTGAATAAGACTATGCCGTGTTATTATTTTAAGAGGGAAATAAAAGTGAAACTTACCAGGAACAGTCCAGACTGGACAAGTTAGACTGGATTGCTTAATTAAAGGATTCGAACAAATCATCAACTTGCTTTCAGTAAGTTGCAGAGGGAATGTGCTCTGCTGTTTATTCACAAGCATGAGTGAGGAGGGAAAATAACTGAACAATATATCCTCTTCTACCTTTCTTAACATTCCCACAATATCTCCCCTTAGCCACCTCTCACACAAAATCCAAACTGTCTTTTGCCTTCAGCTGTATACAATTCTTACAATTTGGATGGGTTTTAGAAGAGAATTAAACAACTTCATTTGGGATGGGGTTATCAATGGCTACTAAGCCTGATGGATATCGTTTTGCCTTTGGTGTCTATTGCAGTATGCCTCTGAACACCAATTGCTGTAAAATGCCGAAGGAAAAAATGTTCTTGTGCCCAAGTTTAGTTTAGTTGAAATGCAAGCAAAACTTTCCGACCTTCACCTCGCAGCCACATAGAAAAAACAGAGGGAATGTCACACGGATGGAAAGAAAGAGAAATGCATTTATGCGAAGTGTCAGGAAATAAAATGAAATGTATCCTTGGATAATTAACTCAATTCATAAGCAAGGAAGAGAATGTAGTGGGGGGAAGAGTATTTTTAAAGTAACAGATTTATCCCAGTTGTTATACAAATTAGAGATATTTGTTTCACAATGATAAACAGCAACAGCATACGAATTCCAAAAGGTGCAAAACAGATTTCCCGTCTATTGGCAAACAAAATAATTACTTTTTAAAGATAGATCACAAGGAGTTCCCTTGATAAAATTGCTACTCGCTTCCCACTAGCAGAGTATGTTCCATAAGCAAACCATGAGGATAGTCCAGTCAAGAGTTCTCCAAGGTCAAGACCTATTGAAATGAACGGGATTACCTGGCAAGGGCATACAGTACTAACCACTCTTTTCAGTGGAGCTTGTTACTGGCTGCTGCAGCGACATTTCAACATCACTTTAAGCTTCAGCCAGCAACAGAGTCATTCTGAAGGAAAGGCCAAAAGAAGCATGGATCTCAAATGCATCAGATCCGAGCACTGCATTTGTAGCTGAAAACCTCAACTATGACCAACAGGATTTCCCACAAAGTGCGAGAATTCATACTATGGAGAACAAGGGCAGCCCATATTATCAAACTGCTTTGGATTTGTACATGCACCAAGAAACTCTGGACTCTTGAGAAATTTCCTCCTGCTATCTAGTCTTATGTTAGCTTATTGGCAAGCTGTTCTTCTCTTTTTCTTGGCCATCCTCTCTAGGAGAGCTGGCTCCTTCACAACTCAAGCTAATATTAATGGGACTTGCCTGGGTATCTTCCCACTGGATTGTGTCCATTCTCATCAATTGCACCATTTATCATATTATGCTCAGATATATTGCTCATCTTACTCTGGTTCATTTCCACCACCACCACCCTTGCATGTGTAGCAGTACAACATTTATGTTGCAGATCTTGCGATTCTTCCTATTCAATGTAAGTGATGCCACTTAGAATCGTCAAATTGTAGATATATCATTATATGTCCTATTCAATATAAGAGGGACTTCCAGTTCTCTGCTGAATCACCATCTCCCCCCAAAAAAGTTGTGCCTGGTATTGTTTTTTTTCTGGTTGGCTTCTGATTTTGAAGGTATTAGGTGCTTCTGCAAACCTTCTGCAAGCAGGACAATACTTTCTGCTGGTGTCTCAATGGCTCCACTCTAGATGCAAACCTGGTGACTTGCACAACCTCAGTTTGCTATCCAAAGTGATATTCATCTGCTTATTCACCATTTATCAAGGCTCGTGTGTAAGCCCTGTGTTGGCTTTGAAATGCTAGAAAATATCCAAAAGGAAGAAACTCAGTCAAGACCACGAGGTGCGGCATGTCCATCGGATGCTTCATCCAGTTGTTGAAATCTAGAGGCAGGACGCATGACACATCTGTGTCCAGGCTGGGCCACTTTGCCTTTAAACAGAGGAAGATTGCCTAGCAAAACCATGCTATGTCTTAAGGACACCTGGCAACTGCTTGCTCCTGGCGTCACGAAAGGCCTTCTCTGAAATCAGGCTACAAGAGAGTTGGAGCAGTTAAGTGACGCAACAGTGGTTGAAAAACATCCTGAAGGAGCCCCAGAAAGTCCCTCTCCACTTTCTTTTGCTTAGGCGCAAAGTTAACGCATGTTTTCCAATGTTTGCTTGTTTCTCAAAAAAAAAGATGCTAGTTTTTTTGCTTGCTTGCTTGGTTGTTTCAAGTATTTCAATGATTTCTGGTTTCTTCCTTGGGATGCCAGCAAGAATATTTTTTTGTAATAAATAGCTAGCTTGCCCTCTGCCAAAATAAAAAATCCACTTTAAAAATAAATCTTCCCAGAAACCACGTCTCTTGATATGAATTCAGACAGAAATCACTGGAACTTTTCACCGATTGAATGAAATTTGAATACATTTAACATATTCCACTAAAGCATCCTGGGGCAAAAACTCAGAGTGGGAAGTTCCCATGGAAGTAAAAGCCCTGCCTAATAAGATCGTAGAGACATGCACAAGATCATCTGCATCTGATGAAGTAAGTCCAGGAAAGTTTAGGGTACCACAAGAGGGTCAATTTTGTGGCAGAAGACTAGCATCCTTGCTGCTCTGGAAACAGATCCTCTGAAGACTCAATCTACTCCCCAGCATCAACTCAAGGAAGTTTCGACATGATCAGGAGAAACAATCATTGGTGGAAATTGCTCATTCACAAGAAGTGCTTAAACGGCTTATTGTGATATAATTTTCTATTTATTTAAAGATCACAATCAGCTGATGTTATAATTACATGGCAGCTTCTCTGCCGCCTCAGCTGGCACTGCCTTTGAACTGCCTTCCCCAGACCTTCTGTTCCATCTCTATTGTCCAGCCAGCAGCAACACAACACAATGCATCAAACACCCAATTGTCATAAATCCCCTTCCAAAAAGAACAGGCCAATTACATTGTCTGCAAAGATGAAGAGGCAAGATAAACATTAGGAAAAACACTGTCAGTCAGAGAAAGATAGCAAAACAAGGGGAAGAAGCAACCGGGGAGCAAAATGCATACAAACCATGATGGTCCCATTGGATCAGGCAAACAATGCTAAGTCAAAACATGTGTGAAGCCACGGGTCTGGTTACCTGCTGCAAAAAAAGGCCCACTTCACCTGAACTGAGCAAGGAACACTTTACAATTTGGAAGATTTAGCTCAATGGAGTAGCAGGTGTTTTGCATACAGACAGACCCAAATCCAGACTGGTCTCCATTTAAAGAGAACAGAAGAAGACCCCTGCCCACTGGCTAGATCGGGGATGGAGAACCTGCGGCTATCTATATATTTGACCTAGAACTCCCTTCGTCAATGGCTATGCTGCCTGGGGCTAAGGGCGGATGGAATCCACCAACTTCCGGTGAGCTACAGAATCCCTATTCCTAGCTAGAGAGGCTAATGATCTAAGCCTGCAGTCCCCATCTCACTTTAGAACTTCAGAATATAGAATATAAATATAGTTGGAAGGGACTACGGGGGTCATCTAGCCCAACCCCCTGCAATTGCAGGAATCTTTTGCTCAATGTGGGGCTTGAACCGTTAACCCTGAGATTAAAAGTCTCCTGCTCTACCAACTGAGCTATCTCCTGGAAGTAAGCCCCACTGAATCCAATTGGACACCTAAGCAGACATGGTTATAACCATAGCCTAAGTCAGTATAGGACAGTTTCATGTGTTATTCCCTACACACACACACACACACACACACACACACACACACACACTTCATGTTGTCAGTCAGTCAATGATCAACTTGCAGGCAGGTGGTGGATGACTGGAATAGCCACCACCAAGCCAACTGAGAAGCTCCCTTCTGCTGCTGCCTCGGTAGAAACCCAGCATTAATTCACCCTCTGGAGTGCTTGGATCGAGTCAGTTAAATCCGAAACAGCTCAAACTTTGTTCATTAATTCCGAGTTCAGCGAGGGGAACAAATTAAAATGGACTTCTGAACGTAAGGCAAAGGCACAAAACGGATTGAAAGCCGAGGGTGTAATAAAAGGGTTATAACACTCAAGTGGTAAAGGTGCACACTCAGCTGCAAATTATGGTCAAGCAATAAAGAAGTTCAGAACTCATATACCTTTCTAAAGGAGTCAGCAGCAGATGCATTGTGCAGCCAACATCTGCTGCATTCTTGGAGGAAGGCCCATATTCCTCTCCCACTTCACCTCCAGCCTGAGGAAATGAAGCCTTTCACAACCCATGGCCTGAGCTCCCAGTAGGGTTATAATCCAACACTTGAGGAAATACTGAGCTTTAGACTGCTTATTGTCCACATAACCGGCAAAACACTTGACTCGCCCCTTTCTGCTAGTGTCAAGTCACACAGGAATTGTGTGGATTTGGGGGACACTTCTGGCAAAAACAGTTGTCCGCTCGTGTGGCCCTCCCTTGCACTCCAGCCAACTCCACTTGCACTCAGTGGCATCAGATTTTATTGGCTATGTAGCTATGCATCATCGTGACATCATCCCATCCCAGTAATGGTACCCAACGGGTCGGGAAGCAGCAGAAAAAGAGTAGCCAGGAGACAAAGAAGTGGGGAGAGTACAGCAGCAGCAACTAGCTACTAAAGGAAACAATGGATCAAGAAGGTTTGGGCAACGCACCATCTCCCAAGCCTAGCCTACCTCAGAGGGAGGTTGTAAAATGAGAAGAGAGGGAACCATGTGTGTCACTTTAAACTCCTTGGAAGAAATGTGGGATATAAATGTAATAGTTAAAATTAAGTGGCGGCAGGATATTTGGGGAGGGGGCAATACCCCAAAATAATCAACTCAGTTTTAACTGTTACGTTTAATAATTAAAGTGGTAGAAATCAAAAGCTGGAAAGTATTTCGCAATGTAATAGCATACAGCATTTCAGTAATCCTAGCCTAGACAAACTTCCAGGTCCCTAGCCAGGCCCTTAAATAAAATTGCACATACCTAAGATTTTGAGCTGTTTTCTCAGGTTCACATAGGACATTTCCTCACAATATTATTTATATTTCTCAGAATATAATTACTCCTCTGAGATAGGATTTTAAAAATGACTCAAGATGACTTACGAGACAGACCTCTTACAATACAGCCATGCCAGTTTCTAGAGCAAGACACACACAGAGAGCGAGAGAGAGAGCTCTGCATGTAACACTGTACAACCATCATCATTCTCCTCTTTCTGGACAGGAAGGACAGGAGGGATGAAATCTTTGCGGAAAATAAAAGCGCTTGGAAGCAGAAAGAAACCATTCAGGACAACATTCTTGGGTTTCAGTGTGCCATTTTGCTGTCTCATTACAACAGACCCTCAAGGAAACAAAAACAGCCCATCGCAAATTGAGCTTCGCTGGCCTCCTTTGCTAAAGTGTTTGCCATCTCTTGCTTACTCCAAAACTCACTTCTCTTCCTTCAGCAACATCTCACTGCCATATCAGATTGGCACTGCAGAAGCGGCAGCGTGACATCTACAGCGCCTATTAGCAATTAGGAAGCAAAGTACAGAGAAGTGCTCCAGTTCGGCTTTTAAGATTCTCACAGGACTAAACTAAAGGCTACATTTCCTGTGCCACACAAATAGGAAAGTTTAATTATTGTAATAACTTTAAAAAGGCAGGGGAAGGGAAAGGGGACAAAAAGGAAAAGGAACAATGCTCACAAATAAGCTATTTTCCTTCCGATTATGAAGCTGTTTTAAGAGTTTCTAGTCACACACACACACACACACACACACACACACACACACACACACCAGTTGTAATCCTGCAATTACTGTAAAGCTAATTGGTACTTTTTCACTGGCTGTGTTTTCATGTTGTCAGTGGGACAGTAATGAACATGAATGCCACATTTGAGAACAGAATGTCTGTGGGCTTGTTTACCACATAATCCAACAACAATGTCTGCTTTATCAAGCATTGCAAAGCAAAGGATGGTTTAAGGATCTTCACATCTCAAATGCAAGGATACTCTGTGCAGAGGTGTGCACACCCACAATATTTTTAAAAATATATGACACAGGTACAGATACTTCTGCCAACAGCAGGTAGAGGTTAAAAAAAAAACCAAAACCATGAAGTAAGGGCTAGTGGGCCATGCTACTCTGACATCCTTTCACTCAAGCCACACAATATGCAACAGAAGAATGTGGTCTTCTTCTCACCAATGCACAAGTCCACAATTCACCATTCATTTTGCTGATGAAACATTTGGGCCTGGGGTTCCTGCTTTTCACATCTATCAGTGGTTTCCTCTCCACCGGGACAAGTGTTCCTTAACCTATCCCACTGCATTCCCAGTTCACACTTCCTACCTTTGAGTAACTTCTGCCCTTCCATGATGTTTTGGGAAACCAGCGCTGTGTAATCATCTTCCGAGAAGCCTGGCTTGCAAGTGGGTCTGACTGTAAGATCCCCATTGGGCGCCTGCAGAGTCCAAAACAAGAGCAACAGAACACTGTGAAATGTATTGTTGTTTCTGGTGGGAATCTCCTGGGGTGGGGGGGGGAGGTTTCACAGCCAGTGTGCAAGTGTCTGCAAACAGGCAAGTCTGAGCAACAGAAACAGCGTTCATTCAAATCTTACACTGATAACATGTTTCAAGCCGGGTGGGGGAAATGAAACACCAGTCAGAAAACGTAGCAGTAGCCTTTTGCTGGAGAGATGACTTGGGGGGGGGGGGACATTATTCAATCCAAGGTTGCTGGGAATGGTGGAAGCTTCAGCGATGCACAGCAATAAATCTCCCCAGTTGGATTACAGGCACCCTCACATCTTCGATCAATACAAATCAAGCCGTGGCTGGCAAGCCTGAGGACTCGCATGCCAGCAGCCCCCCCCCCCAGGTTTGAGAAACCCATCTGATCCCCATCTTTGGCCCTAGTCATTGGACAATCGAGATGTGGAGAGTTACTGCTAAAGCTACAGCAGTATGCTGTTAAGTCTGCATATATACCCAGCCTGTACCTCCCTTAACAAATCAATGCAGAACTGCTGAGCAATCACCACCTGGCAGGCAGGCAGAGGGAGAGGGAGGGAGGGAGTGTACACATGCAAGCATCCCTAGCTGGAACACAAAGCGAAATCCTGAAAGGTTCACAGGGTAACCCAGAGAAACAGAAAAATACACACAGCCCCTCTGCCTGTCCCTGACCACCCCCAGCGAGGCAATTTAGGAGCACAACCTTGACCCCCTAACCTGCATGATACACCCATAGCTTATGCCGTGTAACTTCCTCCCCTTAGGGACAGAGATTTGTTTCCAGCTGCACACTGGAGCAAATCGTCGTAGAAAAAGGCTAGTTTCAAGCCCAAGCCTTGGAGGGGAGAATCAATTTTCCTTGTGCTTTGGGCTTTCCAGATCTATGTGCTCGATCAGACTCCAGCCAACATGCAGGCACAGAAGCTGAATGGCTTGTTAGCTGGTGATTTGTAAACAAATTCCTATATAGCAAATGAGGTTGGGAAGGTGGTGGTGGTGGTGGTGTGTCACCCCTGTTTTTCTACTACCCCAGGCAAGATTGTTCTAGGGACTCTCCCAAACATATTAAAGGCACACACCAATCACAAAACCAAGTGGCCTAAACCCTATAGGGGGGGGGAGCAAGCCAGGCCAACCCCATTATCACTGGAAAAAATTAGGCGCTTGGAGGACTTAATAGGTAGGGGAAAGAAGCAGGCTCAGCCGAGGTGGCTTTTAAAATAAGGGTGGACTGAAAGAAAGCCACATGGCATATGGATGAGAGAAGGGAGAGAAGGGGCGAAGAGAACAGAGAGTCTGTCTCCTGGCTTTGCAGAGGAGCTTAGTAAGCAAAAAGTAAGCCAATGTAATATCGGCGAGAAATCACGCTTGGGAGAGAAATGCCAGCTACCGTCTATGGGAAGCGCAGGAGAGGGACTCGGCTGTGCACTCCGGCAGTCTCCTGGCAAGATCTGCAATTCAGAAGCATTTCAGAGTCTGACAGTAGATAATAGGCTTTGGATTTCCAATCACCCACATATTACAATGGCCCTAACAGTGGGGCCAGTGCAGCAGACAGGCGGTGGTAGGGTTACACAGCCAAGCCTTGCAAAGCGGCTTTCCCTTGATGGGTTTTTAATTAGGACACTATTCTCTCTCCCCACCCCCAATCTAAAGTTCTCTCTCTCTCTCTCTCTCTCTCTCTCTCTCTCTCTCTCTCTCTCTCTCTCTCCAGGCTTACAAATAAAGTGTCTCAATCTGTCTTGGGAAAGGGGGTCCCAAACAAGAGCCATTATTGGGGTGCCATTTGCCAGGAAGCTCTCCTGTTCAAGCAATGAATGGCACACTGCTGTAGGCAGATTTATGCAGGAGAACTTCCCAACAGATCATGCCCATTGTCAGTCAGATCTCCAGTACTGGAAATGTGCTTAATGATAATAAGACTCTAGAGGGCTTTCCATATCAGCTTGGAAAGGAAGAGAAAATGCAATCTGATCAATTTTAACTCAAAAATTGGTTTTGAGAACCAGGCTGATTTGGCAGCTGTGGGTGTCCTTCTGAAATTATCTTAAAATTTAGAGACACAAAATGTAGGAATAATAAAAAAGCAGGAAGGGAGCATGGCACCTAATATCCCTCCCACCAAAAAAATTCAGCATTTTGCATCCCTATCCTTTCGTTTTAAAAGGCTCTGTGACAAACCACATGGGAAATATTCCCTTAAAATACATACAGCACACCAGGATATTTGGAAGCAAGTTAGAGCTGCCAACCCAGATTCTGAGCTGCGTTGATACACATTTGCAGTCAAGTACAAGTCTGTTATTCCCCCAAAAGCTATTAAAGCAAGTTTCTCTAGGTAATACCTATTTTGGGGGGAAATGAGGGGACTTCCCAATTTTTATGCTATGAGTAGTGTTATCAAGTGCATAGCAGGACTCCCTGCACATATCTGTATTAGCCTCTGCCATGGGTGTGTCGGGTTGAAAGATGCACAATTTCTGCCCTTAAAAAAATGCTATTAAAAAAGCAACGCGGGGCAGAGGTGAGGCTCAAGAGTCCCAAATTCACACAACCACCCTTAACCCGGTCTCGATTTGCCTGGGTCCTCCGAGTGCTCCAGTTCTCTCTACAGCGTCTGTTGATAAACCGCAACACCCATTACTTCAGCCACGCCACGTGGGTTAAGCACACGAGGGCAAGATGCATTCTGAAGTTCTGGGAGGATCCTAACAAAGCAAAGCTTTTTTTTTTAAACCCAATCTCTAATATGCAGATATAATTATATACTCCTTCCAGCGGTGCAGGCTTTCTTCTTTTTTCCCCGTTTGGATCTCATCGCCAGCTAAAAACAACTTGGGATGCTCTATCCGCGCGGTTGCCTCCCAGCCCAGGTCTCTATCCCCGGCTACGGCAGAGACACATTTCCGCCCGTTAAGTCGCTTTGCATTTAGCTAAACGACCATCCAGCTTTCCCCAGCACTGCCGCCGCCGTCCCCCTCCTTAGCTCAATCCTTCCTCCTCCTCCTCTGGATTTTCGTCTGCCAGTTGTCTATGAATTGATAGAGGGGGGGAAAGTGGAGCGGAGGAGAGGCTCAGCGGGGAGACACACAAGCTAACATTGTTGCACATACTCTGCAAAAAAAAAAAAAAGGGGAGAGAGCTTGGCCGGCTGGGCGGTGGTGTGTGTGTGTGTGTAAGTGCTGTACGGTGGAGCTTTTGCAGGAGCTTTTCCTCTGCCCCCCGCCGCCCTACACACACACATGCACGAGAAACCTCTATTGCACAAGGCATCTGGAGAAGGGGGGGGCGCTCAAGCCGCATGCAGAAATAAAGGGGACCCCCTTTCCTCAACAGACACACACACACACACACACAGGCAGAGCTACATCCCAGGCATCTCCAAGCGTGCAGTTAATGATGTGCGGAAAGAGAGAGGAATTGCAAGGAAAGCGGCACTCTCGTGGCTCCTTCCAGGCAAGCTTCCAAGCCCCGAAACCCAGCACGGTCCCGTCTCCCCCCGCCCCCGCCATCTCCTCGTCGTCTCCCTCCGGCAGCGCCCCATCCCTCTCCTGGCGGGAGCAGCTGCTGCAACTTACCCGGGCCGAGCCCCCGCAGCAAAAGAGCAAGAGAAGTAGCATCCTCCATCCCAGGGGCATCTCCACGGATCCCGAGCCGGGCTCGCTCGCCCGCCCGCCTGCCTGCTTGCCCGACTGGCTGCCTCCTGCCTCCTGCAGCCGCTTCCACCGCGCTCAGCCCGGGCAGGGCAACCCCCAGCGCGCGCCCTGCCTGCTCCGCCCGGCGCTGCCTGGTTATCCCGCGGCGCCTCCAAGCCGCCAACTCTCCGCTGCCGCTGCCGCCGCTTCTCTTCCTCTGCCTGCCTTGCCGCGCTCAATTCCTCGCCGCCGCTCTGAACTGCAGGTGAAGCGCTCTCGGTGCTGCTCGAGCGAGTCCCCGCCTCCAAGCCCGGCCCATACGGCGCGGAGGGGCAGGCGGGCGCCCTTAAAGGAGCAGCCGCGGCGGCAGCAGCAGCCAGAAGGGGAGCGCGCGCGCTTGCCGGCTGGCCAGCCCCGCGCACACACACGCACACACAAAAGGCTTGGGAGGGAATCCTGTGCTCTCCGGGACGGGTCAGCAGAGGTTGGTTGGGTGCTGATTCCCAGGATCCACTTATTAGGGGGCGGGCGGACAGGGACTTGCCCCAGCTGCAACTCTCTCGCTGGCGCAGGCAAAAGGAAGTTCCGCAGGGCTTACTCCCGAGGAAGCGCCCGCGGAGTTGCAGGGGCATCATCCGAAGGCGGGCTTCCTCGAATCTCTTGCACGGTTGTGTTTGCAGCAGAGGATCGGGTTCCGCGGCTGCAAAGCGGCCTGGGGTTTACTCGGAAGACGGGCCCGGGGAGATCAGGCAGGGCTTTCTCCGGAGTAAGCGTGCGCTGTATTAATCGAGCTAGAACCCCGGAGCCCGTTAAGCATTGCTGGGTTGCTTTACCCAGCGATAGCTTGGCCTGCATTTGTCCCCCTAAAGGAGGGTGCGCAAATGGGACCTTTAGGCTGCTACGATCCTGTTCACGCGAGTGGTGCCCGAAGTCAATGGCACTTGCTTCTGACAGGCGGGACATCGCTGCAATGCTATGCACACCTGCTTGGAAGTGGTGTCCCTTCAAACCAATGACAATTGTGATTGCACATCTGTAGGGTTGTGCTGTGGCTTGGTTTCCTTTTTAAAATAAAATAAAAATACAACGCTTTGCACACTTGCTTGAAAAGGAGCCCATGGAAGTAAACACGGATAAGATCAGGTTGCATGAAAATTTAATAGACTGGATGTATTATGCATGTTTACTCAGAAGAGAGCCTCTCTCTGAGTTTGGTGGAATTTACTCCCAAGTAAGTTTTACACCCAAACTGAACTCTCTCTCTACACATATATTTGGGGGTGGTATTTTTAGTGTCGCAGAAAAGCAAAATAAATGTTTTATGATGTTATAGATATCAGTAGGTTTTAATGATTTTATTGTACACAACAATAACTCATATTTTTATGAGTTGGTGATTTTTTAAAAAAATATTCTTCTAAATAAAATAAACTAGGTTAGATATTTTAATGATTATAGGATCGTACTGCAACCGGTTCGAATCCCCGCAACGGGGTGAGCTCCCGTTGCTCGGTCCCTGCTCCTGCCAACTTAGCAGCTCGAAAGCACGTCAAATTGCAAGTAGATAAATAGGTACCGCTCCGGCGGGAAGGTAAACGGCATTTCCGTGCACTGCTCTGGTTTGGAATCCCTTCTTGTACTGTACCCTTAAAGGTGCAAAAGCCCTGTCCTCTTTGGCATCTGGTTATCTACAGACAAGCCTCTTGGCTCAGGCCCTGTAGATCCTCATGCAACAGTTATGAGGGACAAAAATCCAGTGGCACAAAACATATGAGGAAAAATATACAAATTCAAAAAATAAAAAAACAGCACTATTTCTTTCCCAGGTATGGCTTGTTGCATCTCTAATTTGGTACTGTGAAATGTTAAATTTGGAGTTTGGAAGCTCCTGCCAGTACAATGGGCCAATTGGCACATGACAGCTCATTGCAGTCTTAAACAATATTCCACCTGTGGGGAACTGCAGCTATGGATCAAAACACCATCCATCACACAGAAAGTTTTTGTTTTCCTCAAGTGGCAACAGTTTACATGCATGACATGGAAGCAAGTACACATGTGGCATGTTCAACAGCATCTTCGTGGCAACATGGACACATGATGATGTTGCAAAGCTTTGCAACATGCAGAACGGGGGTGAAATTTTGGGCTTGCTGGATATTTCAGGGACAGTTATTAGTGTACCTAAAGGGTACCTTTGGAGTATAGTAACAGCCTTAGCCTAGGGCTAATTCATCTGTGAACATGGAGGCGAGTGACGTCTCATTATTTGGATAGTCAACATAGCCTCATGGGAAGGGGACATTCGTAGTGGCAAAGGGTCGCCGCTTCAATCCCTGGCATCTCCATTTAAAATATATCAGATCATAGAGTTGGAAGGGACCCTGAGGATTCTCTAGTTCAGGCATCCCCAAACTGCGGCCCTCCAGATGTTTGGCCTACAACTCCCATGATCCCTAGCTAACAGGACCAGAGGTCAGGGATGATGGGAATTGTAGTCCAAAACATCTGGAGGGCCAAAGTTTGGGGATGCCTGCTCTAGTTCAACCCCCTGCAATTCAGGACTATGCAGCTGTAGGGTGCAAGGGGTGCGGGGCACCCGGGCGCCAAATTCTGGGGGGTGCCAGGCTATTGCCGCTGAAGCCACCTAAGCTTTTAACTATCTACCTGTTATGAAATAATAAATAATTTTGATCAAGCTAGGAAAACAAAATACATATATACCTAGGTATTACCAAAATGTATTCTTACTGTTTCACTAAACGACTTCCAACTTTGTGCGCTCATTTACCCAAGACGCGCCATGCTAGCGGCAGCGCTTCTCATTCACAACAGCGGCGCCTGAGTCAACAACAGCGCTTGTCATTCACAATGGCACTGTGCACGTGAAATTAACTCATACATCATAATAAAAGTTAATTTGGGGGCTAAACTCAATTTGGGGGCGCTGGGCAGATCTTTGCACCCTGGCGGCACATATGCTAAAGACTCCATATGTCCCATACGGGGATCGAACCTGCAACCTTGGTGTTTTCAGCACTACACTCTCACCAACTGAGCTATCCTGAGAGAAAGGGAAGAATACTCTGGTGCTTTGGTCCTGCTTGCAGGTTTCCCATAGACATCTGGTTGGCCACTATATAAACAGGATGCTGGAGTAGATGCTGGACCACCGACCTGACCATTCTTGGCTGTCTCTTCGCGCAGACCCAGGTCCTTCCACAGCCCTTGCCCTCCATGAACCACCATTGGCAGGGCCAGCAGGAAGAGCAGCAGATACATTTTCTGCTGATGATACTATTTATTCTCTTGTTAATTATTCTGTTTTGGATGTGCCTTTTTATATTTGACTTCCTTTACTAATGGTTTCTTTTGAAATATTTAAGATAATTTGTGTTGTTGTTGTTTGTTGGTAACTTTGCTGTGTTAAATGCGCTTTCTGTCGTTGACCTCCTTTGTAATGTTTCATTTTGAAATCCTTAAGATAGACCTATTTTGGTTTCCTGTTAATTATGCTGCTTTGAATGTATACTTTAGATTTGACTTTCTCCCGTAATGTTTTGTTCTGTGTTGTTTTATTTGATATTTTAACGTGTGGGGAAACCACTTTGAGTTCCCCCCCTTAAAGTAGTAGAGAGATGAGATGAATAATAATAATAATAATAATAATAATAATCCATTCTTATGAATGAGTATTGACGGCATGAGAGAAACCCTTTAACCCATGCTATTTTCATGATTTAAATGTCCATAGGTCTACCACTAGGCTCATGGAGGAAAAAAAGACAACTGCTTTTTTTGAACGCACTCAGTGCATTGGAGCTGGCATGTCGGAAACAGAAGAGGGTAGGGCTCCTGCACCTTTAATAATTTTATTATTAGAGGAGATTTCAGGAGCCCAGGTCTCTTTGCATAAGCCCACATTCATTTGCAGATGCCACCCTGGTTCTCCTAACCCTGGAGTTCAGTTAGAGGAGAGCAATTCCTGCAGGGTTCCACAAAACTCCCTAGAGCAAAAGCTAGGCAGTTTTGCAGATAATCCTCCCTGTGTCTCATCTCACCACTACACTGGATATTAGAAAGATCTAGTAGCAAGATACCCAGTAGAGAAGAAGAAGAGTTTGGATTTGATATCCCGCTTTATCACTACCCAAAGGAGTCTCAAAGCGGCTAACATTCTCCTTTCCCTTCCTCCCCCACAACAAACACTCTGTGAGGTGAGTGGGGCTGAGAGACTTCAGAGAAGTGTGACTAGCCCAAGGTCACCCAGCAGCTGCATGTGGAGGAGCGGAGACGTGAACCCGGTTCACCAGATTACGAGTCTACCACTCTTAACCACTACACCACACTGGCCACACAGTAGAGAGGGCTGATTTCAGTCAATCGACCATTTAGGATGCCTCTGGACCATCACTGCACCCTCTCTCTAGCACAAGTCCTCTTTTGTCATGGATTGGTTGGATGCAAACGAACGGTGGGAGGAGCTAGTGCGGGAACCCCCAAGGGATCCCCCCACTCCTCAGAGCATAGCTGTCAACTTTCGGATTTGAAAATAAGGGATCAGCAGCCTCACCTGTCCCGGGGAAAGTCTACGGTATATCTAACACTCAAGGATAGCAGCAGGAAACGGCACTGGAATAAGGGAATTTTCAGCAAAAAAAGGGAAGGCTGACAGCTATGTCCCAGAGCCTGGGGAATGGTGGTGGGATGACAATGAGTAATCAGAGACAGGTGACTGGGAAGAGGAGGTGTTGTATGCTGAAGAGGTAACAGGGCTCAGTGAGCTGGGAGAGTCTGTGGCAGAGACCAGTCCAGAATCTCAGGCAGAAGCAGAAACAGGAGAGTGGGATGAGGAAGGTCAAAGGGCAGAGATGAGTCAGGCTGGTGAAGAGTCGCTGGTGTCTCCCTGTGGGATGAAACATAAGCAGTCAAGTATAACACTTCCTGTTTGCCCAGAGTGGACATACAGGGGGATGTTACTCCAGCCAGGAGGACTTCCTGTCACACCTGTCTGGAGCATCCTCCCCCTGCTTGTGACCAGGTAGATGGGAGTGACCCTGTAAGATCCTATAAAAGGACTGGTCTTGCAGCCTTCTTCCCTTCTTCTTCTTCTTTGCGTTATTCCATCTTGATGTATTTTGCTGTCTGCTGGCTCTCAGCCAGCTGCACATGGGCTCATTTCCTTACATGGGATGAACCCACTCTCTTTTCTGCAATTCCAAGCTAATACCTGCCTTCAAGGAACCTACTGTGAACTGAATGCGAGTAAACTTCCTATCATTACTTTTAAAGAAGACTGTTGTGTCTTTATTCTTTGAGAGGGATAAAAGGGGAATTTACCAGGAACAAAACCCAATCTGGACAATCCAGACTGGATTGCTTAAGTAAATAGATTCAAACGAATCTACCAACTAATTTCCTGCTTTATACTGGGGAATGTACTCTGCTACTGACTCACTAGTGTGAGTGAGGAAGGATAGCATTTAATCAATATATCCTCTCCTACTATCCACAACATTCTCACACTCCCCCTCCTGCTGCACCAAGCTGACTCCCACCCCCACCCCCACCCCGGTCTCCCAGAACCAGGAGAGGTATGAAGTGGGAGGAGCAAAGACAGGACAGCAGACACAGTCTCTGATTGCTTAGAAAAAAACTGGAGAGGAGGAACAAAATAAAAAAAAAATTCCTTCCAGCAGCACCTTAAAGACCAACTAAGTTGTTTATTTTGGTATGAGCTTTCGTGTGCATGCACACAAGACAGGCAACTGTGGGGAGGTAAGGACATTTAGTCTTGGCAAGTGCTTTATGGGGAGAAGACCTGAGTTGCTGTGCTCAGTAGGCCTGACACTCCTATGCAGACCCTGTTTTGCTAAATACAGAGTTAGCTCCAGCTTTCTTAGTGTGATTTACTGATGACTCGCTCCTGTCAACTTTTTTAAAATAACATTTTGCAGTTAGGGAAGTGAGGAGGAAATGTACCGAAAACTCTGGGATGAATGAATGATCAATGGGGAGCTGTAGAAACACCCCACAAGCAAATCAGGAGGAATGCTCATTGTCGTGTAACCTCCCCACAAACAAATCGGAACAAATGGGCAATAAAAACAGTCTAATTTTTGCATAAGTAAATTAAGACGAAGGCTTGATATACAAGTCATCTGGAGATAACCCTCACCTCAAACTGTGCCAGGCTTCTCCCACTTCATTGGGATTGTTTTTCCTGCCCAGAACGTATGCATGCTACACCCATGGGCACAATGAAGAAACATTAATTCAAAAATATTGCCGAAGGCACCGTTTAGAAAAAGTTAAGAGGATGTGAAAGCCCTTAAAAATAAATGAACATCACCTGCCCTTCCTAACTCCACAGCCTGAGGCATCCCACACTGATTTGGCTCATAGAAAGGCCAGCTTTTTCAGTGTCTCACTGGCTCTAGATTTCTTGCAGCATGAATGTGTGAACAGCCTGCACGGATGAAAATACTGCATATAACAGGGGCAGAGGGACTTCATTTTTTTACTAAAACCCTGAGATCTACCAAAAACAGTAGTTCAGGAAGGATGGCAGAGAATTTATTTATTTCTATTTAATTCATTGCTGCACTAAGTCAATGATGGCATTATTTCATTTTATCCACCCAGTAACCCTGCGAGGTAGGCTTGATAGAGAGGGAGTGACTGGCCAAGGTCACCCAGTGAGCTTCATGGCTGAGGAGTCGAACCCTGGTCTAAATCTGATGCTCCAACCACTGCAGCACACTGGAATTGAGGAGCAAGGTGCCTCTGAGCACATCCTTAGGTCAGGAATGCTTTTTTAAAAGTACAGTGGTACCTTGATTCTCGAACAGCTTAGTTAATGAACAAATCGGCTCCCAAATGCCTAAAACCAGGAAGTGTGAGTGTGTGTTCCTGTTTTCGTACATTTTTTAGAAGCTGAACGTCTGACGCGGCTTCCGCTTGAGTGCAGGAAGCTCCTGCCTTGGTTTCCAAACAGTTCCAGGAGTCGGACGGACTTCTGAAACAGATTAAGTTTGAGAACCAAGGTTCCACTGTACCAGAACTGGAGTTTGCAAACAGATCGTTGGTTTTCTCCTAAGTTTCCTAAAGCAGCCCTACCTCTTTTGCATGTTTCAAGCAAGCATGGAGGCATGCCAAAAAATTGGGATTGTTAACCCTCAAAAATGCCCAACGCAAAAGTTCAATCATTCATCCTCCTCCTCCTTTTGCTGTTCCTGACTGTGGTCTCCCTTCCCCCTCTCTTTCTCTTCTCCTCTTTTCATATTCTCTTTCCTAGAAGTTGTAAATGATGTGTGTTATAGAAGATGAGCTGGGGAGGACTGCAGGAGTAATCTATACCACTGACTGTGTGATGTCTTGGGTAGTTTCTTGTTTTGAAGAGTTCGTGGCATTGCATCATTAAAAAAAAAAGTCCTGTAAAATTCCAGATCTTTTTAAAGGCGCTAATTAAACAATTTTGGGAGCAGCCCTCCACACTGCTCGTGAGACAATTTAGCGACATCTTATCTCTGCAAAGCAAAGCAGAACACCGTTGTGTTCGCAGAAGTCAGGTTTTCATCTTGGAAATGATTAGGTTAGCCCTTTTTAGTTCTTATTTATGCACTGCAGTGTAATGTTCTGTACAAGAAATATGAGAGGGGGGAAAAAACTAACATAGCTAGGAGAAAGCACAGCACGAGCTCAAGCTTGGAATAGCTTCCTTAACAAAGCCACTTGCTGACTGCGAGACTCAATCGTTTCTGCTGAATTTGAAATGTTTTGAATAGGGAAGTGGGGAGGGGGGGGGAGGGATGTTAACACAGGTTTCTGGTAGGTATTGCTCTGATGGCCTGACTGGAAATGCTTACTGAAGAAGGAGCTGAGATTTAAAAGGAGCAGAGAGAGTCCTGATGTAAATTTCCATCAGCCTTTTCCCTTGCACAGATCTGGCAAAGGCCCCAGGGTATCCTTCTTAGCGTTGCTGGATTTCTTAGGTGCAAATGCAGAAGTGGGTCAAGGTTTGGCCCAGCAGCACAAGCAAATGCAAGTGACAGAGTTACTTGCGGCAGCAATTTGGGGGACCGCCAGTCAGTGCAGCTAGTACTGAATTAGATGGACCAATGCTCTGGTTCAATTTAAGGCAGCTTCCCGTGTTCAATTGCAGTGGAGCATAGAAGCATAGAATCAGAGAGTTGGAAGGGACCCTGAGGGTCATCTAGTCCAGGGTTTCCCAATCTTGGGTCTCCAGCTGTTTTTGGACTCCTGTTCCCATCATCCCTGACCACTGGTCCTGCTAGCTAGGGATGCTGGGAGTTGTAGTCCAAAAAACAGCCGCAATGCAGGAATATGCAGCTGGGATCGAACCTGCAACCTTGGCGTTACGAGCACCACACTCTGACCAACTGAGCTATCCGGCATGCTCAGTAGCAGCACCCAAAGTTCCCCATGCCCATTTTGAATCCTGTCAACAACCCTGTTGGGTAGATTAAGCCCAAAGATTGGCCCTAGGTGATGACAATGAAGAATTCGGTTTATTACCCACCCCTTTGCCCTAAGGTCCTAGAGTGGGTTACAATAATCTGGAATGCAATATTAAAAGCAGTTTGAAAACAAATGACCGGCGAGCTTTTATGGATGATCAGGATTTGAACCCAGGTCTCTCTGATCCTAGTGCATCCCATCCAATATTTCTGACACGGACTGGCAGGGTCTTTCTAGGGTTTCAGACAAGTAGCATGGCCTGCCTGGAGAGATGCCAGTGACTGAACTCTGGACCTTTTGCATGTAAAACAGATGCTCTCCCACCAAGCTCCTGCCCTTTCCTGATATGTATGTAAAACATGCCTCATCAGCCCTCCTCTAAAACAGGGTTGTCAGTTTTATTACTGAACCTGCTTACATGCCTCTAACAGCAGGCTTCTGCATTGCAATTTCGCAGGCAAAGCTTTCCCAGGCGCAGAGACAAAGCACACTGTTGAATTTCTGCGCACAAGGCTGTGGTTAAAGGGACAGAACCAGGGCCAGTAATAAAGGGGGCAACACAACTGAAAAAAACAGCAGAGAATTTTGTGCATCCGATTTAGTTCCCCAGGTCTGTTCTACAGTTAACTCAGCCTTATAAAAGCTCAATGTGAAACACGAAGGAAACATGTGCTTATTTGTGAAATGAGGCAGTTCCCCCCACCACCCATTTTTTCGTGAAGAATCTTTGAGTTCCTTCAAAGCATAACCAGGGTTCCCAAAAATATGTGGGGTACAGCTGCACAAGACCCAAAGACAGCAAGGGGGCAGACTCTGGGCTTTTAGAATAAAATAAAATAAAAAAATCACCCCACCTAAAGAAAAAAGTAAGTCTCCAGCCCTTATGGAACTAAAGATATGATGAAGAAGAAAAAAAGTGCAGCATCATTCAAACTAACAAGTCTGTGGGTGTGTATATACACACACACACACACAAGCCTGTTATTGATTGATTGATTGATTGATATGCCATCTATTACTCCAAGGAGCTCAAGGGAGCTTCCCTGCAAAGTAGTCCAGTGTTGCTATACTAATATTGTATCAGTGGGAAAGGGGGAGGTTGACTTTGAGGGAGTAGGGCACAACAACCCTGCAGTGTAGCCCAGCACTGCTTTCCTATATCTTGAGTATATATATATATATATATATATATATATATATATATATATGGAAGTTACAAGGGGGTGGGGTTCCTGATCAAAGCAGCAACTTAGTGGGGGCAAGGTTAATAAAAGTAGGCGGGTTACTTTGAGTGGGTTTCTGCTGTTGCTTTAATGGTTAGAGTTCTGGACTCTAACCAGGGAGGCCAGAGTTCAACTCCCCACTCAGTCATGAAGCTCAGAGGCTGGCCTTAGGCCAATCGCTCTCTCTCAGCCTAACCTACCTCACAGGGTTGTTGTGCAGATATAATGGGTAGGGGAGAAAGGTGGTTTATAAAATGTAAGAAATAAGCAAACATTTCAATGGGCGTATTCACGTCAAAGGCTTATGTCTTTTTTTTTTGGTCAAAAAAGGTGAGAAAACTGGGGTTGTTTAAAATTACTAGAGTTGTTATGTGGTGCAAACATATTACCACGTCATATGCCTTTTATCAACAGCTGAGTCGCAGTTGACGTTTTTCCTAGCGTGGAGATCAAAAGACAGCCAAAACTTCACTGGCTTTAACTACAGTGGTACCTCGGTTTAAGTACACAATTGGTTCCGGAAGTCTGTACTTAACCTGAAGCGTACTTAACCTGAAGCGAACTTTCCCATTGAAAGTAATGGAAAGTGGATTAATCCGTTCTAGATGGGTCCGCAAGTACTTAAACTGAAAATACTCAAACAGAGGCATACTTAAACCGAGGTATGACTGTATATGCATCCCGTAGGGTGAACAAAGAGTTCCTATGTTCTAGGAGTGAGGTTTTCAGCCCAAGGACCACATGGACATCCCTTTTGGACCACATAGCATAGGTGGCCAGGCTCAGAATCAAGCAAGAGGCATGGCCATAGCTCAAGGAAACATTCCAGCCAGGCAAAAACAGTTGAGGAAGGTCAATGATGGAGTATGGCTTGGGGAAAGTCCTGAGACCAGATAGGGAGGCCTCGGGGGCCACATTGAGCTTGAGGCTCCTCATCCTTGCTAAATTCAGAATGCTGCAGCATGATTGCTGACAGGGTACCACATAATACTCACTCTGCATTTCATAGGTTCATAGAATCGTAGAGCTGGAAGGGACCCCAAGAATTTGAACCTGAGACCTTCTGCATGCAAAGAAAATGCTCCACCACTAAGCTACGTCCCTTCCAGCTCTAATTTGTGCCCATGATAGCTTCTGAAGGAACCCAAGTATCCCTTGCCACACAATTTGAAAACCACTGACCCAGTGGAAGGATTTAGCAATAATCTCTACTAATGCATTGCCTAAATGTGGCCTTCTGTATAATCTTCCCCTCGGGACCCAAACGTTTGTATGCGGAGTTGTGGGGGACTTGGTGCAGCTGTTGCGGCTGCCATATGAAATCTAAAGATCTCAGGGGGCAAGGATTTGTGCTTCAGCGTGGCAGTGTTGATCTTTGTTTCTTTTTTAAAAAAAATTGAAGCTGATTTGTGTGAGCCGAGTGTAAGCGAGTATTCTCTTGCAAACACCTATGAATCGTTGACTCTGGCTGGACTACAGCTGTTGCTCAGCGTGAATTCTCTCTCAAATAACTATTAGCATGACAAGTTTTGCCGGTATTGTCAAAATAAGTCTCACACCACGAGATACTGTGAAGAAAAAAGGCAGAGCAGGAGAAATAGATTTCTTCAGTGTATTTAAAATAGGCTTCTAATCTGGCGACAAAAGCACCGGAGCTGTTTTTCTCCCACCCACCCTCCAGAGCCAAACAAACAAGCTTTTTCCATCTTCAGTTTTAGCACATTTGCTACTACCTCCAGACACTTGATAAATATATACATATATTCCTTTCCAAGTTCTTTGTATTTCTTCCAACTTTCTGGAGGGATGAGGCTAGTCATGATGGCTGCATGTTTCCTCTAGATGTGGTTGGATTTCCAGCCCCAGGCAGAATCAGGAGTGGCCACAGAGGATGGGACTTGTGGTCCACCAATATCTGGAGGTCAGAAGGTGGGTGAAGTAGAAACTTCCCTGGGTAAATGTCCATATATGGAAAACCCCTCAAGAAGGCCACAATATCTCAAGAACCCCTGCTCCCCATATGAACCTACCCAAGTGTCCCTATTTATTTTCAAACAACAGTCCCAGATTTACAGAAGCCATCCTTGTTTCTGATTTGATCCCGGGATGTCCCCCTTTTCCTTAAGATAAAGGTAAAGGGACCACTGACCATTATTAGGTCCAGTCGTGACCGACTCTGGGGTTGTGGCGCTCATCTCCCGTTATTGGCCGAGGGAGCCGGCGTACAGCTTCCAGGTCATGTGGCCAGCATGACAAAGCCGCTTCTGGCGAACCAGAGCAGCGCACGGAAACATTGTTTACCTTCCCACTGTAACGGTATCTATTTATCTACTTGCACTTTGAAATGCTTTCGAACTGCTAGGTTGGCAGGAGCTGGGACGGAGCAACGGGAGCTCACCCCGTCGCAGGGATTAGAACTGCCAACCTTCTGATCAGCAAGCCCTAGTCTCTGTGGTTTAACCCATAGTGCCACCTGCGTCCCATTCCCCTTTTCCTTAGGACGTCCCTATTTTCATCGTAGAAATGTTGGTTGGTATGGAGCTATGTGACCTCTGAGCCAAGGAGATGAGTAACTATTCAACCTTCAGAAGACATGTGAAGGCAGCCCTGTATAGGGAAGTGTTTTTGTTTTAATGCTTAATGGCTTACTATGTTTTTATATATGTTGGAAACCGCCCAGAGTGGCTGGGGCAGGGTATAAATAATAAAATCACCACCACCACCACCACCACCATTATTGAATAGGACCTCCCTATTATCATCAGAGAAATGTTGGAGGGTATGGACCCTGTTATCATCATCAGAGGCCCTTCTTGATGTTCCTCCTCCACATGAGGTCTGGAGGAAGGCAACACGAGAACGGGGCTTTTCTGCAGTGACTCCCTATTGAGTGGAATGCTCTCCCAGGGAAGTTCAGCTGGCACCTTCATTATACACCATTAGATGCCAGGCAAAAACATTCCGCTTCAACCAGGCTTTCAGCTGTTTAACATCTTCTACCCCTTTTAAATGTGTTTGTGAAAGAAGGGTGGGGGTGGGGCTTTTTGTTCTTGTTTTTATTATGTATATTGCGCGTTTTTTTAATCCATGTTTTTTTAAATCAGGTTGTGAATTTCCCTGAGATCTACGGATGAAGGGCGATATACAAATTCAATAACTAAATAAATAATAATTAATTAATAAACCTTTGACAGCATCTTGAGATAATTGAAGAGATTGCCAATACAGTGGTACCTCTACTTACGAATTTAATGCTTTCTGAACATACATTTGTAAGTTGAAAAAAATGGTAAGTCGAATCCCATAGGAATGCATTGGGAGAAAAAAATTGTAAGTCGAAGCAACCCTATCTAAAAATTCGTAAGTTGAAAAAATCCTATCTAAACCGCATCCAAGATGGCGGACGGAGCTCCATTCGTTAAGTAGAAAAATTCGTAAGTAGAGTTATTTGTAAGTAGAGGTACCACTGTACATAGATGAACTGGAGCTGTTTGGAGTGCATGGATCTGAATGAGCTGGCTGATGTTCAGCATTTATCGAGAACCGGAGAGATGCTGTGAATACAGTGACCGACCAGAATTGCGGGATTCTAGGTTTAAAAGCTCGCTCACAGCTCAGGTAGGTATGAAGTGGGTGAACTATGAATAGGAATACCCACATTTTTATTTTACTGAATAGCAGCCACTGGCAGCATTTCGATCAGAATGGAGGATTTAGTGATTTTCCCACGAAACACAATAAATTCTTTCTGCCCCTCCCCCCATGCTGCTCTTTGTCCAGTTGGGGGGAAAAAACCCAGATAGATCTCTGAGATCTGGATGCTTGAAATGACCTCGGGCTTATAAGTCTCTCACCAGAATGCGATCTGTAACTTCCTCTTTCAAATGTTCTGTTAGAAACAAGAAATTGGATGGGTGGGAATACCTCTTGCTTCTGAAACCCCCATTCCTTGTCCCTCCCTTTTGATTGTCTTAATTGGCCAAAGGGTTTCAATGGGAATGGGGATTTTTTTTGGGGGGGGGGTTTCATCCTACACCATCTGAGCTCTGTAACAAGGCACATGGCTTGCTAGCTGACAACTTTTACAGGAATGTACATGGGTGGCGTTAAATCAACTTACTAAATGTCTGAAGAACGAGGCTGTTTCCCTGGAGAGCCAACTTGTTACATTACACCGCTCTCAAGAGAATAGAGGGCTCTAAAAGATGAGAAATCCATGGAACAGACTGTGCCAAGATAATGAATGGGATGTGGGAAACAATGAAGGAACTTTCTCCCCTCACTGAGCACATGCAATTCTCAATGACAGCAATGGGAGTTATATGTGCGTGTCAAGGGGATAATGGAACCGTGAGTATCAAGAAGAGAACTCTCGGATGTCAGGTAAGGTACTCAGAATAGAAAATAAGCTCAAAGGAGGGGTGAGCATCTGTGAAGTTCTATAAAGCACACAATGTGGGCCTGATCAATATAAAAGTATGGGAACAGCATGTTCTCTCAAGAGAAAGTAGAGCCCCTGAGATGCCATCTAAACTTCTAAGATGAGGGGGCGTAGCTTTCCATGGAGATGGCTTTAGTTACAATCCCTGACACCTCTAGGTTAAACAGCATCAGGTAGAACATGACAGCTGGGCATTCAGTATCAGAGTAGTTTAATGCTAGGCTAGATGATCTGGTGGAAATCTGCTTCCTATGGACCAGAGGTAGCTAATGTCATGCCCAGCTAGATGCGCTGACATGGGCACAATAGTCATAGAATCATAGAATCATAGAGTTGGAAGAGACCACAAGGGCCATCCAGTCCAACCCCCTGCCCAAGCAGGAAACACCATCAAAGCATTCTTGACAGATGCCTGTCAAGCCCCTGCTTAAAGACCTCCAAAGAAGGAGACTCCACCACACTCCTTGGTAGCAAATTCCACTGCCGAACAGCTCTTACTGTCAGGAAGTTCTTCCTAATTTTTAGGTGGAATCTTCTTTCTTGTAGTTTGAATCCATTGCTCTGTGTCCGCTTCTCTAGAGCAGCAGAAAACAACATTTCACCCTCCTCTATATGACATCCTTTTATATATTTGAACATGGCTATCATATGACCCCTTAACCTTCTCTTCTCCAGGCTAAACATGCCCAGCTCCCTAAGCCGTTCCTCATAAGGCATCGTTTCCAGGCCTTTGACCATTTTGGTTGCCCTCTTCTGGACACGTTCTAGCTTGTCAGTATCCTTCAAATAACATCTGGTGAGCGCCGGGTATCCCTGCATGGATCACAACCCAGGTTGCAGCTATCCATATAGCAACATGCTTGAGTCTATTGCAGCTTCAGTGGAATCTTCCAGTTAAACCCTTTCAGCAATACACACAGGCATTCTCCATTTCAGCGTCAATTAAACAATTATACTTTACAGGATCTTTGTGTGTGCCATCACTGTAGTGTGTGGGTGTTCTGCAGGGACAGCCATCAGGTTTAGCATCAACCCCAGTGATGTTCTCCAAATGCACCCCGTTGCTTATCCACCACAGAGAACCATGTAAGCAAATCACCGCCATCTATTCTTATGGGTGGGTAGAGGGGGATCAATGGTACACTTGATAGCATTGTTGCAGCAAGGGTACCTTTTTTACCTCCATCTTTAATATTGGCAACTCAGGCATCACAGACAGGACTTTCTAGTGGTCCTTGCAGGAGGTACCCACACACACCCTACCCATCACAATGGCAGACATCTTCAAGTTGTAATGAATGGATGTTGGATTACAAAACATTATTATTCTGAAGTCAAGCAGAGTGCTTAAAAAAACAAAAATCCTCCCTGTGGAAGAAGACAGGAGGAAGAGAGCAAGCAGATGCCACCAAAGCATGAATAACAGCTGAAAAGTTTTAACTGGGAGGCAAATGATCACAATTTTCACCAGGGTGTTTCGATTCAATTTTGTAGCATAGAGGCCAGGGTGGTAGTTCGGACTGAAAACTCACAAGAGCTCTGGATAAAATGTGTTAGTGCCAACTTAGCAACACTATGTTTAGATGAGCTGACCCAAAGCATGTTGGGGCATGCATGCCTTGAGCTAGTCATCTTGTCCAGGTCAGGAGCACATCCCTTTTTCTTTCCTTTTTCATGCAACTGGTGATTCAGCACCACAGTTTGCAGGTCAGCTTAACATGGACTCCATGGAGACGCAAAATGCAAACTGTGCTCTCCTGAGCCAAAACTGTAACAGATTTTGGTTTCAGCTCCGATTGTGACACATTGAAGGAAGAGGACCTGCTCTCCGAATGCAAGAAGCAAAAAAGAGCCAAACAGTTGGCGACTGGTCAAGTCTTGTTTTTCTGTTAGCATAGTGCCACCTTGCAGATGGCATGATGTGTATGTGTTTGTGTTAAATCAGGCAATGCAACACAGGAAAGTAACACCCTGATAAGGAGGGAAAACTTGTTGAAGTTTCTTGGAAGTCATTATTCGTATGGATGGGGGGGGGGAAGAGACTCTTAATAGAGAATGAACAAGAAACAAGACAATTAAAAATGATTGGAGATTGATTGACATCCCACATTTTCTCCACCGAGCTCAAGGTAGTGCACATAATTCTCCTTTTTCAAATTAACCCCCCCAACAGCCCTGTGAGGTGGGTTAGGCTGAGAAGCAGTGATTGACCCAAGGACACCCGGAGAGCTTCGTGGCTGAGTAGGGACCAGTCTAGTCTCAGTTTTTCATTCAAACTACTACATCACACTGTCATTGAGTTTGCAAGATGAGCCGAGGCACAAAAATGGTGGAGAATTTGTGGAGGATTTCAGCAGCTTATTATGCAAGGCATGCCCTGTGAAACGCTCTCTTCTATAAAACTATTAATGGTGCAGGGAGCTCATGTCCCCTTTCTGCATTTGGCCAGCCTACCAAACTGTGGGGAGTTTGTTGTTGTTGTTGTTGTTGTTGTTGTAGTAGTAGTAGTAGTAGTATTTGCTGTGCACTGTTCCCTTAGGTACAAACCAGACCCTCTTCTCGGCTTACGACAAGAGTGGGGAACTGTTTTTGTGTTTTTTTGGGGGGAAATATCCCCATGGGCCAAGTTTGACAGGCGGGCGTGACAACCCACCTGTCAACCTTATGACGTCAGGTGAATGACTGGCAGTTGTCCTCACACAATGTACCTGTCAACATTTTCCTTGAAATCCCTGCTAAAATGGAAAGGCCTTGCTGCAGGCCTGTGTTAAGGGCCCTGCCACGGACCTGTATAAGAACCCTGATAATAAGCCAGATAAGTCATACCATAGAATCTTGGAATTGTGGAGTTGGAAGGTATCCTAAGGGTTATCTAGTCCAACCCGCTGCAATCCAGGAATCTACCAAAAGACACACCTGCTCTGTGACCCAAATGAATCAAATCCTTAACCAAACTGAGCTTTCCTTTGCTCCCAGATAATTGTCCCAGAGAGTTGCCACTATTCTTTGATTGATCCTTCTTCTGCAGCAGTGAAGAAATGAACATTCTGTGACATCACAGCTGCTTGGCCATTGGCCGAGACTCACGGGCAATACGTGGCAGTATATTTGTAGCCTAATATATAGGAGAGACATAGGCACGAATCTGTTTTCTGTTTTAAGGCCAGGTTGGCTCACTTACTTGATTCTAAGGTAAAGATAGGAATAAACTTGACTGTCAGGTTTTTTAAAAAAAGAATCAAAAGAAAGAATTATAAATTCTATATTCAGACATTAAGCTCATTAATTTCACATTATGGCAGGATAAAGTGTGTTAGTTTAAACTATGTTTAACTTCACCGAAGGTGAAAAATGACTTTGAAATAGGGGTTTTTAATTGACTGTAATGTAGCGATTGTTGGATTTCTTCCAGGCAGTGCCTGAAAGAGTTCACTGAAGACACCATTGCGTCTTCTCCTTCCTTATGCGAGGTCACGTTACTGTTGAGTTGATTTAAGCAATGTATTATTCCTGTTCCTACTATCTTTCTCATTACAATGGCATGAAGCCATTTTTCCTGCTTCACACAACCAGTTCAGATTTCCCTTTTTAAAATCAGACATAGAACAGCAACAATCTACTTATTTTGTTTAGTCTTGTGTTTCTGCCTCACCTTTCCTTCCAAAGAACACAAGGAGACATCCATGCTTCCTGCCTTCTCTCACAACAACCCTGAGAGGCAGGGTTAGGCTGGGAAAGTTGCCCAGAAAATGTCCTGGCTGAGTGGTAATCTGAATTCTCATTTCTCCACATTTCCACATCAGTCTACAATACTTACTTACTTACTTGCAATACTTACTTACTTAAAAAGGTCCTCAGGAAAATCCACCAGCATTTTGGTGAAATTTTCTCTCAATACCCACAATTTCTATGCAATTATGCCCAAGAAGCCCATTTTTGCAATCTTCCCTACTATCACCTATCATCTATCTCTCTATCAATTTGTATCCTAGTTTAGTAATATATGCATCTCTGTGCACATCACATGGCTGGAGAACTTCTTTGCAAAATTAGGAGAACTGTAGATTTCAAAAGATGCCTGTTTTGCATTGTTTCGGAAAGAGCAAAATAGATTAAGTAGTTTCCTCTTTAAATTCAAACGGAATCAAGTTTCAGGGGAGGGATGATTCAGAACATGTGGACTGATCTCATCCATAGACCCGCCCCCCCCCCTCATTCTCCCCTCTCCCCTCCAAAGGATGCTTGATTAGCATGTGTCTCAAGGAATCCTAGGTGCAAATGGCTCCCTCCATTAATAAGCGATCCCTGATTGACTAGGATTCTCACTCCCCCAAAGTACCCAAGGCTACCAAATGATTGAACTCGGAAAATATGCATCCATACAAAAACAAAACAAAACACCTCCTGCTCCACCCCCCACCCCCCAAAATACCGAATGCAGAAAATTAAATATGTGTGGCTGGGTGTTCCATTTATTTAATTCGCATATCATTGTCTAGCTGAGCTGATAGAAATAAATATTTTAAAGTGTCATTCTGCCACTAAGTGGTGCTATTTACAGTACAGCGCCTTCATGATGCTCACAATTTATAAGGGAAGGAGAGCCTTGTCAGAGCGATTAGACCGATGCAGACTCCTAGGTAGAATCCAGTATAACTTCATTAATCCTTTTGCTCAATGAGATAAATCAGGAAGAAACGAGCAAAGGAGATAAACAAAAGGAATCTTCTAACAGGAATCTCTAAAACTCCAGCTCAAATCTTGACATAGCTCTTTTGTTTGTACTGCAGAAACTACTGGCTTTCCCAGAGAATATTCACTGGAATATTGGGATTCACTTATCCAAAACGGTTAATTTCTAATGTGGATATTGGTGTGCACAACTGTTTAAAACCTTGCTTACATCTAATGCTATGTTGTTTGCTTATTTATTTGTCAGGCAAAATCCATCCAGCAATCAGAAGGTGAATGCATAAGCCCTTGTGTGAACTAGCCAGAGAAGGATATAATAATAATAATAATAATAATAATAATAATAATAATAATAATAATAATAATACCCTCCCCATCGGGCTGGGTTTCCCCAACCACTCTGGGCGGCTTACAACTAAATAATAACATAAAAACAACATAATAAAAACATCAATCTTTAAAAACTTCTCCAAACAAAGCTGCCTTCAGATGCCTTATTAAAGTCAGATAGTTGTTTATTTCCTTGACATCTGATGGGAGGAAGTTCCACAGGGCAGGCACCACTACCGAGAAGGCCATCTGCCTGGTTCCCTGTAACCTCACATCTCACAGTGAGGGAACCACCAGAAGGCCCTCGGAGCTGGACCTCAGAGAGACACTCCTTCAGGTATACTGGCCTGAGGCCATTTAGGGCTTTCAAGGTCAGCACCAACACTTTGAATTGTGCCCGAAAATGTACTGGGAGCCAATGTAGGTCTTTCAGGACCTCCCAGTCACCAGTCTAGCTGCCACATTCTGGATTAATTGTAGTTTCTGGGTCACATTCAAAGGCAGCCCCATGTAGAGCGCATTGCAGTAGTCCAAGTGGGAGATAACTAGAGCATGCACCACTCTGGTGAGACAGTCTGCAGGCAGGTAGGGTCTCAGCCTGCATACCAGATGGAGCTGGTAGACAGCTGCCCTGGATATAGAACTGACCTGCGCCTCCATGGACAGCTGTGAGTCCAAAATGACTCCCAGGCTGCCCACCTGGTCTTTCAGGGGCACAGTTACCCCATTTAGGACCATGGAGTCCCCCACACTCACCCCCACCCCCCAAGAACAGTACTTCTGTCTTGTCAGGATTCAACCTCAATCGCTTAGCCTCCATCCACCCACCAACTGCATCCAGACACTCACACAGGACCTTCACTGCCCTCACTGGTTCTGATTTGAAGGAGAGATAGAAACATCTAGTCCAACTCCTTGCAATGCTGGAATCACAATGAAACTATCCCTGACGGATGACCTGACAGTTTATTTTAGTTCTGCAATAGTGTTGGGACCTTGCCCTATATCTGAAGATAGGAGGCACAGATAGAGTGGCTGGGTTAAAAAGAGGACAGAGCTTCTGCACCCTTAACAACTGTGTGCAAGATGGATGGAGAAGCTGCGGCTGCTTCTTCCATGGAACTATTAAAGATGCAGTATGCTGTGGCTCAGTCAGTAGAGCATGAGACTCTCAATCTCAGGGTCGTAGGTTCAAGCCCCATGTTGGGTGAAAGATTCTGTACTTCTATGAATACTGTCATCTATTCCATCTGGACCACCTCAGAAATGTAAATTGAAGATACTATAGAAAACATTAATGAGAACACTCCATTCACCCCCCCCCCCATTTCCATCTAGTGGTGGCTGGTCCATTAGGGAAAATGGGGCACTCACCTACCAAAGTCTACCCACAGCCAGCCCCCCCCCACCTACCTGCCTTCCCACTTACAAGCAGTCCAGGTGATTGGATTAGCCAACTTTTCCTCCTCCATCTCAGCTATTCCCTTGTAGAACTGAGGAGAGGAGAGGATGGGGGAGGGGAGGGGAGGGGGATACTAGAGCTAGTTTGTTCTGACTGTCATTGGCTTTGATTCCATCTACTGTTTGGGCTCCCTGCTTTCTACCCTGCCACTCCCAAAGGGCACCAGACACCACTTCTCTCTGCACATTTCAGGACAGTGACTTAACAATTCTGTTGATGCAAGAAAGTGAAAGAAATGAATGGAAGTGTTCTTTGTCTACCATCCATTAAGTTGGAATCAAACTGAGATTTTAATTATGTATTGAGTAGATGACTAAGAGTGTGATCAAGGTTAATAAAATTAGGGAAAATGACTTTTCTCTCCCCCTCTCATATAATATTAGAAGTCAGTGGGATGCTGATGGGGACTAGGTTCCGGGCTGACAAAAGGAAATATTTCTTAACACAGTGGGTAATTAAGTTATGGGTTCCAATGCCATGAGATGTGGGTGATGCGCACCAATTTAGAAACCTTCCTTAAAAAGAAGAAGAAGAAGAAGAAGAAGAAGAAGAAGAAGAAGAAGAAGAAGAAGAAGACTTAGACAAGTTCCCAGAGAATAGGCATGCCAAAGACTATTGCCCCAAGATGGGCAAATGAACTTCCATGTTCAGAGGCAATGTACCTGTCAATACCAAGTTAAGAATATAAGAACATAAGGATAGCCCACTGGATCAGGCCAATGGGCCATCTAGTCCAACATTCTGTTCTCACAGTGGCCAACCTGTGGGAAACCAGACAGCAGAACATGAGACCAAGAGCATTCTCTGCTGTGGTTTCCAGCAACTGATATTCAGAAGCATTATCGCCTCCAACTGTGGCGGTAGAGCATAGCCATAATGGCTAGTAGCCACTGATAGTGCTGTCCTCCATGAATTTCTCGAATCCTCTTTTTTTTTTTTTGAACATACTTTTTATTAATTTTACAAAATACAAAAAAGCAAAAAAAAAAGGTACATACTTAAACCCCTTTTCCACCTCCTTCCTACCCACCCACATGGGTCCTCCCCTGCCACAGAAGTATCCCATGTATGTGAACAGTCAGAGATGGTCCATTTTATGCTTGGGTTTCTGTCCTCCCCCCCCTCCCCTGACCCCAAAGCCCCCCCCCTGCCACCAGGGAGCTCCAGCAAACCAGGGCAGTACGCAGGAGGACATCCATCCAACCATCTATTGTCATACCAAAAAAAAAAAAAAAAAAAAAAAGAGAAAAATAGAAATAGGAAAAAAGGGGGGAAAAAAAAGAAAGGGCGAAAAAAGAAAAAAGAAAAAACAATACAAAACAAAAATTTTTTCTTGCATTCATAGTTGTAAAACCATATTTTGTGGGCTTCCCCTCCCCCCCCCCTTCCCCGGTTTTCATCCCTTTTTTATCATCTGCAACAGTTTCTTACTTTATAAAAATACATCTTTGCATCTTATACAACTTATAAATCAATTGTTAACATTTTCATCTAATATTCAAATCACTGAGAAATCAAACTCCCATTTTCTCTTCCCGTGCCTAATTTTTTGTTTTTTCTCCCTCTATAAGCCTCCATATTTTCACATTTTCCAAAATCCATTCACTTTTAAAACTATAACTATTCTCAATTTAACCTTACATCCCCGATTGCCGGCTTCCCCCCCCAATCCAGCAAATTCCAAAATCAGCAGACCAGTTATAAACCTGTTAATCCATCCTTAATCACAACATCACTTTCCCTTCACCCCACCCCCTGTTTACAGTCTTTTGTCATCCAGGCCACCATACAGGACCCCTGAATTTCTTCTCTTCTCTGCATATTTTTTCCTTCTTCCCTGTGGGCGTTCTGGAGTTCCAATGATACCAATCGTGCCCCCCTCAAAAGCAGGGCACTCCATCCAACTTTTTGTAGAGTAGAGTCATCATTTTTTTCGTGGTGTGCTTCATTTTGTGTTGAATCATCACAATCCTCATCTTCTTCTTTTCCTTCCCCATCATTGTCATTCTCACATTCATCTTTTTCAGTGTCAAAAGCTTCATCTCCTAAAAAATCATATTCCGCCATCACCTCCTGGAATTTTTCCTGTAACTCTTGCCGTCGTGTCTCCTCTTGACATAACTCTATTCTTGTTTCCCACATTAAGGTCAAAACAGACCGCTGGAACTCAGGGGAACACTTTTTTGTTGACATATTTCAGTCCTGCCAAGGTCAAAACTTGTCACGTGGGGTGGAATATGATCACAGTTTATTTTTCGACTCCATTTTAACAAGCTGGCTGCATTCTTCAAGTCTTATTGACAATAAAGTTCGAACTCACATTTCACAAACACTTAAGCCAAAAAAGAAATTCCACAAAGTCCAGAAATACAAAGTGAAGTAAAATTTGACTTATAAATCCTGACAACTCACTGGGTTGTCTGGGCTGCCGGCTCCCGAGTGGAAAGGTTTTTTCTTAAGCTGTACCTTTATTGCAGGGCAGTCATAAACCGCAGTCTCTCTCCCCTTTTCACCCTGCATCAAAGGGGAGATTCTCTTTGATGCCTTTGAGGGATCCTTTGAATTGTAAATCTTCTGTTTATGGCTTCGGGTTTCTATTTACTGTCTCTTTTGTTGCCGTGGGGGGGGGGGTGGCTTCCTCTTTTCTCCCCTCTCTCCCAGATCCAAATTGTTTTATAATAATCCAAATCATGAGGTTACTTACAGTCTTTTCCAATCGTTTTATTTTCGGAAGAATCCAGCGCTCTCCGCCTTCGGCTTGAAGCTTCTCCCTGCTAGAATAACGTTGCCGCTCAAAATGGCCCCCGCGACTTCTACCCTCCTCGCTCCGGAGCTCTTATTAGAGCTAGCCGAAGAGTTGGGGAGTCCGGATTGGGTCTGTGCCGAGCAAATTGCCCTCGGGACGCCCTTCCCGAGGTTCTAAGGGGCGCAGCGTCGCTCTCGCTGCCCTCCCCACTCCTAGCAGAAACGGGCCGTCTCGGAGACGAGACGAAGCCCCGCCGATCGACGATGGCGCTGAACCCGGAAGCCCTCTCGAATCCTCTTTTAAAGCCATTCAAGTTGGTGGCCTTCACTGCCTCCTGTGGGAGTGTGTTCCAACCTGGTAGATCTAGGGTTAGGATTGCCCCATAAGAATATCGAAGCCATGGCCTCCCAGATGTTGTACTCCGGGTCCTGTCACCCCCAGGCATAATGGTTGATGGTCAGGGATGATAGGAGTGGTTGTCTAGGCACATCAAGGAGGCCACATCTTCTCAATCCCTGCACTACAGGGAAGTAACAGCTGTTCTGCTAGTTCTACCTGGAAGATAAAAATGTCAGTGGGCTCTTTCCAAGGAGGATGTCTTGCACTGTGAAGCCCACTAGAACAGAACCCTGATCATCTGCCAACTTAAAAGGTATGGTGTCCAAGCTATGTGATGCTGTCTGAGTGGAGATAGTCCCATGACAAAGTTTCAGGAGCAGGTCTAGTCTACAGCCATGGTTTTCATATGTTGGATCCATTCATTTTCTTTGCAAAATCCTTTGCAACTTTTGTGAGCATTTCAGAGCAGGAAGAATACATGTCAATCAAGAGGTGTACTTCCAGAGTTTGTTTTAATGTAAAGTCATATTATAGATGATTTCTACAGTATATTTTGCCCAAAACAACGCTTGCCAATTGTTTTGCCATTCCTCATTATGGCTGTTCTGGGGAATGTGGTGTTAAACCACTAAATTAACTTGTCTCAATTTTGCATCTGCCCCTCTCCGAGTCCTATGAATTATTCTTCGAGCGTGAGCTGTTAAGTCCATTTTTGAAATGATACTGATGTGCAGGGATGCAGCTTCTCCTTGAGAATAAGGGATGATTTATTGACCAAAATTCATTTTTTAAAAAATACCCACAAAATTAATGTTTCTTTCAGTGTTTGCACACAAAAATGAGGACAGATGCCAGAAACAGACGTGAATTTCCCAGGGGGAGAAGAAATATCAGAGGTAAATCAGGTTTATGCTAGAGAACGTTATTTAAAAAAATCTGAAAAAAATAAACAAGCTCCTGTACAGTATGCAAAAATCCGGAAAAATAAATAAACTCCTGCTTGCAAAAATAAATGCTCAAAACATCTAGAAGAGCTGGCAAGATAATTCAATACGGTGTGCATTTACTCTTACCAGAATGATGAGTGGGCTGCTCAGCAATGGAAAGTTCCCAAAGAGGCTTCCTTATTAAGGTGGTTCACAAGCATTTTGGGAGAAGAGCTGCAGCTCCATGGTTGGTCCATTTTGCATGCAGAAGGTCCCAGTTTCAACTTCTGGTTTCTCCATGCAGAGTTGAGAATATATCCTCTTTGAAACCCTGGAGAGCCACTGCCCATCAGTGTGGAAACTACCAAGAAAGATGGCCTCAGTGTATTGCAGCTTTCTGTGTTCCTGATCAAAACATGCAGAGCTTCTCTTTGCTAAAATTCTTAGCTAGTCTCATCTACTCAGGGGCGGACGAAGGCTTTTGGGCACCTGGAGCGGCTCTGGGGGCATGCACCCGGGGATGTGGCGTCGCCCACGCAGCACGCACGTGCATTGCTGTGCACGACGCATGCGCAGAAAGCACACAACGCATGTGCCGTACGCAGCTGCTCTGCACATGTGTGCTACGCAGTGGAGCCGCAGGCAAATGTCCCCAGCGCCGTACGGGGATGCTGCCGCCCGGGATCCTCTACTCACGGAGCCGCGAGCAGAGGATCCCAGTGCTAGGTTTTAAAAAAGCCTCGCTCTGCAGCTTGCTCGCTCACCGGGTCAGCACGCGCTTTGCTTGTTCCTGGGTGAGGGGTGGGCCAGGGAGCGGCATCAGCCACCGCTGATGCCCTTCCCTAGCCCACCCCTTGCCCAGGAACAAGCAAAGCGCGTGCCAAGCAACATCGGGGCCTCTCAGCAATGGCAGTCATGCCACGGCAGTGGTGGCCGTTGTCGGTGGGGAGGGGGCACTGCCCCCCAGAGTGGAGCCGGGGGCACCCCGCCCCTATCGCCCCCTCTTGCTATGCCCCTGCATCTACTTAAGTCCACAGAGGAAATGCCAAGAATCTTGAACTGGCGGTTTCCAAATATTCTGCCCTCAGAGAACCCCTTCCACACTGAATTTTCTGCTGCACAATCCTAGAGCCATAGTCCTATCCTCAGGATTTGGTCCAGTCCCAATGTACTTACCGGGACTTACTTCTGAGTAGAAATACATAGGATTGTGCTGCAGCTTAGTATTAGTATGGCATTCCTGTGCACTGGGAAGGGGGAGAATCATGCATGCCACCTTGAGCTCTTTCCTTCTGTTTTTTTTTTTAAATTTTATTATAACTCTCTGGCTTCTCACGAAATTCCTCAGATGCATCATAGTGAAGAACTCCCAAATGAGTTTTAAATTCCACATGAATGAGTGCATATCCCTCAACTGTCCCACTTTAAGCAGGACATCCCAGAATTACAGAAGACACCCCAATTTCTGATGGGATTCTGAGATTTTCCATTTTGGCTCCCGCAAGATTGCGGTCCCAAAATACGCCCATTTTGGTGGAGTTCACTCTTGTGTGAGTCACTGAAAAACACAGAGTCCGTCATAGTGTCTGTGGAGTGGCAGCATGGGCATTTGGGAGGGGGGGTTACGGGACGCTTAGCACCCTCTTTAGCCCCACAGCCCTCACTCTCGGCTGTGGGACACTGTGGATGTCCCAAGCGAGGCAGGGGAGGAAGGAGAAGGAGCTGCGAGACACCCACAGTCCCTGATGGTGCTGCCTAGAGAGCCACTACTTCCATCCAACATTGGAGGAGGAGAAGGCAGACACTCACTCTGGTTTCCTCCATGCCTTTTTTTCCACCTCCCAACAGGCTGTGTTCCCTGCCGGCAGCTGGCTTTAAGGAGAGAGCCTGGGCTCTCTGTCGCGCAGCGGTAAATTAATCGACACAGAGTCTTCTTTATAAACAGAATAAAACTTTTACTTGAAGAAAATAAACTTGTTCAGAAACAGCATAGTTAAAGAGCATACACAGAGTGCTCATAGCAGCTATCTGACTCTTCACAGAGGCAGTCCTAGTTAGTGATTTACTAGAGTCCTGGAAACGTAGCTTTACATAGCAACAACAACAGCACTATTCCACAGACTACTCCATACACAATCCATACAGATCTCTGACTGAGGCCCATAGAGAGGCTGGCTACTTTTTATAGGGAGAATCAGGCCCGGCTCTAGGTAGACCCCCGGTGGCGCAGGGCACCATGGCGCCGGCCCGCCAGGAGGGCGCCGTGAGCTGCGCCCGCCCGCTGGCCGGCCGATCCGCTGGTCCGCCGCGCAGATGCGCCTGTGGGAGCCACGCTGCGCACTGCACGCTGCGCCCACCCGCCCACCGCGCTGGGAAATGGGGCGGGAAGGCACCAGAGAGATCGCGCTGTGCCTGCCCTCCCGCCCGCCGCTGCGCCCACCCGCCCGCCGCGCTGGGAAACGGGGCGGGAGGGCGCCGGAGAGATCCGGCGCACCACAGCGGCAGGGGCGCTTAAGACGGCCCTGGGGAGAATGATGAGTCATGAGCCACAGTGACTTAGCAGTTTGCTGTTAACAGTTAGTATTTAGCAGACTTAGGCTTGAATGACTGTGTAGCCCTTGTAGGCCTTACTGCTTTTTTTTGCTCTCAAGAACCTTTGTCTCATGACACTCTCAGCCTCCAGGAAACCTGCCCTGCCAGGATGAGTTGAAGCTTCCAGCCTTGCAGTGGGTCGGGCTCAGATGACCCACAAGAGCCCTTCCAACTCTGCACATCATGTGACACATGCGAGAGCACAGCCCCGAAAGATGCTCATCCTGATTTTCCGCTACTGCATGTTGGCGGGTATGAGAGTGTTTGTGTGGCACTCACTACAAACCAGTTTTCCAATTATTGGAAGCTTCCAAACTCATCTTGAAGATTCGTGTTGCAAAAGAAATTGCCCCCTCCCAGCATTTGAAACCAGTAGTTTTAGATTTCCGGAGAACATCTGTCCAACATGAAACTTCCTGGGGGTTTAGCTTTTTCTAGTTATTGCCTGCAGGTGAATTACAAAGGCTTCATATTTAGTCTCTGCACCTATTGTGCTCAGTAGATGGTTTGAATGAAGGCATTATCACAGAGAAAGAAAGCAGCTATTTATGTATCATGCAACTGTAGTTTGCAGCATCTGGAAAGAAATTATAGTTCTGACTTTGAGCAGCCAAGGCTACCACATTGTTACCATGTTTATTGACAGACATCCTTGTTTAGAACTTAATAGTTAACCTCACAGCTGGATAAAAGAATCTGTCAAGTTGGAGACTGCAAAAATTATTTGAATGCAACCATGATGCATTTGTGGCTCTCTTCTACCCTTTCTTTAACAAACTCAACAGCAGGGCACCTGCCAGTCTCCACAGATGTATAGATGTACCTGAAAGCAGGTGAAAAACTTCAGCAAAAGAGTGTTCTTCACCTTCCTTGGGAAAGTGCCATAGCTCAGGAGTAGAACAATGGCTTTTCATGCAGAAGGTTGAATGTTCAACCCTTGGCAACTCTTGGTAGGAATTGTGCCCAGTCTGAAACCCTGGAGAGACAAGAGAAGGCTAGGGGGACCAGTGGCGTAGCTCAGTTTAAGACAACTTTCTATGTTTAATATTTTGAAGGTGGTTCAGAAACTTCAGCTGTTGCAGAATTTGGTGGCTGGGGCAAGACTGTTTGAGCATATTACACCGATCCTGACCTGACTGCACTGGCTGCCAATTAGTTTCTGGGCCCAATTCAAAGTTCTGGTTTTGACCTATAAAGTCTTGGACGGCCCAGGACCACAATACTTCAAGGATTGCCTCTCTCTGTATGAACCATACTGTCCAACATTTATCCGATGAAAATCGGGACATCCCATTCCATAATGATAATTTTACTGTTTATACCCCACACATCCTCCAGCACCATAATTCAAAAGCATCAATTCTTCGGTGATCAGCCTTCTTTATGGTCCAGCTCTCACTTCTATACATCACTACTGGGAAAACCATAGCTTTAACTATACAGACCTTTGTCGGCAAGGTGATGTCTCTGCTTTTTAAGATGCTGTCTAGGTTTGTCATTGCTTTTCTCCCAAGAAGCAGCCGTCTTTTAATTTCATGACTGCTGTCACCATCTGCAGTGATCATGGAACCCAAGAGAGTAAAATATCTCACAGCCTCCATTTCTTCCCCTTCTATTTGCCAGGAGGTGATGGGACCAGTGGCCATGATCTTAGTTTTTTTGATGTTGAGCTTCAGACCATATTTTGCGCTCTCCTCTTTCACCCTCATTAAAAGGTTCTTTAATTCCTCCTCACTTTCTGCCATCCAGGTTGTGCCATCAGCATATCCGAGGTTGTTGGAATAATAAAACATTAAACATTAAAAAAACCTTCCCTATACAGGAACTGCCTTCAGATAGCTCGGGGGTCAGATAACTCCATACCCTCCAACTTTGCTCCGATGAAAATAGGGACAATCCTAAGGAAAAGTGGGACATTCTGGAAACAAAACAGAAACCGGGATAGCCTCTCTAAATCAGGAGCATCCCTGGAAAATAGGAACACTTGGAGGGTCTGTATGACCTACCCAAACCCTGAGATCATCCTCTAAGGCCCTTATTCATGTGCCTCCTCCACAAGAGGTCTGGAGGGTGGCAACACGAAAATGGGCCTTTTCTGTATTGGCTCTGTTTGTGGAATGCTGTCCCCAGGAAGGTTTGGCAGATACTACTTTTGTACAATAGGCCACTTTTGAGTATTATCAGAGCTGAATGATACATGTCAGCTAGGCAAAAACATGAATGGAGGGTGAAAAGCAGGACTGGTGATGGGTGTACCTTGGGAGAAGGCAGGAGCAAGGGAAGGATGACAGGTTGGAGCAGATGGAGGCAGAAGTGGGGGTGTAGGATCATAGAATCATAGAGTTGGAAGAGACCACAAGGGCCATCCAGTCCAACCCCCTGCCAAACAGGAAACTGTGTCAGAAAATGTGTCAGAAACAGAGGAAGGGGCTGTCCAAGAGAGGGGTGGGCTGGTAGAATCCCCACCACCCCCTGCCTTGCTGTCTCTTAGAACCAGGAGAGGCTTGAAGAGGGAAGAGCAGCGATGGTTTCTGTGTAGGAGAAGTCTCAGGTTGCAAGCATGCACACTTATCAGGGTACATAAGCAAAAAAATAAGGGGACACAGGTGGCACTGTGGTATAAACCACTTGGGCTTGCTGATCTGAAAGTCAGCAGTTTGAATCTGCATGACGGGGTGAGCTCCTGTTGCTCTATGCCAGCTTCTGCCAGCCTAGCAGTTTGAAAGCACACCAGTGCAAGTAGATAAATAGGTACTGCTGTGGCGGGAAGGTAAACAGCATTTCCATGCGCTTTGGCACTTGTCATGGTCCTTCATCCGCCAGAAGCAGTTTAGTCGTGCTGGCCACATGACCCGGAAAGCTCTCTGTGGACAAACGCCGGCTCTCTTGGCCTGAAAAGCGAGATGAGAGCTGCACCCCATAGTCGCCTTTGATTGGCTTTAACCGTTCAGAGGTCCTTTACCTTTTACCTTAATAAGCATGCAGGGAGGTGTGCTCCCACTGTAGTTGCAACTGCTCCTTAGGGCAGTGTTTCCCAACTTTGGGTCTCCAGTTGTTTTTGGACTATGATTCCCATCATCCCTGACCTAGTCTTGCTAGCTAGGGATGATGGGAGTTGTAGTCCAAAAACAGTTGGAGACCCAAGGTTGGGAAACACTGCCTTAGGGCACAGAACTGGGAATGGCTGCCTGCTGGCTAGAAGTGTGTATGTGGAAATTGCTGTCACTGCATGTCCCCCCCCCCCAAAGAAAAGAATTAACCACCAGATGTGTGCCTCCATTAGCTGGTTGCTCTGGAAAGCACTTATATTTAGGAGTAAATCGTATAGTACTAGGTCTGAGTAGACACACACGTAGGGTGTTAAATTTTGTGTTAGGGATACACACCATCTGGTGGTTCTCTGGCAGGAACTACCACTACTTCTGGGTGGGGAGGATCAGCATGTCTGCGTTTGTGTGTGTGTGTAGAATGCCTTGTAGCAAGAAGTAGGAAGATTCACCTGGCAGGTAAAGTATACTGCAGGTGGGGAATGGTGATGTGTGCAGCTGGTGGAGGGGCAAAGTGAGTGTTGCTGCGATCCTTCACAGATTTATCAAGGCAGGAGAGATGATGCCAGGAACTGCCAGAAGCGTTTCGTCCGGGGACTAAGCACTGCAGCCTGTGCTGCGAGGTATAGAACACCTGTGATGACCATGGGAACTGGCAGCCCTCAACACATCACTTTGGTACCTGAGCATCACTGAGTACAATCTGGCTAATGCAGAGAACTAAAATGTCATCCCGTTGCACAGCTTTAAACTGCAATGTTAACTAACAGATTCTTTCACCCTTTGAAAAAAAAATTAACCTGCAGAAACACCCAATGAAGGAAGATGCGGCAAAATGGCATTTTTCATTATTTCAAATAAGATTACGAGTTATGGAGTAGGAAATTTGTTCACAGCCCTTCGCTGAATAGTGAATCCGAGCTGATGTGGTTTTTTTTTTTTTGTATGAACTACGTACTTAACATTTTCAAACAGCAACCAAATCCATAAATAGCACATTTTACGGAGTGGTTCCTAATGAAAATGACTTATATTCACCTCCTGACTAAAGTAAGCACGGAAGATAAACAGACAATGCTTTCTCTCCAATTAAGGAACCATACAGAAAAGGTTAAATATTCCACCTCAAAATCACACACACCCCAAATGTGGAAAGGATTCATTCAAGGCCTTCTGTTTAAAAATTGTTCAAATGGAAACCACTTTACTAGCTTTGTCTCAAAAATGTACTTATGGGCCTCAAATGCCAAACAGCCCCAAAACATTGCATTACATGCAAAGATGTGTAGCTACACTGAGATGGCTGGTATTTCTGTATCAACAGCAGCAGGGAAAACATACTGTGAGGTGGAGGCAACAAGGGAGAGAAGGTGCTTAACCCTTCCTGTATCTCTCTTCTTAGTTTGCGGCTTGCCTCCAACCACTTTTGAAACCTTTTCCTTTTCACAAGTTTATTTGTGTTAAAATTTCAAACACAGGCCCCCTGGGTTTCATACTATTGTATATTAGTGTGAAATGTTTAGTGGCCACATAATGGCACATCTATTCATTGGGCTTGGGGCTCTTGTCCCAGATCAGGGACCTGATTTTAAACCAGGCATCCCCAAACTTCGGCCCTCCAGATGTTTTGGACTACAATTCCCATCATCCCTGACCACTGGTCCTGTTAGCTAGGGATCATGGGAGTTGCAGGCCAAAACATCTGGAGGGCCGCAGTTTGGGGATGCCTGTTTTAAACCTTCCATTCTCATCGCTACTGCCCCATGAAATGGGAACAAAATTTAAGCTCTGTGCTTATTTCAAGTGATGCACTGCCAAGCCATAATTGCATGCCTCAAACACACTGGTTGCCCCTGGATGAACACTGCAGCCATGTGTTCAACTGTTATGGCATCACAGAATGTTCACAAACATTCTACATTCCACTGGGGAAAGATTAGGTCGACTTTCACTTTCAGAAGTGTTCACTAAGCCATGCCTTGTTAAACACTGGTTCATAATTTGCTTCGTTTATATGTAACGACACTGGTTTTATTGTTTGTGTTGTATATTAAATTTCCTGCTTATTTTATGTATGGGCTCTAATTAGCATTGTTACATTCCACATTTATGTTATGCTGTGTATGTTTTCTGGGAAATAATTGTGTGAGAATTTTTGTTAGCACAGTAATTAGAAGGGGGGGGGGTAGTGTCAAAGCAGAAGGCAGGGGAAACAAGGACAATGCCAGAAAATGGGGGCGGGCTGGTAGTGGAATGTGAATTTTCTCACAATCAAGGTCCCTCACCCAGCAATATTTCCCCTTGCCTGAAAGCACTACAGTACTTTGAACTCAAAACTGAAGTGTGGGAACATTCATCACAGAATAGTGTGGATTTAAGACCACACCTGATTTTAGCTTTGCAACAGGAAATTCTAATGCATTGGATAAATTAATCTATTGGGGAAATTATCTATTGTTCTTAATGAAACAGTTATGCCTGGTAATGCTTTGTGCTTGTCTTTTAAAAATTCAACCAAGAGTCTTGTGGCATGTAAAGCATCAATCATGAAATAAGCTTAAGTGGACTACAGTCTATTTCATCAGGTGCATAATAACCCTGAGTTATAGATGTATGTATATGTGTCTATATATACACACAGCATTTTTAGGGGTGGGCAAATGTGAGATCAGAGGGAAATAAAGTGCAGAGTAAAGGCAGTGATAATTGCATACTCAACATCAGTCATTCACAAAACAGCTCTCGGTGATACAGGCTTTTTGGCATTAGTAAGCCAATTAACACATATCATTGGTTAAAAATCTGTTGTATTTGTTCAATCCACGAGTGGCAGCTTGGAAACTCTAGATCAGACATCCCCAAACTGTGGCCCTCCAGATGTTTTGGCCTACAACTCCCATGATCCCTAGCTAACAGGACCAGTGGTCGGGGAAGATGGGAATTGTAGTCCAAAACATCTGGAGGGCCAAAGTTTGGAGATGCCTGCTCTAGATGCACTGCAGATCTGGGAGCCTGCTAGCAAATATTTAGCATGTGATTTGAAATGATGTGAACTTCAGCCCTGGTATGTTCTGCAGCTCCTGTGTACTAATAGAAAACTCGTTCTCCAAGCGCCCAATCCAGCATCTAGCCAAAACGACATGGTCCATGAAGAAGAAGGAGCTGTGAGGTACCCCAAAGTTCTCAGAAGGAAACAGAAAACCCTGTAGGACCAAAGCCTTATGAAGGCAAGCCCAGAAACCGCTGGTCTATGAGGGCAAATGGGGTCAACCTCAGTTAGCCTGTCTTCCTACCTAGGGGACGGACACCACTGCCTGCCAGCTTCCTCCTCCTCTGGCTCAGTGTGGCCCCTGTAGAATTCAGCAGGGAGGAGTCTGGGGACAAAACTAGAATTCATTAGAATCATAGAAGCATAGAGTTGGAAGAGACCACAAGGGCCATCCAGTCCAACCCCCGGCCGAGCAGGAAACACCACCAAAGCATTCTTGACATATGCCTGTCAAGCCTCTGCTTAAAGACCTCCAAAGAAGGAGACTCCACCATTGGCTCTGTCTGTCATTGGATCTGGCTCCAGCTACTGAATGGGCTCCCTGCCTTATGCCCTTCCAGTCCCAATGAGCAGCAGGCACGACTGCCAGACTGCATCTTTTATTTGCTGCTGGTCCCACCTGGCTTTCCAGCTGTCCATCCCTCTGTTTGTTCCATCTCTGGCTGAATTTTCTGGATTGCCAGCCCCCTTCCCTCCTTGCTTCCCTTATTCTGCTGCCTTCTCAGGCTTTGAAGGCAGATTGTTTTTTTCAACCTCCCCTTCATCAGCTGTTCTGGCTGCCTTTTCTTGGCTGAGAACAGCTCAAGACCTTCCTGCCTGCCCCATCCCTCCCTCTGGGACATTAAGGCAACTTAGCCAATGGCTCCATAGTTAGAGGAAGCAATGTTTCTGAATACCAGTTGGTGGGAGTCATAGGTGGACAGAGGGCTCCTATTCAGGGATCCTGCTTGCAGTTTCCCACAGGCATCTGGTTAGCCACTGTAAGAACTGGATGCTGGACTGAATGGACCATTGGCCTGATCCAGCAGGCCCTTCTTATGTCTGCTAGATTTTACTGCTGCTTTCAAATATCTCATTGCTTAAAACTCTTGATAACCACCTTTCTAGGGGATCACATGATTATTTGTTTCATTTCGTTTTTTAAAATGTGTCATATTTATTCTATATTTGAGACATTAAAGTTCTTATAACACACACACACACACACACACACACACACACACTGAGGCAGGTTTTTCCAGTTAGTTCGGTTATCAAGTGTGTGAGAATTTTAACCGTGAGAGCAGCAAGTATGTTGCATTATGCTGCTGCCAGCCTCAGAGCCAGTCTGTAAATATCAGTCAGCCTCAGATGCAAATTCATGTAAATATAAGTATCACCTGCCTCTCTCGTACATTCAATCTGACAAGAGCAAGTAAAAGTCACATACTATTTTTAAACTTTAAAAGCAAGTGTCGCGTGGTTTTCCGAGGAGAAAAGAAAACTATTAAAAAGGGTCAAAGGACCTGGGGCAACTTCTGCACAACTAATTACTGTACCACAATATATATATATATTAACCTTTTCCTGGTAGACTAGTACCCCCTCTTCACCCACTGTTCAGGCAAGGAAGAAGTACCTCTGAGGACCAATTCTAGCCAGATCAGCCGTTATGGATGGGGATAGGGACTCTGCTGGTCTTCAAGTAGGCCACAAAAGTCTCAAGCACTTGACATTTCCAAAAGGGGGGGGGAATCTCCTGCAGCCCATATGGGATTTTACCGGTAAGAATGCTCAAATCACTGCTTATTGGCTACTAGTAATCATGGCTGTATATTACTTCCAGGGCCAGAGGCAGTATGTCCTTGAAGCCCAGTTGCAGGAAACCACCAATGGTAACTACAGTGGTACCTTGGTTGTCAAACGGCTTGGCTCCTGAACAAATTGGCTCCCGAACACCGCAAACCCCAAAGTGAGTGTCCCGGTTTGTGAACGTTTTTTGGAAGTTGAACATCCGATGTGGCTTCTGTGGTTTCCGATTGAGAGCAGGAAGCTCCTGCAGCCAAACTGAAGCCGTGCCTTGGTTTTTGAACTGTTCCAGGAGTCAAACGGACTCCCAGAACAGATTAAGTTTGACCACCCAGGTACCACTGTATTCTGCTGCACTCACAGCCTGCTTGTGGACTTCCCATTACCATCTGGACACTGCAAGAGCAGGATGTTGAACTAGATGGGCCTTCAGATTCAAGTAAGTAGCTGTGTTGGTCAGACGCAGTATATATCGATATCGATAATAATTTCTTTTTTCCAGTAGCACCTTAGAGACTAAGTTTGTTCTTGGTATGAGCTTTTGTGTGCATGCACACTTCTTCAGATACAAATCTGAAGGTATCTGAAGAAGTGTGCATGCACACGAAAGCTCATACCAATGACAAACTTAGCTGGTCTCTAAGGTGCTACTGGAAATATTTTTTTTATTTTATTTCAACTACGGCAGACCAACACAGCTACCTACCTGTAACTAAAACAAAACAAAGTATTTGCCTTGACATAACAGGCCTCTTCTTTCCTTCTTATACTATAAACACAAATTCTTCATCTGCATTCAAATAATAGGACAACATATGTAGACTTTGCAATCATAGAATCATAGAATCCTAGAATCATAGAGTTGGAAGAGACCACAAGGGCCATCCAGTCCAACCCCCTGCCAAGCAGGAAACACCATCAAAGCATTCTTGACATATGCCTGTCAAGCCTCTGCTTAAAGACCTCCAAAGAAGGAGACTCCACCACACTCCTTGGTAGCAAATTCCACTGCCGAACAGCTCTTACTGTCAGGAAGTTCTTCCTAATGTTTAGGTGGAATCTTCTTTCTTGAAGTTTGAATCCATTGCTCCGTGTCCGCTTCTCTGGAGCAGCAGAAAACAATCTTTCTCCCTCCTCCATATGACATCCTTTTATATATTTGAACAATAAATACATAATTTATGAATCTCAAAATTTTGCAGGCACAATTAAGAATCTTGGGTCAACCTTTGACCTACCAAATTCCCCTTCTCTGTCTCAGTAATGATATGGTCAATGGCAAACAAGAAACATTGTTTACTAGCTTCTGCCTGAATCAATGGAGGATTGTTGTTGTTTAATTCATAAAGATATGTTTTCAGAATGAGGTAGAAGCTCTGACATTTAGCCAGAAGCAGGATGTTTGCTTTACTGCTTTCACTGGAAAGCACAATGCTTCTCATTGTGGGATAAAGTGAATTATCCAAAACTGAATGTGATTTTGCACATCTATGCCACATCAGATTTAATGATAACTCAAAATATTGGTACAAATGGAATTTGCTGCTGAGGTATTCACTTCCATTCTCTGAAGTTGTCAGACATTGCAATTCTGGGGCAGCTATTTCACACGTGTCTGTGTGTGTGTGTGTGTGTGAAATGTGTGTGCATGGCTAGTTGTCACTGAGATGGTGAATTTGTGTTTGGGTCAGTGAGGTTGATTCATTAGGGTGAGTACCCCACCAACACCAATCTATTCTCAGCCAGCTCCACCTTCCTGCCTTGTTACCTTCAGCCAGCTCAGGAGGTAGAACTGGCTATCAGCTTCTTTCTCCTTAGTGCCCATAGAACTCAATGGGGACTGGGGGGCAAAGCTAAAATTAGCTGGCTCCATCTGTTGTTGGTCTCATTGAAAAGTCTCATTGGGCACCAACCACCTCTGGTTTGGGCTTTACAAACTGTAGGCGGAAGCCCACACGACTGAATGAACAACAACAAGGAGATGATCCATGTACACAGAAAACCAACATGTCCAATAGCAGGGTCTAGCATCATATTTGACTTGCTAGTTTTTGATGTGTAGGAATCTTTCTTCATGCCTGCAGGGGAGCATTCTACATACCCCTCAACCGTCCCGGATATCCCAGAATTACAGAAGCCATCCAAGCTTCTGATCGGATTCCAGGCTGTTTTGGCTCCCGCAAGAGCACTACCCCAGGGATTCCCTTACTTGGGGGGGGGCACACTCTCATGTGAGTTACCAGGCTCCTGTGAGATCATGGCACTGAAAGATGCTCGGGGGGGGGGCTCTCTCGCATGAGTCACACAACTTGTGCAACAGTGGTCCCCAAAGATGTGCAAACCCATTTTTCTTCCGCAGCTTGTGGGAGGGTTTGCATCCTATCATTTGAGCCCACCCCACCTGTACATCCAGATTTGCCACTTTCACAATAGACACTAGACTTAATGAAACAGCCTTCTATTGTCCTCAACTCATGCTTTGCTTGTATGTTTTTCAATAAGCAGGCATTTTTCAATAAGCAGACCCCCAGCCTCAGTGCTGTCTCATCTAGGGATGGGGGAGGAATTCAATTGGGTAGGACAAGCTGTTATGTACTGAGCTGAATCATAGAACAATAGGATCCAGAATCAGCAGTCTGATTGGTCCGCAGGAGCCACCCAATCCAACTCCAGGTGGAAGTGAATCCGCAACCTGATTGGCCTGCAGGAGCAGCCAATCAGGCGGCTGGCAGAAGTGAATCCGCAAACTGATTGGCCTGCAGGAGCAGCCAATCAGGCTGCTGGCAGAAGTCAATCCGCAAACTGATTGGCCCACAGGTGTAGCCCTGAAGTAGCCAATCACGCAAAGCCCATTGTGTAAATAATGTATATAAGCAGATGGTTTTGGGAAAAGGGCATTCTTCTTCTCTTCGATGACTATGAGCTGAATAAAGAGCATGAAATTCACTCTCGACTCCGAGTATATTTCACAAGCCATGCAGGAGCAGCCAGCACAGGAAGGCATTGCCACTTACTGGGCTGATGCAGGGCAGTGCATGTGCCCTGGTGGAACTGTAACCAGGAGGCCAGCTGCCCAGCTACCTCCTTCTGCTGCTGTGACTTGACCCAGCAGCAGCCAAGATTTTGCAGAGGTATGCATTGTGAAACCTCTTCCTCTGCATAGAACCCACACACTCCAATGACAGGAATTTTGCCAGCAATCTAATACACAGCCAGGCAGCACAGGCTGCTGATGTACTTTGTTAGAAAGAGGAGTTGCACACCGGCAGAAACCCTAAGCAGCTCGAACTGCTGTCTAGCTAGGCATAGGAAAGGGCAAACAAACATTTTTAGCCCTCAGGATTCACCGTTGATTTTGATATAAAATGTTATTAACTTTGGCTCCTTGTACGGAAAGGTCGTGATCAATAATTGTTTCAATCTGTCTGTCCCCCCGCCCCTCTTTCTTCTTTCCCCCCTGTCTCCCGAGACATTTCTGGGCTGCTGCCAATGTAGTTTTTGGCTCACCAGCACATTACATTGTATCACCCGCTCCAGATCTGTGGGTGTTTATCTTATCTTTTCATTAGCTTGGAGATGTGTACTGTATATGTGTTTCTGCTTTTCTTAAATTTACGCAGATTAGAAGTGTCCATAACTCTTCTGAGGTCAGCCCAAGGAGAAAAGAAAAGGCTCAGCACTGGCTTACCAATCTATTCTGCCTTGGTCAGACCACACCTGGAATACTGTGTCCAATTCTAGGCACCACAATTTGAGAAGGATGTTGACAAGCTGGAACGTGTGTTGGGGAGGGCAACCAAGATGGAAACCAAGTCTTATGAGGAGTGCTTGAAGGAGCTGGGTTTGTTTAGCCTGGAAAAGAGGAGGCTGAGAAGAGACATGATAGCCATCTTCAAATATTTCAAGGGCTGTCACATGGAGGATGGAGCAAGCTTGTTTTCTCCTGCTCTGGAGGGTAGGACTCGAACCAATGACTTAAAGTTACAGGAAAAGAGATTCCAACTAAACCACAGGAAGAACTTTCTGACAGTGAGAGCTGTTTGCCAGTGGAACAGACTCCCTTAGGAGGTTGGATATCCTTCCTTGGAGGTTTTAAAGCAGAGGTTGGATGGCCATCTGTCAGTTGAGATTCCTGCATTGCAGGGGGTTGCACTAGATGACCCTTGGGGTTCCTTCCAACTCTACAATTCTCTGATTCTAAACCAGTAGTGTGTATTTTAAACCATTGGCTCAACCACGCTAAAGATTTCAAGCAGAACAGTTACCCAGAACGCAATGACTTGTATCAACTGGAAAGGAACTTCCGCTCCCTTTCACTGAAGCCTTTCACAGTGACATGACACCCTTTTAAGATATAGACATTTTGAAGTGAATACTGCGTTGGTCACCTAGCAACTATCTTTCATCACTCCATTGGATATAGTTTAAAAGGATCCCAGAAAGTATCAGAAGCAACCTATTACCTTGTATTAGGTGAGCAATCCTATATCCCAGTTGTGCTGAAAGTGAAGTTATGCCATTGTGGAGTTGTGCTGGCTTGTCCACACAGCTGGGCTGGCATATCTCCACTGGTGGTAGTGGACCATATGTTCATCGGGTGCAGAGGTATTCCTCTGTATTCAAAATCCTCCAGCCAGCACCCATCTTTCACACTGTTGCTAGAAGTGCAGATCCTCCAACTGTCATGCCTGATAATGATTTGCGCTTGTCTTTTTAAGTTCAACCAAGAGTCTTTTGGCATGTTCAAGAGTAAGTCATTCAACAGGGCATAACTTTGTGGGCCACAGTCCAATTCATCATAGCCATAAAGTATTGTCCTGAGTTATAGGTGTTTGTGTGTATACAAATACACAGAGAGTTGGGGGTTTTTTGGGAGGTGTGTGTGTATAAATGCAATGTAAGAGGGAAATGAAATGCAGAAAAATGCAGAAAAGTACAGAAAGTGATAATTACATACTTAACATTGGTAATCCAAAAAACAGCTCTTGATGATGCAGACATCCTGGCACTGGTAAGCCAATTAACACATGTAATGAGTTGAAAATCCTTTGTCTTGTGGTTCAATCCGTAAGTGATAGCACTGAAACTCTTGTGATCTTCACCCTGGGGAAAGGGACTTGCAGTTTCAGTTGTAGCACCACCCTTCCCTGGGCAGTGGCTAAATGTAAGGTGTGGTAATATAAACTCAAGAAGACAACGATCCAGATTAGAAAGGCCACAACTTCATTGATTACAGATGTAGGTAGAATTTTGGCTCAGGCATTGGAAGTAAATCCGTTTTAGCTTCCTGATGGAGGGTTGAAACTTTATCAGGGATTATGGCCTCCCTAAAATGCCAATCTACCGAGATGGCCCTCCTAAGGCTGCTGCTGGAAGCTCTATGGCCCATCTGTGCCACACTTGGCTTTCGGACAGAGACTTCCACCGAGACCCCTCTAATAGGGTACCCTAAATATGCCCGTGGATCAGAATGATGCACCACCTCACCCAAAGTAAAGCTTTGTTTCAGGAATGTTAATTTGCACTCCTGCATATGCCAAGCTCCCTGATTACTTCCTCTAAATACACTTTTCAACAGGTCTTCCCTCCCAGAGGTGGCAGCTTCAGCATTCTTCCTTCTCCAGTTTTCCTTTTTCTACTTAAGCCTCCTTTAGAGTAAGTCCCAGATTTCAGGGACAGTCAGATCCTGCCAGGGTTCTGTGGCAGTCTCTTGCTAAAGGGGATGGGAGTGTCCTAGCTCCTTGCTGTTGGTCTAGGCCTCCTTAAACCCAATGATCTTATGCTTCCCCATGGGGAAGGAGGGCTTGATAAATCCAGGCTTTGAGTTTTCCCACTCTGGGCCCTCCCAATGGCACTTCCATGGATAGTGCAAGTTTCCAAAATTTCCAGGAGGACCCCTCACTTAAGGCCCAGCTATTCCAGCTTTCTCTCTGGGAGATCCTATTACCAAGCACAAACCAACAGCCAGTGGCGTTCCTACCCCAACTGGCACCGGGGGCTGCGCATGCGCGGAGCTCCGTGTGGAATGCACACATGTGGCATCCCACGCATGCACACTTCACATGGGGCAGGGCGCATGCACAGTCGGCAAGAGGCGCCCTGCTCTCCCCAACTCTGGGAGGGAGGGGAGAACGAGGCAGCGGCCCGTCACCTCCCCAGCCCAGCAAGCTCCGCCTCTGCACGCAGCCCCCGCCCCGCCCCACTGACCACTGTTGAGTGGCAGATGGCAGCCAGCAGCATCGGGCGTGGCCTCTCCATGATGGTGACCATGGCGGTTATCGTTGGTGGAGCGGAGGGGCCAGGGGGCGCTGCCTCTGCCCCCCACAGAGTGGAGCGTGGGGTAGCCCGCCCCCTATGCCCCCCATTGCTACGCCCCTGCCAACACTACCAATAACACATTGGGGCAGGGGAATGAGCATGTGATACTGTGGATGACCTTATTAGCACATGCAATAGCATTGCCAGAGGAAATACGTATCCAGAGTTAACATCAAGGTCTGTCACCATAGGCTAGTCCCTGGTTTTTCTAAAGATTACTTCAAAAGATTACCATCTGCGTAACTGGTTTGAAACCAATTTGCATCTGTGGAGGAGACAATGACCGTGGCAGGTTTCTTGAATTTGCAATGGACTTCTTGCCCGCTGTACATTCCAGAGAGATAATTTGGCCACACCTCTTTGTAGGAGGCTGCAGAGTGGGATAAGTCAGAGATCAGTTTGTGAATAATGGGCACATCCTTTAATTATGTGAAGCTTTTTTCCCTTCCATACAATTTTGTACCACCCGTAGAGATGACATATCTGCTCTTCGGAAGCAAAGGTTTTGAGGGCTTTGAGAAATATTTATTATTTCTCCCTCTTGTAATTGTTAAAAGATAATTGAAACTTCCAGGGAAGGACTGATTTTTTCTTTCTTTTTGCAAACAATTTTAATGCTAGTTCAATGCCTTGTTGCGTCTCATGCCTTGAATTCACATTATACTAAAATAGATGGAGCCTAGAGCAACTGGTCCCCATTCAAGTCTCAAACCACTCATTAACCACTACCCACTTGCTTTCCATTCAGCACCTCAACTGTTTCTCACCATTTTATGGCCACTAGACATTCTCAGTCTTCATTCGCTACTGGGCTCAGTTCTCCACACTACCTACTCCTCCACCCAAGATACTTATGCAAACCTTGTAGTTTCCCCCCAATCCTGCTAATTCTTCTCTCTAGTGTATGGGAAGGGCCATATTGTCCACACAAGCAAGAGCTCTCAAACCTGACTATCAGAACTAGATGGACTTATAAATGTTGCCAGAGTTTGGGGAAGTCCGTTCGGTCTCAAATCTGCACCAGGGACGTTACTCATCGCATGCAAAATTCACTTTTTTTTAAAAAAAATGATTTGTGCAGATTTCACAGATATCTTAGAAAACAGACAAGCTGGCAATTGTGTGTTTGATGCCCTCTGTTCCGATTTCATAAATGCAAATTCCAAAATGAAACAAAAGCGCCCCTCTCCGCCCCCAACCCTTATCTGCTCTATGAAGACTTGGCATGTTTAAATAACTATTATCCCTTAAATGTATTCAAGTGATGTTGGAATCATTATTCTAACAGATAGAATAGGCATTAAATCCACAGGGGAGTCATTAAAAGATGGCTATTTCTCTCTGTTTGACCGAAGCAGCAGTTATAATGTATTTATTCAGGATTTAGCAAATGGAATTCAATTAGAACCGAAATGGTGTTAAATTGAGTAATTCCTATTGTGTTTGCTTGACAGACAGGAGTAGCATGACCTGAAAAGCTAAAAGGAGCTGAGTCCCAGGGATTCTGCCTCACTTGTTGACAGCATGTCACTAAACTGTTGTATATCCTGCTTAACTCCTTAATCACCCACTTAACACCTGAGGAAAAACTAAAGGCCGCACCAGTGTATTGATATTAGGTGATCAAGTCCTACCTTTATACGAGTAATCCCCTTTATTCAAGATGGCTTGAAGGGGGCTTAGCATTCCCCTCAATGTCATGTTAGACTCAGGTGTGCTGGTAGCAATTATACTTTACATAACGAGAGAGAATGGAAAACTATACAGCTTCTTTCCTCCTCCGTGATACCATTTTATGTTTGGGAGGCTTTGTGATTTCAAATGTCTCTGGAGACAAACAAACAAACAAACAAACAAACAAAAAGAAATGGGTTTACACTCATACATGCTCATGGTGAAATCTAATGGGAATTGGCATATTAAAAAACCCAACACAAAACCCACCCAATAATAATAATAATAATAATAATAATAATAATAATAATAATAATAATATATTTATACCCTGCCCATCTGGCTGGGTTTCCCCAGCCACTCTGGGCGGCTCCCAACAGAATATTAAAAACAGTACAGCATCAAACATTAAAAACTTCCCTCAGGGCCGCCTTCAGTTGTCTTCTGAAAGTAAAATAGTTACTTATTGCCTCGACATCTGCCGGGAGGGCGTTCCACAGGGTGGGTGCCACTACCGAGAAGGCCCTCTGTCTGGTTCCCTGTAACCTCACTTCTAGCAATGAGGGAACCGCCAGAAGGCCCTTGGTGCTGGATCTCAGGCTGAATGGTGGGGGTAGAGACGCTCCTTCAGGTATACAGGACCGAGGCCGTTTAGGGCTTTAAAGGTCAGTACCAACACTTTGAATTGTGCTCGGAAACGTACTGGGGGCCAGTGTAGATCTCTCAGGACCAGTGTTATGTGGTCCTGGTGGCCACTCACAGTCACTAGTCTAGCCACGTTCTGGATTAATTGCAGTTTCTGGGTCACCTTCAACACCTTCAAAGTAGGTCACCCCACATAGAGCGCATTGCAGTAGTCCAATGGATATTATTTATTTATTTCATACTATTTACAAACTACTAGTTTGTAAAAAGGGGGACGCGGGTGGCACTGTGGTCTAAACAACTGAGCCTCTTGGGCTTCCTGATCAGAAAGTCGGCGGTTCGAATCCCCGCGATGGAGTGAGCTCCTGTTGCTCGGTCTCAGCTCCTGCCAACTTAGCAGTTCGAAAGTACGCAAAAAAGTGCAAGTAGATAAATAGGTACTGCTCCGGTGGGAAAGTAAACAGCATTTCTGTGTGCTGCTCTGGTTTCGCCAGAAGCGGCTTAGTCATGCTGGCCACATGACCCAAAAAAACTGTCTGTGGACAAACGCCAGCTCCCTCGGCCTGTAAAGCGAGACGAGCGCCGCAACCCCAGAGTCGTCTCTACTGGACTTAACTGTCAGGGGTCCCTTACCTTTACCTTTTAGGTTGTAAAAAGAAAAAAAGCTCAAAGTGGTTCGCAGAAAGATGAAACTATAAAATGAATAACAATATTGTGTTATTCAGACAAATACATTCTTAGAAATGTTGCCAAACTGGTGCTAGAGATGAATTAGGCCGATAGTGATTATATTATATTATATATTGGTCCGTGTGTTTGTGCATACACACAGACACACAGTGTGAGCTTAATAAGCAACAGCCTGAGTGCAATGAATTTGAGCCACACTGTCCTAAATGTTTCTATTCCCCCCTGACTCAAACCATATAACAAACTTTATTTCCTCCAAGAGTTCATTTTTATTTATTTATTTTGCTTCATGACAATAAAATCCGTCCAAAAGAACAGCTAGGACTTCAGCAGGAAAAACCTATGGGTTCTTACCTCCATATGGCATTAAAGGAAAACAGGTTTCTCTTAACCGATCTTATTTATTCTTCCTTTACAGTCCCCCTAATTAGACTACCACCTAACCTCTGGCAATGCTAACCACCATATCCCACCAAACCATCCTTGACCCATCTATGAACTTTTGACCTGTTGGTATTATGACTGCAAGCCTCAGTTGGCTTTATTCGTGAATTACTTAGCTGAACATTTCATCGATGAGTGGCAGCTGGCCAATTTTAATTGGTGACATTGCAAGCTAAGGGCTAGTTTCAGTATAGTATGTTACTATCGTAAGGCATAAATGGGGAAATATTGCAAATCACTGAGTCCAATCCCAAATTCCTTTCTTAAGCACTGGAAGAACCACCAGTTTGAGTTGGCCTCTGGGGAGTAGGATTAAGTCTAGAATAGACAGATTAAGATGAAACTACGGTATTTCCCTTTTTGCTTATTCCCCCCCCCCCCTTTGTTACATGCCTTGAGATTATAGGGAGGCCTATCAATCGAAATGAATTGCCAAGGAAATTTAAAAAATAATAATTGTATCCTCATAGTAATGGTGGGTAACTTTTATTTATTGCATGATCCTATTCTTTTTCCACCATCTCAGGAAAGAGCACCTAAATGAAGGCTTTGGTAACTGGCAAATTTATTAAAAGGTAATTGATCAAACCATTATTTAACTGGTCAAAAGGCAGGTGATTGGGGCATTAAAATCATATCATCAGTTGGCAGACCTTACAGAAGAATTCTGTGTTCCTGGCAAAGTATTATGCATTAGCAGAGAGTATAGTTGTATATTTACACAACCTGCTCCAATTAAATATACTACGTTACCTATGTTGCAGCAGCTACATAAAGTGCAGATGCCTTAATGACTTGTAGGGGGAAAAAATCCAGCTCACTTCATCAAACAGAAGGCATCACTATTAATTTGCAAGATTGCCTCCAAAAGGGCATTTACCTGGCTGTGGGCAGAATGTTTCATTTACAATCAAATTTAGAGGTGATGACTTTGCATGGAGGTAAATATATGGAAAAGCAAAATGGAAATTCTGGGCCATCAGAGAAAATAGATGTTCCGGTGGATTTATGAATGCTATTAACACTACAACCACCTACACTCTCTGATACCTTATAATCATTGCTGCGGTACTTCTGCAATAAAATAATGCATTAAAGAAATAATTATAGCTGCAGACTACATACAATGGGGATATAAATAGCATTTTAAAACAGCAGCAAGTCAGAGTCCTTATTTAATGCCTCTGGAGCGCAGTCATACGAATTACTCTAGGCAGCCTGGGTTAAATGGAAAGAATATGTTTTCAATTTCCTTACAAGCAATTCGGCTGCTCTCCATGGTCCTTATCCTGCAATTAGTTAAACACATACATAACTCTGCTCATGTGAGGGGGCCCCATTCATCTCCACAGACGATTCAGCAGAGCACTAAAAGTGCATGCAGGATTTTAAACAGAGGCAGAGTTTGAGTTGAGGCGTTATTGGCAATAGTGGGCATTTCAGGTTGGAATAGCAGACTGGGAGTCTCTGCTAGGGTTGGGTCCCTTCTGCTCTGCTAATACTCCGGAGTTCATGGGCTCTGTGGCAGATGCTGGGCATGCAAAGAGAGGCAAAGAGACACCAGCCCACAGGGGCTCATCACACCCCACTGTCAACACAAGCCATAGTTTGCTCACCTCTCACACAAAGCCATGAAATAATGCCTTCTCAAATATCTGCCATTTTGGGGTTTATGGTCACATGGTGCTGATTTATCATGATGGGCCTTCTCAGTGCGGTGTGTCTGTCTCCTTCATTATTTACTTTCAGAAACAATTTTAAAATATTCCTGTCCACCCAAGCATTTGATGGCTTGAAAGATACTGTCCCCCCAATCCTTGAAATTATTAGCTGTGATGATACATGAGTGCTTTTAAATGTCTTTAGATATTTTTTTTTAATGCTTTCCAACCGCTCGTAAAATAATTAAACTCTTTTCCTGCAGTGTTGTTTCCTGCCCTGGGCTCCTTTGGGAAGGAGGATGGAACAGAAATGTAACTGATAGAATAAATGAAGTATTTGGAATGAACCCACAAACCCATTAGAAAGCAGTGGAAAACCATGCTTCACTGTGGCCTGGATTCTCTTTGTGGTGGAGCTCCTCTCTGTTCCTAATCTCATTTGGGATTCTCCATGGTGAGATTGCCTGTCAATCAGTTTGCCACCCTCACCTTCTGCAACCTCTTAGACAGGTTCATTTGTGTTGTAACCCAGTGATAATAGTGGTCAGGGATGAGCCAATTGTCCAGTACTGGCAAAATATCATGGGCCCAGGTCAGATTTACCTTGAGAATCACCTGGATCCTTTGGGAGCACTGGGTTTGCAACATTGTCAAGGACTGCACAGAGGTGCAGATGGTATAAGACAGTGATGCAACATTCGCATGGGCGGGATAACTTATGGTTGCTTCTGTTTGTACAATTGTAGCAGCTCATAAAGGTGGCAGTGGGAGCAAACAAATTGCAGAAGCCGCACACCCACCCCCGCACCATCTTGAGGCTCCAGTGATATGATTTGGCACCTACACACAATCCCAGCTGGGTCAGAAGTTGGCTAGCAGCCCAGCTCCTGCAGGAAGTGGTGTGGGGCTCAGTGAGCATCTGCCGTGGGAGTTCCAAAGGGGCTCATTTCAAAACTTAGCTTTTAAAAATAGGTGTGTGTGTGTGTGTTCGTGGGAAAGAGAAACACATCACAGGAGTTTCAGAAAAAACACACCATTCCATTCCATCGCTGATTGGGATCTATCTCTCAATCTCTGCTCCCCGTCATGAAACAGCAGTAAACCTGTCAAGCAAGGTTGTTGCAAGGACATATGGATCTCGAAGCGCCATGTGTAGTTTAAAGGTGCTTTAGGAATGGTAGATGCCAATGAGAAGGAGTGCTATAAAAACTTATGTAAAAAAAACAGCAACAAAAAACAACCCAGCACTCTAAACTGGCACTCATGTTGACTGGGTAGTTCTCCAAAATATAAGCCCCACTGAAAAGAAAAAGGTGGAGTGTCGGGGAGGGAAGCACAACTAACATTTTGAGCAGCTTCCATGCCTTTCCATGGGCTTTCACTGGGGAAGGCCTTGAATGATTGTGCCACAACGATATTTAAAGAGACTTGTTTCAGGGCAAATAGTGGTGGATTTGGCTTTCCTGTAAACACTGAGATGTTGACAAAAGAGGTAAACATATGACAAAAAAATCCCACTGGACACTGAAATCCCTGTTGCAGTGCAGGGAACCAGATGGCATGCCTTTTTCAATAACTAACAAGCCAAGATTGCTTTTTCCAGGAGGCATATGCAGCTACATTTTCCATTAAAGAACATGGGTACCCAATAAGGTTTTAGACAATAAAGTTTTGTTGACTTGGGGGAAAAAAGATCCAAGCTTGGGGTAGAGATAATTACTTAAAAAAAAACCTTCTAGGAGATAAATAACCCGAGGTTCAATTAAATTAAAATTTTATCTATATATATATAAATGTAGACATTGTGCACACGGATGAAACAGCCTTTCTCTGTAACCGCTGAACTGTAATGTAACAAATTTGGCCACAACGTTCCATGCCCATCAGTGAGGGATCTGGCATAATCCCCCCCCCAAAGCAAACCTTTCATACCTAAAATAATGATTAAACACAAAAAGTGGCATCCAAATTAGACGTCACCAGCAGAAGCTCTCAAGACTCCAGCAGCGTCCAATAGAAAGGCACATTGCCCACTGCTGCCTGCAAAGCCGCGCCACCAGATGACATCACAAAATTCCACAGCAACCAACTGAAAACAGGCCTTTTGCAGCAACAAGGCCCAACATTGCCAAGTGGAGGTAGGGGCCTGCCTGGGGAGATGGAGGGCCGAATAGGGGGCAGGGATAGGTAATAGGTCAGAACAGGGTGGGGGGAGACACAGGGATGAAACCTGCCCTCTCCACAGTATCTCGCCTTGGCTTTGCAGACTAGGCTTAGTGGATTTAGGGGCCTGCCTGGGTGGGGGATGGGGGGAATAGGCCACAGCATAGAATCAACTGAATATGGGCCTTTTACAGGGCCGTGACTTTGGGTAGAATAAATGTTATTTCACATAACACGCGTGGGTAGGGGAGTCAGGGTTGGGACAGGGCAAAATTTTACAGAACATGCGCATTGGGGGAATGATGCAAAATGAACGGGTCACAGGGATAAACCGGGGGGGGGGGTGTTGGACAGAGGAGAGGAGGGAAATCACAGGGGTAAGGGGGGGCTAGGGGGAGGAGAGGGGGGGATGTCACAGGGATAAGCTGGGGGTGGGGGAAGAGGGGGCATAATAGGTCATGGATCATGACAGAGTTGGGGGATTCACAGGGATGAGGGAGGGGGATGAAGGGGGAATCACAGGGATAAGCTGGGGGGTGAGAGGAGGAGTGGGGGAATCACAGGGATACGTCATGGATTGGCACACGGTAGGGGAAATCACACAAATAACCCACAGCAACGCGTGGCAGAGCCAGCTAGTTGTATATAACTATGATTTCCTTTGCTTCAACCCAAACAATTTCAAATCATCTGGAAATCTAAAGGGGGGTGGGCAACCTCTACTGTACTCATCTATAAAAGAAAAAGAAGCAAAGAATACAACGTTAAGTGAAGTAATTTCAAAGCTTTAGGAAATGGGATGTTCAATAGACCCATTGCACATTAATTAGTATTTCTTCTTTGTCGGGCAAGTTAATTGCACGCTGTAAATGCTATGAAAGCTGCTGAACACTTCTGATTACCATCCTGAGCTTTACTCAAGGAAAAAATATGTTATGCACCATTTGTAGTAAGAAAGGAAGGAGATTAGCATTAGAGCTGACATATAGAGGAGGTCAATAAGTCAGTTCCTTTCCCCCTCCCATGTATAATTTAAAGATAAACCCACACATTTATTTATTTCCTAATGGGCATTTCATCCTGTAGAACTCATGCCTCTTAAGAGTTCACTGAGACAAATTCTGTAGCTGGATTTTAATGGGGACGGTCACTAAATGAAGGTGGACAGCCAATGTTTTCACTATCAGCACTGATTGCAATGCATAGGAGGAGGGCAATAAGGAGGAAGGGCAATAAGGTTTCATGATTCAGGATGATATACAAGAAACTATCCTCCTCTCCACATTTCAGCACAAAGGACAGTGCACAAGTTGAAAAGGGATATAGTGTAGTAAGAATAATAATTTGTGGTCAAGCACACCGATTCAGCAGTTTTGTATGGGTGTGGAGCTCTGATAGTCATACATTCATGGCCATAGCTGCCAAGTTATCCCTTTTTTACAGGGATTTTCCCTTATGCTGAATAGGCTTCCTCGCGAGAAAAGGGAAAACTTGGCAGCTATGTTCATGGCTATGGAGCTAGAAAATGAATGTGTGCTATTTAAGGATACGTGTGGATTTCCTCTTCCATTGAAATGGGAACCACAGTTGGGGAGAGTGCTATTGCCCTCCTGTTTGGGGATTTCCCATAAGCATCTGGTTGGCCAGTATGAGAACAGGACGCTGGACTCGATAGGCCTTCAGCCTGACTCACAACAACTCTGTTTATGTTAATGAAAGGTTCAACCAACACACCGTAGAGTGTTGTCCATATATATCTGACTGCCCTCGGAGCTCTGGACCAAAGCAAGGTTCTACGTCATTCTTCCTTTGGATTTCATGCACCTGCTTAAACCTGGGTGCTTGCATTTTTTTCACTTTGCCTTTGTCTTACAAACTTCCTGCCCAGAGAGTCATGCTAGTAAAGTTTGCAGCTCATTTTTTGCTCTGGTCCCGCTAGGGCTGACGTGATCGTAGTTCATACAGTGGTACCTCGGGTTATGAACACGATCCGTTCCGGGTCACAGTTCGTAACCCGAAAAGTTCGTAACCTGAACCGCCATTTTGCGCATGTGCAAAGCACTATTTCCGCGCTTTGCACATGCGCAAACCGTAACCCGAGGTGTCCATAACCCGAGGTACGACTGTACTGTGATCTGGTTAATTACAGTTGAATTCAGTATGACAGCATGAACTGATTCCAACAGGGCTTATTCTTCAGTAAATGCAAATAGGGTTTCCAAAAGTGGGTAGAGTAGGCCAAAATATCTAAAGAGGCCCATTTCACAATTAGGTGAATCTGTGTTTGCCCTGAGAGCTGCAACCAATCCTAGCTGTCTTATGAGTGTACCTGTGTGACATAAATACTATTTTACTTGCTTCATATACTTTCCTTAATTAGGTGTACACTTAAAATGTCTTAGGTTCTTCTGTCACAAAGACCTTAATAATCATTAAGAACACAAGAAGAAGAAGCGTTTGGATTTGATATCCCGCTTTATCACTACCCGAAGGAGTCTCAAAGCGGCTAACATTCTCCTTTCCCTACCTCCCCCACAACAAACACTCTGTGAGGTGAGTGGGGCTGAGAGACTTCAGAGAAGTGTGACTAGCCCAAGGTCACCCAGCAGCTGCATGTGGAGGAGCGGAGACGCGAACCCAGTTCCCCAGATTAGTAGTCTACCGCTCTTAACCATTACACCACACTGGCTCTCCAGCAAGTATCCAGTGTGTAAGAATCACCTCAATGTTCTAAGGTGAAGCTGTTGCTATGAGTCTGATAAGGATAAAGATGGATTTTAGGAACAGGCCTGCACAGAACCAGAAGCATAATTTGAAACTGTTTTGCTGAGCCTAAACTGGAACCAAAACTGGTTAATGAATAAAATTCAGCAAAGAGTCTTTAAAGTGCTTTAAGTTGGTTTTGATTCACTTAAAGAAAAGAAAAAAGAATAGTAGTTCATACCAAACTGTGCTTGATTTACCTTCCTGCTTCTCCTTTTTCACATCTCTGAAAACCACTCAAAGATAGAGAACAAGAAATCTTTTTTGCTCCATTTTTTTCTTATTTTCAGTAGAAGTAAAATATAATTTTGTTTACTTGGTACCTGTAATATTCCTTTTGTATTGCCAGTTCTGTTTCAGAGGAATGAAAAATTGATTTTTCTCTTATATGCTATAGCTAAGAGCAACACTTAAGATCTTCATACAATTACAATTGTGTGTGTGTGGTCAATCTGTTATATAAAATTCTGTGATGATTCTCCAGGAACGACTGTCAGCACTTCTGCCTAGAAATGTGATGGGCGCGCAGAGAAAGCCTTACACATTTGTTCAGAGACCACCATTTGTATGCATTTGCTTTGTGTACTTGCCTTTTCTGCACCCCAAATTATTATTTATACATTTGTGGCATTGCTAAAGTAGCATTTCCTAAACTGACACTTTTTAGCTATCTATAATGGAGCAACATGACTCCATTGCATTCAAAACTGAGCCAACAATTCTGCCCACTCTCTCTCTCACACACACACAAACACATTTTAACAAATGGGAAGAAGATTTCTGGAGCCTACACAGGGTAAGAGCATCTCTAGGTAGGGGAAGGGATGTCCTTTAGGGGAGACCGGGGCACATTTTCCAACTTTTTATAATTTAATTTTTGGTATTTTTTATTTTTTTATTCCTATCTATTTTGAGGTAAACAGGATATCATTGTATTTCCTATACCTTTATCTACAAACTAGCACAATTATTTTTTTAAAAAAGTAAATATAGTTTTTGACAGCAAATGGTTAACTCATAGCTGCCAAGTACCCTGTTTTCCCTGGGAAACCCCCGTTTTTATTTACCTTTTCCTGGTGGTCCCCCGTATCACTTCGTCTCCCGTTTTTCTCCGTTATTTTCTCTTGCCGGCGGCCATTTTTTCTGATTTGCCCTTCTATGGGCACAAAAAATGGCTGCCGGTGGCTTCAAAAGTCACATCTATGCATGACCGGAAGTGCGTAGACGCGACTTCTGGTTTGGGCGGCGGCCATTTTTGGTGCCCATAGATGGGTGGGGTGACACCGGAAGTTATGTCGACGCAACGTCTGGTGTCACACGGCTGCCGGTCCCGGATTCTGCAGTCCGGGACTTGGAAGGTAAGCGTTAAGTCTTATCATGTCAAATTGGAAAATGTGCCCTGTATGTGGGGCAAGTTTTCCAGCCTACTAAAAATGTGCAGGGGCCAATTTTCCAACTATACTTTAAATGGTAGAACACAGGTAATAAATCTTGCTTGTTACTTAATATGTATTTTTTATTGTAAACTAAAATGGCATAATAATAGTAGGTGAGATAATAATAATAGACTAATAGAGAAAGTAATAGAGAAAGTAATTGGATACAGGAAACATAATGATGTTTCAATGCCACTTAATGATGTTACAAAAAATGTCACTTAACAATTTAACAAGACATATAATTTTTTTAAAACAAAAGTCGTCATTGTCTGAATCACAGTGAACACAAAGAAAAAATGTAACATCCGAGACTTCCGGTTCGTCGCGGCGGTGAGAAGGACGCAGGGACTTCGCGTGCCGAGGTCCCTGGCTTCTCGGAGGGGGGGGGGAAGTCCGCAGAGCGAGCGGACTCCCCGTAAAAGCATCGGATAGAGAGTTCCGATGACTTAGGCGTCCAGCAGCTGCTCCGTTTGGCGGATCCCCCGCCGCCCGAGAGCTCAATAGAGCGATCGTGAGCCGGCGGGGTTGAACTGCGGGAGCCATTTTGGGCCACATCTTACCTCCGGGGAAGCGAAGCTCCGAGTCCTGACCCGGCAAGCGGCGGATTCTTCCGATTTGAATTAAAGATTTCCAAAGAAGTAAGTGGAACTTTGATCTGGATTCTAAATTTGCCGATTGGAAAAATAGGAGAGACTTTAAAGTAACGGAAGCCGGTCTCTTCCTAATGGGAAACTGGGAGGCGATTTAAAAAAAAAAAAACCTAAGCCGAACAACGAAAGAATTTGGAGTTGTGGACCCGAGAGGGAAAAAAGACTTTTTTGGAACCATCTCAGCCCCCGAGTCCGGCACCCCTTGAGGTACAGCGGCATTAAGGGGAAGAGTGTTTTGACAGCTGTCAAAAGCTGTCAAACTGTCAAAAGACCGGGTGGATTGATTGCATTGTCGAACAGTTAAAAATTGTTTGAAAACGTGATAGAACTATTTAAATTGGAAGTAAGAACGGATTTGGGATTGAGTTAAGAACTAAGGAAAAGAACAGCCAAAATGGAGTCGATCGTCTGAGAAAGGAATTTTCCAGTACCCATTGTTCCCTACCCCCTGTTTATCTGCGGTTATAAGAAGTATGAAAACAAAGCTTTCTCGAGCCTTCCAGGAAACTGTGCTGAACTATTTGCTGTCATGGGAAGACTTTTACAAGGAACGGCAACATCTCAACTTATCACCAGTCGAGATTGAAGTCCAAGTCCAGGACTTAGAGGATAATTTAGATTTGGAAACTGCTGAGTCTGAGACTGTGTGTGAGGAGAAACAATTGGATGAAAGTATTGAAGAGGACTTGGACTATGTTAAATTTGTTTGGGATGAAGCAAAATATGATTTCCAAAAGGAAGAAAAACAAGCAGAACAAGAAGATGAGAGGCAAAGGAACTTAAAGACTAATGGAATTGAAGATCCTGGAGGGGTTAAAATGTGGAGTGGTGTTTTTGAGGGATGGGAAGGACAGGGGCAGGGGGGGGGCAAAGGTCTGGAGATGGATTTGGGAAAGAATGGGTGTGGGGTAAAAACTTTAGTTAAAAGGTATTGTTTTGGTTTTTGAAAGACGGTTTTCGAAATCTTGGCATGATAATGGAAACGCTGAACCAATTGGGGGAAAAAGACTTAGGGAGAGGAGATGGAATGTAAAAAAGAAAGGGAAAAAAGTTATGTTTTCTTAAGGGAGCATAAGAATGGTTTGGGAAAGAATTTTTAAGTTATTGTAAATTTTTGTAAGTTAAGTGAGGTGTTTAGGCAAGAAAGCTGCCTACCTCCCTCTCCTTATTCTGAGGCACTCAGTGGCAGGGGGTGCCCAGATGGGTGAGGAGGAAATGGAACCTTGGAAGTGCTGTGCCCTGCGGGTTCCTCTTGTGGCAGGAGGGGACCTGTGGGAGGGCAGCATGAAAAAGGAGGAGGATTGGTTAATATTATAAGATTAAGATTTGAAACTGAGTTGGAAAATTCGCCACAAGTAATCAGAATTTGTTAGGAAAACCATGAGGAAGACTATCGAGGGAGTCGCAATTAAAATGTTAAAATAACAAGAACTGGGAAGTTTCAACTTTTCCCAATTTTCTTTTTCTTTTTTTTCTTTTTTGTTTGTTGTGTTGTATGTTTGTAAATATGATTATGAAAGAGTTGGGGGATGCAAATCCCCATAACTCCTTCCTCCCTGTTCTCTCAGTGGCGGGGGGGGGATAGGGGGGGAGGAGGGAGGGGGGAAGCTGAACTCAACTCACAATTGGACCCCTTTGATTCTTAAAGCACACGGGTTCCACTGGTGGCAGAAGTGGACCGGTGGGTGGAGGGAAAATGAAGGGACAGTGCTATATTGTATGTTTTGTTTGTGTCTGTCTTTTTTGAAAATCAATAAAAATCTTTTTTTAAAAAAAGAAAAAGAAAAAATGTAACATCCCCTTTGGTGCAGTCTTCATGCACCCATTTTCCAATGAGACACATGTTGGAATACATGCCCTGTATGCTGTTGGAAAACCTGCCCCGTCACCATATTGGAACTTTGACACTACCTTGACGAGTAGCGGTGTAAGTTATTTGCAAAACAAACACATAGTTACGTGAAGAAAGAAACCCCCTTTTAGTACCGTGTTTCTCCGAAAATAAGACACTGTCTTATATTTATTTTTCCTCAAATAAACACACTATGGCTTATTTTCAGGGGATGTCTTATTTTCTTCCTCCTCCTCCTCCTCCTCCTCCTCCTCCTCCTCCTCCTCCTCCTCCTGTGGCGGCCAGCATTGCTGCTGCGCCTATCACTATGTCTTATTTTTGGGGTATGGCTTATATTTCTTGAATGCTTAAAAATCCTGCTACGGCTTATTTTATGGCTATGGCTTATTTTTGGAGAAACAGGGTACATGCAATGTCAAAACAGTAAGTTTAATACTAGTACGTTTATTTTAAGTTTCAATAAAGACCTGAAAGTTTACTGAAAGTTGAAAAAATGAAGAAAACAGCTCCTCCGACGATGGGACAGCAGCTACTAAACTTAAACTTCTGAAGATGATGTGTGCTGTGATGCTACTTCAGCCAGTTCGCCCCTTGGCGTCATCTAGCGGCTCATTTCAAAACTAAAGCGAGTTGGAAAACGTGCCCCTATGGAAAATGTGCCCCGGTCTCCCCTACCTGACACCCTGGAGAGTCACAGTGTTGACAATATTGAGCTACTAGTCTCATTCAGCCTGTTAAGAAAACGGGCGCTAGAGGTGTGACGGGGCCGCGGCCTTCCCTCCCTTTCTGCGCTCGGCCGCGGGGCGTGCTGGGAATGCAATTAAACAAAGTGCTCTCCCGTCGTGTCCCGCGGCCGAGCGCAGAGAGGGAAGGAAGGCCACGGCCCTGCCGCTCCTCCCACGGGCCAGGTAGGGTTGTCAGGAGGCGGCGGCAGATCAAGATGGCGGCATCGGGTTCTGGGGCCACGGCCCGCGGAGGTGGGAGCCGGACCGGGCTCCTGCCGCCGCGGCCCCGGAGCCCGATGCCGCCATCTTGTTCCGCTGCTGCAGGGGGACGGGAGGCAGAGGGTTGAGGGGGGGAGAGAACGTGCGCGTGTGTGTGTACGTCCCGCCTCTTCATCCAGTCCCTGTGTCCGTGGGGCACATGCGCATTAGCACGGACAAAGGGACACAGGGAATACTGGACGCAGAGACACAGGGACTTTATTATATAGGATATGGACCAATGATCTGACTCAGGATAGTTACTCAGCAGCTTCCTGTGCCTCTCCTTTGAAGAGGGTTTCTTTTGTGAGCCTGTCTCAGAATAACTTTGCTGGCTTCTCTGTAGGGGACAGAGCTGATAGGTATAAATGAAACACAGTATTTGGAAGAACATTTCTGCAGTATAGCTGAAATGGAACCTTCTCTTGTTTGTTTCACTAACAGCAATACCTCCTCTGTTTCCTTTTGGTGTGTTTTCAAGTGCTCCCTGGAATGTTTGCCTGTTTTGGGGAGTACAGTGGTGCCTCGCTTAACGAATGCCCTGCTTAACGAAATTTCCGCTTAACGAAAGGTTTTTTCTAGTGGAGGTTGCCTTGCTAGACGAATTCGTTTTACGAAAAATTTGTCTAGCGTATCACGGTTTCCCATAGGAATGCATTGAAATTCAATTAATGTGTTCCTATGGGCAAAAAAAATATCAAAAAAAAAATCAATGCATTCCTATGGGATTCGCTAGACGAATTTTTCGTAATAAGAAAAGACCCGTGGAACAAATTAAATTCGTCTAGCGAGGCACCACTGTATTAGTGATAGTAGGCTAAGTAATTTAACTATGTCTTAATGAAGAATAACTATGGGACACAACGAGAAATCTGTTTTTCTTTTTAATGCCAGGGAACTCGGAGAAACAAAGTTTGCACCATCAGGAAAGTGCCATAGGGATGGATTGTAGCTTTGTAGCACACCAATAAGGCATATGATTCTCATGCAGAAGATCCTAGGTTTATTGGCATCCCAAGTAGACCTGAGAAAGCCCGCTGTCTAAAACCCCAGAAAGTCACTACATGAACCATTTCCCAGGAATGGGAAACCCAAGGCCCTCTAGATGTTGTTGGACTCCAGCTCTCGTCAGGTCCAATCAGCATGGCCAACAGGCAGGGATTATGGGAGCTGCAGTTCAAAAGCAAATGGAGTGTCATAGGTTTCCTAACCCTGCTCTACTTTAGGTCATAGGAGCTAAATCAGGAATAGTGAACCTGGCTGTTGGACTGTAGCTTCCATAATTGGCCATTGCTGGTTGGTGTTGATGGGAGTTGGAGGCCAGACATCTGGTGGGCCACAGGATCACTCTGTGAGTTTAAGCTTAAAGGTAAAGGGATCCCTGACTGTTAGGTCCATTTGTGGATGACTCTGGGATTGTGACGCTCATCTCACTTTACTGGCCAAAGGAGCTGGCTTACAGCTTCTGGGTCATGTGGGCAGCATGACTGAGCTGCTTCTGGCGAACCAGAGCAGTGGATGGAAACGCTGTTTACCTTCCCACCAGAGCGGTACCTATTTATCTACTTGCACATTGATGTGCTTTCAAAGTTGGCAGGAGCAGGGACCTAGCAATGGGAGCGAGAATCTATTGAAGTGCTCTGTGTAAGGGATCCCATAGCCTCCAGTCACAATGGCTGGGAGAAGAGCTTTGGATGAAGATAGCAAACAGAAAATCAGTCAAGTTAATCTAGGGCTTGTGTATCTGTGAATCAAACACCCTTAAAAAAAGGTATCATTCTTTCATTTACTTGGCTGACATTTACTGCGTACTTGAAGCTAATATCGCTTGACATCTCTTTCAATCAATCATTTGAAAGAACAATTGTTTCCCTCAAACTCTACCATAAACACCATTTGTTTTCTTCGAGAAACTTCCCAAGCTACAGATAGTAACTACCCAATCAGATAATGTTTCATCTGCTTTAGATCTTACAGGTGGATGATGTACAATTGTACAGAGCACAAAAGACATGCCCCATCCATTCTGCTGAAGAGAATATCTGTTTCCTGTTGTTCGGGGATACAACTCCAGCTTTCAAAGTGTGTGCATGTGTGTTATGCAACATTCACCAAGAGCGAAGGTGAGCGTGTATACCTTGTACAAAAGCCAGGAATGTGTGCAGCACAAATGTTAACATCTTGCCAGTGTGTGACATCGGCACTCCTTATTTTGGGACACAAAGGGCACTTCCAGGCTCTCTCTGTTTTCAGGTGGGATTCAATCATATACTGGCACATTCAGGTTGCGTAATTATAGTTGATTGAGAAGTCTTGTGGCTTGACCCTGCTCCCCTGAAAGTTCACACTGTTTGGCTGAAAGAAAAGTGACAGGAAAATGCAGTAGGATAACACTTGCTTTGACATAGCATCATCCAGCCTCCCTGTAAACAAACCAGAGTAAATGCCTATTAGTTAATGCTATTGATTTCCATTGCAAACAAATCAGGGTGGATTTTCGGTGGATGGTAGGTTGCTTAAGTAACCCCATCATTCCTGAAAAAGCAAACAAACGATGACGTGCTTGAAACTGAAACTTTTAAGAGACTTAAATTTTAACATCACAATTCACAAGATTAGTCTGTGCGCAAAAAACTGTTCTTTTGTACTTGAGAAAGATAATCAAACATGGTTGTGTTACTCATTCTTGCAATTTAAACTAAATTTAGCAGTTTCAAGTTTCGTGCTTTTCACACACACCCCACCCCCCGGCCTCTGTTTTTGAAAACTGAAGTTAGTTAGCCTCGCCTAGAGTGCAAAACAGCTTGGTGGCAGGTCTGGAAAAAGTGTGGCCAGAAAAGAGAGAGAGAGGCTTGGAGAGTGTCTCAAGGGCCACATAGAGAGTTTTGGAGGGGCATATTTGTACTCCCAGGCTTGAGGTTCCATGTCTCTGGTTTAGTTTGATAGAGATTTCTGGAGAACTCAAAAGCTGGCACACTGTTTTGTGGCCCTCTGCTTGACCTAATAAAGGCAATGCCTTACTGTGGCTTTTGGATGTTTTTGTCCTATGGGCCAACATGCCTCCTATTGCCTTTTCTGATGTATAGTTCTCTGCAGAGTCTTTCATGCTTCATATCGTGAAACTAGCTTAGCTTCTGGGAACCCTGGATCTGTACCACATGCCAATTCACTATTTTAATTGGGTCTTTCAGTGGGCAGGAAATGCAATATCCATTTTAGAAATTCAGCAAGGTGAGCAGGAACACCTTATGATTTAGTGTTTTCCTTAGCTGTGTAGCATAACACAGTGAAGCGCCATCCGTCTTTGGCACACAGAGTGTGATATTCAACCCTTCTTAGATATGAATTCATGACCTTCCTTATATATTAGATATTAGGGATTCTCAAACATTGCTGTACTTTGTCACAATAAAGCCACCATCTTCCTCATGAAATGTCAGCTTTCCTGTAGATGTGACAGTCAGACTTCTTATCAAGCTTGTCTTGTGATAGCTCTTGAAAATGCTCCGCCGTAAGTATGCTGACATGACCCCAATCTCAACAGGCATCCGCTGACATATTTTCCTTGCTTATGCAAGCCCTCCCTCCAATCTCCAAACAAACCCATACAATTTAAATGTGAATGCAGAGGAGTCTTAATATTCATGATGATTTCAGTGGCACTTTGCATAGGTTCTAGCAAAGTAATGTATGAAAGGGCAGATTTCCCCTCCTAAGGCACAAAATTAAGTCACGAAATTAAAAAGACGCCTGCTTCTTGGGAGAAAAGCAATGACAAACCTAGACAGCATCTTAAAAAGCAGAGACATCACCTTGCCGACGGAGGTCCATATAGTTAAAGCTATGGTTTTCCCAGTAGTGATATATGGAAGTGAAAGCTGGACCATAAAGAAGACTGATCACCGAAGAATTGATGCTTTTGAATTCTGGTGCTGGAGGAGACTCTTGAGAGTCCCATGGACTGTAAGAAGATCAAACCTATCCATTCTGAAGGAAATCAGCCCTGAGTGCTCACTGGAAGGACAGATCATGAAGCTGAGGCTCCAATACTCTGACCACCTCATGAGAAGAGAAGACTCCCTGGAAAAGACCCTGATGCTGGGAAAGATTGAGGGCACAAGGAGAAGGGGATGACAGAGGATGAGATGGTTGGACAGTGTTCTCGAAGCTACGAACATGAGTCTGACCAAACTGTGAGAGGCAGTGGAAGACAGGAGTGCCTGGCGTGCTCTGGTCCATGGGGTCACGAAGAGTCGGACACGACTAAATGACTAAACAATAACAAAGGCACAAAGACTACAGATACCATGTCAGAGATAAGAATAAAGGGAAGGGCCATGACTTAGTGATAGAGCATCTGTTTTGCTTGCAGAAGTTTGGGGGCCAATCCTTGGCATCTCTAGTCAAGACTGGAAGACAGCCCTGTCTGGAATTCTGGAGAGACACTGCCACTCAGTGTAAACAGTACTGAGCTTGATGGACCAATGGTCTGACTCAGTATAGGGTATCTTCCAATATAAAGCACTAAGCAAAACCACTCTCTGGGCATGCTGCTAGGGTCAGCATGGTCTTGTGTAGACATGAAGAGACCAAATACTTTTTATTTTTACTGGAACTCCAAGATCCACCTACTGCAGACACATGCAAAAAATGGGCTAATTGATGATGGGGGGCAGAATGAAAAAGATGGATTTTACCCTGGTAGAATAGGCCATATTCTCTTCACACACCCCACCATCACATCTCCCATCCTGGCAAACTAGAAGCAATAGTTCAAAGACCTCTTATAGTCAGGAGAAACACTCAAGGAGGATGCAAAGCATGGCTTCAAGGACCAACCAGAAAGGCCTGGAAGGCTTCATTGGCCCTCCAGGCTTCAGATTCCCCATCCCTGCCCCAAATGGTCAGGGACTCCCATCCCGAAGGATTCTTTCCATCAATGTTTTAAGATCTTCTATTACTCCAAATGCCTTCTTAGCTGGAAGCATGTTATGTGATCACACAAAGCAGAAGGTTTCTCAGTGGCGGCTGTGGAATGCCCTCTCAAAAGAGGTAAGGTGAAACTCGGAAAATCAGAATATCTTCGAAAAGTGCATTTATTTCAGTAATGCAACTTAAAAGGTGAAACCAATATATGAGATAGATGCATGACATGCAAAGTAAGATATGTCAAGCCTTTATTGTTATTGTCATTATTTGCCGTTAGGCGGGTCAATTATAAATGGAATGTAATTAATGAAATGTAATAGCGATTTTTTTTGTATTATTGTAACTATTTGTTTTATTACTGTGGAATTTCCAAAAGAAAGCATTTGTAAAAATAAAAAAATAAAAAGTTGCATTACTGAAATAAATGCACTTTTCGAAGATATTCTGATTTTCCGAGTTTACCTGTATACCTTTCATCTGTATGCCTGATGACTTCAGAGTAAGCAACCAAGGTGCTTAGAGAGAAACCTGTTTTGGTTTCTAGCTGCGGATGGTATTAAGGTAAATGCCCCCTTCTCACCTAAGTGCTCTACATAGCTCAAGAATGGGGAGCCTTCATCCTTTTGATGTTATCAGCGCCTGGGTCCTACCATCACTGATCATTAGCCATGTTGGCTGGAGCTGCAGCCTGGTTTCCCACCTCTTCTTAGGTCAGGGGTGTGGAACCTGTGCTCCTCCTCATGTTGTTTGACTCCAACCTCCATCAGCTGCAACCAACTTGGCCAGGGATCATGGGAGTTGTAGTCCAGCAACATTTGGAAGGCCACAGGTTCCAGATCTGCAACAGAGTTGCACAGTGCGTCATTTGAAGTTCCACTGAAGTAAAAGAAAACCCTCACACCGCTCAGCTTACACAACTTATTATTCATCTTAGTCAACTTTTGTGCCTGCTGCGCTTGCTCTTTGAACTTTAGAACTTAAGTGCTGGATTTCAGAGTGGGCAGAATGGAGGAGATGATTTACAGAGTTCTCTGTGGTGGGATATTTATGGGCATGAAGGGCTGACAGAGAGGCAAGCACAGAGCAGGAAGTTAGCGGCACAGATTAATGACATGGGTCATTAAAGCAGGGTAGGCAGCAATGTTAATAATCAGCTAATAAAACATGTGTGTGTGTGCGCGCACACCCACCCACCACAGAAGGCTAGGAATCAATCCACAGATAGAGCTTCTTTGTTGTCTACTGTATAAGGAAACATGCTAATTGCCTCATATATTGTGACAGATGCCAGGATGCCCTGTGTGATCCTGGCATATTTCTCTGCTTTGGGGGATTCTGCTATATCATGGAGATTTTGCTTTTTAAAAGTTGGGACTGTGTGAGCTCTGGTCCAGCTGTTTGCCTCTTAATGTAGCATCAACATGGGAAGAAGCCTCCCTCCTCCTGTAGTGGCTGCAAGGCTCAGAAATAGGGAGCAGCAGCTGTGTGTTGAGATGCTGTTTTCAGCCCTTGGATAAGGAGAGAGTTGCCACTGTCACTGCTCATTCAACCTCATGGCATCTAAGCAGTTTTGCTAATTCAGGCAAGGGTTTGCACCGAATCTTGCTAATCTGAGCAGGATTTAGCCCCTGCCCCAAAAGGGTTAGGGTATTTGAAATCCTACAGCCCTTCCTATGCATGGCAGTTCCCTAACAGGAATTGACACATGTAGTCAATGCAGTATTGAACCTCACCCCACTGCTCATCAGTTGATTGACTCATCACCCATCAGAGCGACATCAGCTGGTGGAAAGGTGGGCATTTCCTTTTTTTAAAGAATGAAACACAGGTCAAATTGGAACTAATTGGAGAGAGTTATATCTGTGGGAATGTTCAGGAATGTGGATGAGGAAATATTATTAAATATATCCTATCCCAGCTTGTGTTAACAAGCTCCAAACTTAGCAGAGTAACATTCCCTTCCAATGCACAGCAGAAAATGGTTACACAGGTTTGCTTAAACCTCTAGAATAAAGTATATATTTCCTGGTAATTTCCCCCTTTATCCCTCTTAAAAGAAAAGACACTAAGTGCTCTTTTAAAAGTATAAAAAGAGTTTACTTACAAGCTTCTTGAGGTACAGCACAACTCAAGAGGTAGCCTAGCTTAGATAAAAGTAGTATATACATGTGAAGTTCACTTATATGAAGTGAGACTCCATTTCCTCTCTCTCTTGGCTGGAAGCCTGGAGAGTCTCCTCACTAAGATGTTGCTTGCTCGAAGTGTGTGGTCCAAGAGAAGGAAAATGGCTACTGGCCAGTGAATTTATCTGGCACTTTTCCATCTCGTTTGCATGTGTGGAGGAACAGGAAACTGACCTGGTCAGGTGTTCCTCCATGTGGTCCTGCATGTGGACACTCTGGGAACTGTTGTGACTTGACTGCACCTGTTTACATCCCACAATATCGACACCTTAAATTGGACCCAATAGCATACAGGCATCCAATGCAAAGATTGCAAGATAGGTTTTCTATAGCTGTGCACTGAAGTGCCCAGGCAACATGCTAGTGACAGCATTTTGCAGTTTCTAAACTGTCGTCAAGGTTAGACCTATGTGGAGTACATTACAGGACTCAAGAACACATAGAACACACTACAATACTGTTGCTATGAAATTTTGAACCTGGGGAATATAGCTTCAGCAGACCATCTTATTCATTTAACTCCCCTCCCACTCCCATTTCTAATATGTACCTATATATAGTCACATATATTTATATGGAAAGCACTCCCCAGTGCATTAATATTGTTGTGCCTTCCTGAAGACTTGAATTGAAGCCAGTGCCGGAGAATATGCATTTCTGCTGTCACCAGCAGTGAAGACTGACTCATTGTTTATGGAATATTTGCTGTCAAAGTCTGCAGGTTTTGAAGAACTTATTTGAAGAAAACGAATATGGGGGGGGGGAGCCCTCACTTGTCAAATAAGATGCACACCTACGTACTTCGGGAGAATACAATATTGAATGTCAAAAAACCTGAGGAGTCAGCAACAAGAATTTCTCCACTATCCAGAGGGATCAATGGGGATTCTCCCAGAGAAAGGCTTGGTCTACCCATGCAGTTGAATGGGAAAGTAGAATCTTGAGTGATAAAGAGTGGACTGTGTCATTTTATGTTGCAGGTAGAGGATGTATCTAATGTTCTCCGTGTACCTTCTCCTGCAAGTTAAAAAAGAAGAAAGCTAGTACTTGAGGAATAAAGATTCAAGGCCATTCTGTTTCTTGCTGGGTTAATTTTCTACTTGCAGAAGTAGAAAATTAATTATTAAGTATTAATAAGTTTTTTTAATACTAACATCAATTGTTAAAAAAAATATGTCTCTCCCCATGTGCAGCCTGATATGGCACACTTCCTTCCTTCCTTCCTTCCTTCCTTCCTTCCTTCCTTCCTTCCTTCCTTCCTTCCTTCCTTCCTTCCTTCCTTCCTTCCTTCCTCATACTGTTGCATCTTTTTGGATCAGACCCAAGTGCTGTGCAGACTGTAGCCCCCTTCAGACACTTAAATATGTGCAATCTTCATTCCAAAGATCCGTCTGTGTGCCCCCTCCACTTCAGATCTTCCTGCACTCAGAGGAGGGGATGAAGGATAAATTTGATTCAGTAAACTGTGAATTTATCAAAATTACGAAATAATTTGTGAACCAAAACATAGCCATCCATTGACATTCGTGTGCAACTCTGAATTTTTCAGTGCAGTTCTCCAGGCAGGCGATGTTTACGAAAGCACACCTACAGATGTAACATTTTACCTAAAAATGTAAACGTTTTAGTGAAAATAATGTACAAAAATGTTTTTACACTTGGGGAGACTGCATACGACCATATGTAGGCACCAAGATGCTGCTGAATTTTCACAAGGACTTAAAGGAAATCGCAGGCTGATGTGGAAACATGGAGAACTGAACTTAAGAGAAAGAAAGTGACAGTTTCACCCACAGGGAAAGTTCTGAAACTGCATTCAGTCTATGTGCATTCAGGTGAATGGGTTTGGAGTTCCCCTTGCTATCAGAAACCCCAAATGCCCTTAGAATTGCCCTTGCAAGCTTCTGGCTCAAAATGGGAAGTTATGAAGCCGTGCTCTGCCAAACCTTTCGATGGTTTCCCCCCCCCCCCAACTATTCAAGGGGTAGAACATCATTTCCAAAGGCAATGGTGCACCTATCTTATTTTACTGTACTAGTCGACTAAAGGGCACTTTATTTTCCTTTAAATGTTGCTTTAGAATGTTGGCTTCCAACTTGGCAGTCCTTTCTGAGGTGCCCAATGCAAGGCTTTAAAGAAAATTCAAGAGCAAATCTTAAGGATGGGTAGGATAGAAGGGGACAGAAATGTGCCAGATGTGGGGAAAGTGGAGAGAGGATTTCATCCTCTCCCATAATTCTACAAGCCACAGCCACCGAATAAATGCTGAATGAGGGGAGATTCGGGGTGGACAAAAAGAAGTATTCCCCCCACCCCAAGAGCATGTATTTCTAAAACAGCACATAGGTTAGTGTTGGTGCTGACCATTAAAGCCCTAGGCCTCATCCCTGTATACCTGAAGGAGCATCTCAACCCCAGTCATTCAGCCCAGACACTGAGGTCCACCACTGAGGGCCTTCTGGCAGTTCCCTCACCGTGAGAAGTGAGGTTACAGGGAATCAGGCAGAGGGCCTTCTCGGTAATGGTGTCCACCCTGTGGAATGCCCTCCCATCAGATGTTAAGGAGACAAATAACTATATAAGGTTACCATACGTCCAGAACTTCCTGGAAATCGGCAGAAAATATCTGGACACATGCCAAACCATGTTAGCAGTGTCGTTTTTGCCAATTTTCTTTAGAAGTAGCCTAACTTTGCAAAAAAAAAAAAACCCACAAAAAATTTGGGCAAAACTTTAAAAAGCTCTAGTTTCACTTCTTGAAACATGGCAACCCTATAACTAACTATACAACCTTTAGAAGCCATCTGAAGGCAGCTTTGTATAGGGAAGTTTATAATGTTTAATGTTTAACTTTGTTTTTATATGTTGGAAGCTGCCCAGAGTGGCTGGGGCTACCCAGTCAGATGGGCTGGGTACAAATACATCATCATCATCATCATCATCATTTTTACAAGAGGTGGCAATGGCCATTAACCTCAATGACTTTGAAAGACAAATTGATGGAGGATCAGTCTACCAATGACTACTAGCAATGATGAATATATATATACTGTTTCCACTATCAGAGCAAGTATGATTCTGAAGACCAGTCACTGGAACGCAATGGGAAGAGTGGGATGTTGAGCTCATCTTCTGCTTGTGAACTTCTCCTAGGCATCTGGTTGGCCACTGTGGGAATGAGGGTGCTGGAGAAGATGTGCCTTTGGCCTGATCTGGATGAACTCTTATGGTGCTGCCATGTGAACTTTCCACCTAGTTAGTAGAATTGACAATAAATTACAGCACCAATCACATCATAGGGGATGCCGTTTCTGGTATTAACCGTATGACCCACGTAGCATATGGCGAGAACATTAGTTTCTCGCTCTAACATCTAACAGGGATGGGGCTCCTGTGGTTTCTAGATGTTGTTGGTCTCCAACTCACATCAGCCACAGCCACAGTCCAACAACAAATGGAGAGTCCCAGGCTTCCCACTCTTGTTTTGACCGACAGATTAAATTACTAAAGAGTTACACTTGATTATTTGATGCTTGCTGTATTGATTACATTGAAAGGACAAGCTTGCTTGTTGCTTAATAAGGAATGAAAAAGAAAAATATTAAAGGGGATATTCCCACTTGACAAAGAGTAGTATCTGTTCCTTATTGAACTCTATGTTTTCTTATGTGTCTTTCTTACATCCCTTAAAAGGCATCTACACCGAAGTTTTGCTATGAATTCACATTTAAACTGGATCAAATAATTAATTGGTTGACAGGCATCTACACAGTCTTTAATTGGCTGACATCCCCGGTGCTAATTATCGTCAAGAAGTTTGAAAGCAGAAGCACAGCCTCCCTCACTTTTTGCTACATGTTGGAATACAAAAACACACACATTCAAAGCATGTTGCTATGGAGATGGCGATCCATTTTGGGGACTGATCATTTCCTAGAAATTAAGACCTCTTACACTAAATAGTATGAAGACGTTTTTGTGTGGGTTTGAATGTTATATAAGGAACTAGCTACAGATCTGACAGGTATAGCAATGCGCAAATAGAATAATTTACAAAAAAACCCTCATCATCTCCATTTGTATGCAAGGCTGAGCCTCATCATTTCCTAAGAATATCTATCTGTCTATCCAATATACCACATTTCCTTTAAAAATCTTAAGCCAGTTAACGGAATAAATTGAAAACAAATAAAATCCAAATTACTGAAAGAATACAGAAGGGCAGATAGTCACTAAGGCAGGCATAAGGAACCTGTGGTCCTCCAGATGTTGTGGAAGCAGATGTTGTCATCCAGCATAGTGAATAGCCAGGGAAGATGGAAGATGTCATTCAAAAGCATCTGGGGAGCCCCATTCTCCCCATACTTGCATAAAAAAGTCATATGAGGTGTTGGCTGAATTTCTGATGAGGGTCTAGAAACCATGCTCTGTGGGGAATGGCTGAAAGAGGTGGCTATGTTTAGCTGGAATAGACAACATTAAGATGTCTTCAAACATCTGGAGCAGACAACCATGATAGTGGTCTTCAAATATCTGAAGGGCTTTAATGCAGAAAATGCCTCTTAGGCATTGGAATAGTGGTGGTGGGGGGTGGGGAAGGGCCATCACCTGCCCCTCCATGCTCTAGGGTATTCTGTTCAAGGAATCCGAGGGTCTGGATCTTGTCCAAAGCCCGTGGAGGGGCTAGGGCCATGCCATGCCACGGCCCCAGGGAACCCAGGGGATGCTCGAGTCGGTTCACGTCGGCAGGGCTCCCCCTTTGGGGTTTACCCTTAGCAGACTTCCAGCAAAGCGGGCCGGAAGTCAGATATAGTCTTGTTCGCCAGTGCCTAAGCCAATACCGCTCACATTCTGTAATCAATGTAAAGTTGTGGCCTAAATTATGCCCGTTAACATTAACCTTAATTACTGTGTCATCTTGTCTTTATTCTGGGGAGTGGGTTTGGGGGGCCTTGAGGCGCAAATGCTGCAGGCTTGTTCTCTGTTGCTTCAGTGGCCAGAACTAGAACCAATGGGTGGAGATTACTAAGATAAGTACAAATACCAGTTGGAAATGTAAAGAGAAAGAAGATACCTTTTATCATATGCGGTGGTCATGTAAGGTAATGAAAGCTTTCAATAATGAATTGGGGGAAAATGTTTAAAATAACCTTTGTTAAACAAAAAACAAACAAAAAACAACAACCAGAAGCTTTTTTTACTAGGAATTTTAGGTACTGACATTCCAAAGGAGCAGAAAAAACTGTTTATGGATGCTACTAGGCCAGAGATGGAAAGAAGACAAAGTCTCCCCATGAGAGGAAAGGCAAATTAAGTTGAAGGAATACAGTGGTGCCTCGCTAGACGAATTTAATTCGTTCCACGGATCTTTTCTTATAACGAAAAATTCGTCTAGCGAATCCCATAGGAATGCTTTGAATTTTTTTTGAATTTTTTTTTGCCCATAGGAACACATTAATTGAATTTCAATGCATTCCTATGGGAAACCGCGATTCACTAGACGAATTTTTCATAAAACGAATTCGTCTAGCGAGGCAACCTCCGCTCGAAAAATCCTTTCGTTAAGCGGAAATTTCATTAAGCAGGGCATTTGTTAAGCGAGGCACCACTGTATGCTGAAATGGCAAAACTGACCGGAAAGCTCAGGAACCAAGAAGACAACAACTTTAAGGAAGAATGGGGAAAGTCTGTGACTTATTTAATAATATGCAGGTGAAAATATTGACAATGGAGGGGGTGGTGGGAGGTCGAGGGATTCAGAGAAATCCCATCATATAGTTATGTATTTGGTAACGTGATAACTTTTTTACTTGTAAAAATCAAATAAAAACTATTCAATAAATAAATAAATAAATGGGCGGAGATTACAAGGAAGCAGATTTTGGCCAAACGTTAGGAGAAGACAACAGTTTCTCACAGAAACTAAACCACATCCAGGTTTTCTACAATCAAGCGCTATGTAAATTTTATGAAAACAAACAGTACAAGCTCTTCAGCGGTGGAACAGACTAACTCAGGAAGTGGTGGGTTCTCCTTCGCCGGAGGTGTTGAAGCAGAGCCACAGAGAGACCCAGAAGAATCAACAAGGCCATGTTCCTAAACCCTGCTCACCTCTCTCCCTAATGGCTAGATTCCTGCAGCCTGCTTCCAGGGCACTGTGGAGATTGACTAAAATGAGATGGCTCAGCAGGTTAGGGCCCGAACATAACACAGTAGAGTGGCCTGCAAAATGATTGCTAAAAATTCCACAGTCCAGACTGACATCGCTGAAAACTAGGAGAATCTTCACTATATTATAGGGGTGGGGAGCCTGTGACTCTCCAGATTTTGTTGGATTCCGGCCCCCATCATCCCTGACCACTGGCCGTGGTGGCTGGGATTGATGGAAGATTAACCTGTGGCCCTCTAGAACTTGTAGAGTACTGTACATCACTCTTCACGGTTTTACCTGCTGCAGTGCTGTGTCAGAAATCCCTGCTCTTTAAAGGCTTTCTGACTGCAAGTGGGACCGAGCAGGGAAGCTCTGTTCTAGCTCCTCTGCTTAGGATGGCAAAACCACAGCTCCTTAGGATCCGTCTGTTAGTCGTGGTTCAGCTTTTGCAGTGTATAAAGCTATGAAAAAATAGCTTGATGATTATGGAGAATAAGGCAACACAGAGATTGCCTTTGCCCAGGAGGTGGCATAAGAAACGTGCTGTGATGTACTCCTTCCGTGAATGTTTCATTAAAATAAAAAATGCTGCGAGACCAAAATTTTGTGTAGCAGTTAATTTCTCTTTGCTTTGCGACGCCCCTGTTCTAGCTCTGTTCTTGAAGAAGCCAGCCATTTGTAATCTGATTCAGCACTTGCAAGCTGTGTACCCCTCCTCAGGATCTTATGCCCACAACTGTTTTCCCCATGCAAACATGTTGAGTTTAATCAATTATCTGGGATATAAAGCTCTATTTGCTCAGCACAAATCCATAGATTAGGTCTCACGGATAGCGAAGGAGGCAAAAGAAGAGACATGCAGAAATGGACCATTTGAATGTGAAGATCAGTAAGCAGGGCAGCACATTATTATCTTTTAAAGCATTGCTTGGCACAGTGATATAAAGGCACATGGTTTGAGCAACCTAATCAAGGATTGCATTCACAGGATTATTTGCTCATAATGTAAAGGTGGTTGTTAAGTGTCTAAAACTAATTTACCTATACAGTGGTACCTCGACTTGCGAACGACTCGACAACCAAATTTTCCGACTTACGAATGGGGCAAATGGCCGCACGCTTATGAATTACTTGACATCCGAACGGAAACCGTGGTGGTTTTAGATAGGGTTTTTTCGACTTACAGTACCTCTACTTATGAATAACTCTACTTACAAATGTTTCTACTTATGAATGGAGCTCCGTCCACCATCTTGAATGCGGTTTAGATAGGATTTTTTTCTACTTACGAATTTTTAGATAGGGTTGCTTTGACTTATGAATTTTTTCTCCCAATGCATTCCTATGGGATTCGACTTACCATTTTTTTCGACTTACGAATGTGCGTTCGGAATGCATTAAATTCGTAAGTAGAGGTACCAGTGTACGAATTTTTATATGGGGTTGCTTTGGCTTACAAATTTTTCCGTTTCCAATGCATTCCTATAGGAAATCGCGTTTCCAATGGCGCTTTCTGACTTACAGATTTTTTGACCTACGAAGGTGCCTTCGGAATGGATTAAATTTGTAAGTCGAGGCATCACTGTATCAGTTTTCTTCAGCCTTGGGTTGGACTACAGCTCCTATCATCCTTAGTGTGCCTAGCCAATGGCCAGGGATGATGGGAGTTATAGTCTAACAACATCTGGGGGACTTGAGGTTGAAGAACACTAACCTCCATCATTGATTGCCATGTTCTGGTTGAGATCGGCTCACTTATCTTTGGCCCAACGGTGGGATGAAAGGAATCTGCCAGCTTCCCAAAGAGTTGATAAGGTTCATTACTGAGTTATTTGCAGTTCGACGGATCACTCTCCTTCCCAGGCTGAGAGGGAAAATGGCAAAAGCAGGTTATTTATTGGCACAGTGTGATTTTTGCAGCTGCTGTTAAAGTTGCAAAACAATGAAGCATGGGATGGAGCAATGGAGAATTTCTGAAACAGCAATGGGATATTAGCTCCGCCCAAGGCATGATGGAGAACAGCAACAACCGGGAAAAGATAGACATAATATTTTACAAAGACAGGAAGAAACATCACGGACAGAATAATTGCCACACACAGGAAGAACAAGGATGTAGTTTGAGTGCCTCACCTGTAGATTTATAAATAATTTAATGTGTCAATACAAATGGAAGTTGTTAATATTGCAGTTGTTGTATAAGGGATTATTATTTTGACCGGAGTGTAATTGAAAATAATAAGATTTTGGAATGCAGAAATAAAGTATATAATCAAACCATCAATTCTAGCATGCAGGGGGGCCACCTAAATTATATAATTTATTAACTGAATGATTAGTATTAGTAATTGTATTATAATTTGGCATTGTTATAATGAGGCTATTATTGGATTATTGTAATTGAAAACTAATAAAAATTATTTAAAAAGAGATAGGCTTCCACAATTTGGAATCATGAAATGTTAAGTGCCAAGACGACATACGTCTGCCAGCTGTCTTGTTTCCTCTTTTATTTGCAATGTTTAATATCCTACCTTTCAGGTCAATTAAAGTAAGGGAGGTCTATAGTTAAAAAGAAACAAAGCAATTAAAATTACAGTGGTACCTCGGTTTACAAACACAATTGTTTCCGGAAGTCTGTACTTAACCTGAAGTGTACTTAACCTGAAGCGAACTTTCCCATTGAAAGTAATGGAAAGTAGATTAATCTGTTACAGATGGTTCCACGGAGTACTCAACCTGAAGTGTACTTAACCCGAGGTATGAGTGTAATTGGTTCCGGAAGTCCGTACTTAACCTGAAGCGTACTTAACCTGAAGCAAACTTTCCCATTGAAAGTAATGGAAAGTGGATTAATCTGTTCCAGACGGTCCGTGGAGTACTTAAACTGAAGCGTACTTAACCTGAAGCAAACTTTCCCATTGATAGTAATGGAAAGTGGATTAATCCATTCCAGACAGGTCTGCAGAGTACTTAAACTGAAAATACTCAACCCGGGGCGTACTTAAACCGAGGTATGACTGTACAGGAAAACAACAGTCTAAGAGGAGAAAGCAGACTATTGGATCTGCCTGAGATATTTTGCTCCCTGAGGCAGGAAAGTTATGGGGGTTCTGGGAGTGGCTCACACAATCGTGTCTTCCAGTCGACAGGTACAGCCAAGGAACCCAGGAGGAACAAATGGAAAGGGGGCTACCACTAGTGTACCCCAGCTGACACAACCGATAAAAGGAGTTCTGGCCACCACTGTTCCCATAATAGGTAAAGGACCCCTAACAGTTAAGTCCAGCCACGAACGACTCTAGGGTTGCGCCACTCATCTCACTTTACTGGCCGAGGGAGCCGTTTGTCCACAGACAGTTTTTCCGGGTCATGTGGCCAGCATGACTAAGCCGCTTCTGGTGAAACCAGAGCAGCGCACGGAAATGCCGTTTACCTTCCCGCCGGAGCGGAACCTATTTATCTACTTGCACTTTGATGTGCTTTTGAGCTGCTAGGTTGGCAGGAGCAGGGACCGAGCAACGGGAGCTCACCCCGTTGCGGGGATTCAAACCACCGACCTTCTGATCAGCAAGCCCTAGGCTCTGTGGTTTAGCCCACAGCACCACCTAAGGAAACCCCATCACAAACAAATGTACACACACACACACAGAGAGAGAGAGAGCAGCTACCCTTTGAGAGCTTTAAGGAAGGGCCATAGCTCAGTGGTAGAACATCTGCTTTGCATGCAGAAGGTCTCAGGTTCAATTCCCAGCATCTGCTGTTGAGGTTTGGGTTGTCTGAAACCCCAGAGATTTGCTGCCAGTCAGTGCAGATAATACTGAGTACGATCCTATAATCATTAAAATATATTCCCGCCAGAGTGGTACCTATTTATCTACTTGCACTTTTTTTGGCGTGCTTTCAAACTGCTAGGTTGGCAGGAGCTGGGACTGAGCAATGGGAACTCACCCCGTCACGGGGATTTGAACCACCAACCTTCTGATTGGCAAGCCCAAGAGGCTCAGTGGTTTAGACCACAGCGCCACCCGCGTAGTGTCAAGTCCCGTAGAAACTCCAAGTTATGCACTTCTTCCTTCAAAGGAATGCAACCCCACTGAAGGGCATTCAGCCAATTGCAGCTATAATTTTGCCCTGATCCTGTGGTTTTGCAACTTCAGATAACAGTTATTCCATCATGATCCAGGGGAAATACAAGTGCTTTCCAGAGCTGTGGAACCTGTGATTTCATTTTCACATAACTATCTGTAATCACAGAGCAAAAGTCCTTGAAAGATTCCCCCAAATGTGGCAAAACGACTTCTCATTCTTAATGGAGGGAACAGAGTCGAACCTTATCTATATGAGCTACCTAGAGACCAGTCAACCAGATGCCTTTTTTGGTATCTTACCTCTGTTGCAATTTTTTAAACAATTTCCAGTTATGAGTGCATTTTATTGCCAAGGGGTCCATAACTCCCAGGCTCTACTTTAATGTAGCTGCAAAAGGGGATGTAATAAGTGGCAGCTGGGTCAAGGTTCAAAGCTGTTTGCACTGAGTACAAAAAGCAGGCAGGGGAATCAAACCGTATTAGCAAATATCACCAGGCCAATGCATAATGGGGAAAGTGAGGATTAAATTATTGTTAGCATCCATCTGTCTCAAGAGACAATGGAGTGTGCCTCCAGGGGCGAAGTCAAACCGCTGGAGAATCACAGTGTCTGCTGCAGCTGCAGAGTCCAGTTACTTGTAGCTGCTGCCTCCAGAATCGTTTTTGTTGCATTAGCAGCACCAAAGTGACCTCCCCAGGGCACAGGCCTGGGAAGTGTGCCTGGAGGTCCTGGGCTGCCCAGAGGACAAGTATACTCCCTTATAACCTTGCAGATGTGGTTTGAAGGAAAGTAGAGCAGTACATCTGGCACCAGCTTGGCTGCAGGAGTTGCCGGAAGGAAGCGTAAAGGATGCCATCCAACCATCTTAGGGACTTCACTCTGAATTTGCGTAGGGTTTGCTCCTTAGCCTTTTCTTCTCTTGAATTGGTCCTGCAAGGCAGTGGGTACGGATTCTTTCCTCGGGGTTGTGAAATCTACAAATGTGATTTTAACGGTTGCCACTATTCATTCCCAAAACAAACTGATTTATGAGGGGCACTGAGGATGTCTGGAGCCATACCAAGGGGGATCCAAAAAGGCGAGGTGAAGGCAAGGTCAAACACAAGTGAGCAATCCTAAATCAAATGTAATCCAAAGATAGGGATCCCTGTTCTGCCCTGCCTCCTGCCAGAGCCTGGCCTGGTGTGGCTGGCTGCTGCATCCCTGCCCTTCTCACTGAATAGCTGCCTGGCTAGCGTGGGGGGGGTGTAGTTTCCTGCCAAGGGCAACACTGGCCGGCTGGGCTCCTCCCTGGCCTGGCCTGGTGTCAGGGGCTGGGCAGGGGAGAAGGAGTGGTGCAGACCACCTCCCCGTCCTGACCCTTCCAGGGAGGAGGAAGAGGAAGACAGTATAGATGTTACAGCAGTGGTTTGTGGGAGGTCACGGCTCAGAGGCAGATGAGGGGGGAAGCTGGGAAATAATGAGAGAGGAGGAGCAGGCAGCAGCTGGCCGACACCTTGTCACTAGAACACACATCATAAAGAGCTCATAACCCACCTACTCTCAGCAGCCAGAAACATCAGTCAGACACCAAAGAGACCTGTCAGGAGTAAGCGTGGACCAATGGTATCAAATAGTATGGGAAACAGCCTTAGAATCATAGAATCATAGAGTTGGAAGAGACCACAAGGGCCATCCAGTCCAACCCCCTGCCGAGCAGGAAACACCATCAAAGCATTCTTGACGGTTCCGGTTTCCGCCGGCAGGAATGGCGGACCTGTTTTCCATCCCTCTGACCTTCGTAAGGAATTTGGCGGTTGCTAGGGGAGTAAATGGCAACCCCCTACCCTCTCCGGGGGTTACGGAGAGGGGCCGCTGGCCCGCGATGCCCCCAGACCCACTCCGACTGTTTATGGAGTGGGGGGAGCTTGGGCTGAAAAGCACTTACGAGGGCCAGGACTCCCGGACGCTAATCTGCATGGCGGGGATTTCCATGGTTAAAGAAGATAATTAGGCTTAAATCTATGGACATACTTCAGAAGGAGGGGAAGAAGCGCTGTTTACTGCTGAGAAATTTATGCTGCTGAGGGAGAGGAGTCAAAGGCTGTATTTCATCTGGAAGGAGGATTGATGGGGACGGAGCGATAAGGGAAGTGAGTTTTTTTTAATTTTTCTTCATATGTGTTACCTCGTACCTTCCCAGACGCGATGTCCTGGCTTGTTTGGAGTGAAAGAGAAGCAAAAGACTGTGTGAGTTGAACTTTATAAACTGTTGTTATTGAGCATATTTTTTAAAGATGTGGAGTTGCCGATGAGAAAAGCCCCCCTCTAGTTGGACGGAAGGAGTGCCTGGACGCGTTCGGAGGATTTATGAGCTGTGACGCACTTTGAATTGGAGCAGCGACCTGAAGATAAGTTCAGCTATAGGGCAAGGAGATCCATTAATTTACCAAGAGCCTATGGTTTGATGTTTGGGTCTTCTGCCTGGAAAAGCTGTAAATTTTACAACAAAGATCGTTAATCTACATGGTTATGAGAGAAAACGAAAGTGATTTGAGCTTTTTAAGATGGCGCTGCTTCGTGTTGACGCAACAGGGAGCTCCAGACCAAGAAGATTTATGGGGAGGCTGGACTGATTAACCCACACAGGAGAAAGAACATTTGTGAAACCTTGTTTGATATTTATCTCAGCAGCTGGGAAACAATCGGTTGAAAATGGAAAACATCTATGTGACTGTAAGGGAAAGATTTGGATTATTATGAACTCGGAGAGACGATTTGAACTTTAGAAAAAAGACGGCAGTGGACGGTTGCGAGGAATCCCCAATTTCTTGAAGCATGGGAACCCAAAAAAAATTTTTTTAGATGATTTGGCATAACATTCGGTTTGATTGATATATATGTGTATAATTTGAAATAATGAATGTGATATAATTGGTTTTAATTGGAAAATAAATAAAAATATATTTTAAAAAAAAAGCATTCTTGACATATGCCTGTCAAGCCTCTGCTTAAAGACCTCCAAAGAAGGAGACTCCACCACACTCCTTGGTAGCAAATTCCACTGCCGAACAGCTCTTACTGTCAGGAAGTTCTTTCTAATGTTTAGGTGGAATCTTCTTTCTTGTAGCTTGAATCCATTGCTCTGTGTCCGCTTCTCTGGAGCAGCAGAAAACAACCTTTCACCCTCCTCTATATGACATCCTTTTATATATTTGAACATGGCTATCATATCACCCCTTAACCTTCTCTTCTCCAGGCTAAACATACCCAGCTCCCTAAGCCGTTCCTCATAAGGCATCGTTTCCAGGCCTTTGACCATTTTCGTTGCCCTCTTCTGGAAAAACTAACCAATATTATTAGAAAAACTAACCAATAAACTAAAACTGACACAGGGACAAATAGAAGAAGACGCCTTCACCCCAGTATGGCTCCCCTTCATCACATACACACCCCAACAAGACAATGACAAGAATCCACCGACAGCATACAAATCAATATGGCTAACCTGATTCAAAAATGCCCACCTACCCCACTCACACATGAGAACAAAGTTCACCGCAGCCAATCACAAACAAGCAACCACACCCTAGGCCAACCCCAACGTCTCTCACCACCAAAGGAACACAAGCGAATAGTAAAGAGAACCCGCACAAGCGATGCTGACACAAAACCCCACACATACATTAAGTAGAATAGAAACATTGACTCTGAATAACAGTTGCTAGGGAATCAAAAATAGGGAGAGTGCTATGGGGCTTAGGTTAGGGTTGCCAATTTGATGGGTGATCGTCCAAGATTGTTGAACTTTTTGGGGGTGATTGGGACTGGCGGTGGAGGGTGGGCTTCCGCAATCGCTGTCTGTCTGGGAGGCAAAAACAACCTCTCCACAGTGCTCCCGCTTCTGCTGGGGAACAGACAAGAACCCAGACATTTACTATTAAATTTGAAATTTCACCCGGGCATCCATGTTTGTCATTGCCCCTGGACATGACCAGAATCTTCTGGTTTAGATGGCAAGCCTAGCTTAGGTTGCGTTTGTAGGTTTCCCATAGACAACTGGCTGGCTGCTGTGACAGGATGCTAGGCTGAAGTTTGGCCTGACCCGGCAGGCTCCTCTTCTGTATGTTTGTGTGCAGGATTTACACCAGGCATCCCCAAACTTCGGGCCTCCAGATGTTTTGGACTACAATTCCCATCTTCCCCGACCACTGGCCCTGTTAGCTAGGGATCATGGGAGTTGTAGGCCAAAACATCTGGAGGGCCGCAGTTTGGGGGTGCCTGATTTCACCCCCCCCCTCATCATGTATGATCTCAGTACAAGTCAAACCAAATAATATAAAACAGATAAAACAAGTACAATTGGAAACCAAATTCGCAGACAATTTTTTCAGTCTGGGCATGTTCTTATGAGTAAGCGCTATTGTACTTAAGAGGGATTCATTTTCGAATAGATGTGTGTAGGATGGTGCTATGACTCAACCCAATGCGATGTGGGCAGATCCATCTCGTCGGGTACATTTTTCTCAGCAATTCTCATCAAATGAACGGGGCGCTTTAGGAAAGGTTTGTTCTGAAGTGCATCAAGCCTAGAAAAAAATAGTAGACGGAGTTCCTGTGATCTCTCTCTCTCTCTCTCTCTCTCTCTCTCTCTCTCTCTCTCTCTCTCTCTCTCTCTCTCTCTCCTTGTGGCACTTTCCTGGTTTTGTAGCAGGAAGCAGGGACAGACTTTGGTTAGTCAAATTTCAGAGGTGCCCTTTGCACATGTGGATTCGGTGCCCTCCACACCTCGGCTTCTGTTCTGAGCTCACTATGTCCTATGTGTGACACCCTGTGACGCCCCCTTGGCTCAGCGCCCTGTGCGGTGGAACCAGTTGTGCTGTGCTAAACCCTCCTCTGTTGGGAGCAGATTCCATGACTTGCTCCCCATACATCACAGCCCAAGCACAGCCACTTTCAGTAAGGCATATTCATGCATGACTAGTCCCACCAGAGTAATATGTATCCAAATAGGCACCACACTAAAAGGAATGGAACATGAATAGATGCTTTCAGTGATGTATGTGAAACCTCACTGTCTATTTGGATGTGGCATCGCCTGAGCTCTGCGAGTGCAGCTTTCTCCTGATTGAAGTGCAGAGTGTTTGAGGACCAGGACATTTGCAGGGAAACCAAAATGCTTGTTTACAAAGCTATTGTATTACCAACCTTATTGTATGCTTGTGGAACATGGGCAACTTACAAACACTATCTCCAACTCCTCGAAAGATTCCATCAAGGGTGTCTCCGAAAAATTTTGCACATCACTTGGGAAGACAGGCAAACTAATGCCAGTGTACTGGAAGAAGCAAAGGTCACCAGTGTCGAAGCAATGATTCTTCAACATCAATTTCGTTGGACTGGACATGTTGTGCAGATGCCCGAATATCATCTTCCAAAGCAACTACTCTATTTCAAACTTTAAAATGAAAAGCGCAATGCTGGTGGTCAACAAAAGAGGTTTAAAGACTGTCTCAAGGCAATTTTTTTTAAAAAAATGTGGTATAAACACCAACAACTGGGAAACACTTGCATGTGAGTGCTCCAATTGGAGAACAGCCAAAGGTGTCATGGGCTTTGAAGACACTCAAACTCAGGACACAAGGGAGAAACATGCTAAAAGGAAGGCACACTTGGCAAATCCACACCGTGATCAACTCCCACCTGGAAACCAATGTCCCCACTGTGGAAGGATGTGTGGGTCCAGAATTGGCCTCTACAGTCACTTACGGACTCATTGTTAAAACCGTGTTTATGGAAGACAATCCTTTGTCCTCCCTAACAAGCTCCAAACCACACAGCTACTTCCCTAGCCAGGACCTATCTCACAGTTAAATTGCCAAAATCTACCTTCTTATTTTTGACTACCACCTGATTGGTTGTTTCTTCACTTGGCCAGGAGAATGACCCAAGATCTGCCTGTCACATCCATTACCTACTTTGTGTCCCCCTTTGGGTTACTTAGATTGACAGAATTCCCACCCAATTTTGATTCCACCAACTCAACACCAACGGATTCCAACATCTTTGGGGTATCAACTGAATTTTCTCTGATTCTCCGGACTGAGATCCTATATCCAACCCCCACATTCCTCCATTGCAAAGATTTCCACTTATACAAGAGGAACTTTCCTCCCTCTCGGCATCCCACCTGCATCTCTTGCCTTCCACAAATCTGCTCTGGTTGGTTGAGGAAACCCCGGGAAGAGATTTTGGAGGGCGTGGGAAGAAGGAGGTGGCGTCAATGTGGAAATCCTTGTTTTCCTTTCCCTTTCATTTCATTCCCTGTCCCTCAAAAATGTGGCATTGTAATTTCTGCCCATAAATTTCGGTGTTCCTTCTGAAAGTAAACCATGATGCACATAAAGTTTACTATTGTAAATGCATTGACCTTTTTTTTTGGGGGGGGGGGAGAACATGACAGTAGACACTCTTTCTCAAAGGCACATCTAGCGTATATAAATATATTAAACAGCTGCTGTGCTTCCAAGCCAGATTGCTGCTGATTTATGCCCCATGCCTCTTTTGCTCGCCTTATCACAAAAAGCCACCCTCTTGAACATCCCCTTCCATTGCAGTGAGAAAAGCTAGCAGCGAAAATTGTGTGTCAGTAGCATGGGGCTTCTCTGCCGCGCATGTGAATCAAGCGGTTGCGGGGAGCTTGGGCTGGGACTCTCTGTTCTTTGTGGAAGTTCCACAAACATTAATTATGCAGCCATAAAAATAATTTTCACATGCATAGTGCTGACCTCATTCACTAGAGGGCAACCAAACCCCAGCTTTTAAAAACAAGCAAAAACAAAACAAAAACCCCTAGCTCCTCCTTTCGACTTCTCCTTTCTGTGACAGAGCAGATTTAATAAGACTCTGCCTGGATTTCATAATGAATACCCTATTAATTTTGCATAAGTGCAAAGTTACTGCTCAAAAAGCCAGTTAGGCTGTTGAATATACATGATCTGCTCTGCCGACAGGTACCCAAGGAGCCATTTATTTCAGTCCTACCTCCCCCCCCCCCACTGCACAGAAGGCAAGCGGTGGGTGTGTTCCTGTGTTTGAAGCTTTATTGTTTGACTCAAGTTCCCCCTGCAGAGCTCCGTGTAATAGAGCCCCTTCCGAACGTTAAACAGTTTCTGCAGATCAAAACGTGTGGGTTTATCGGCAGGATCAGAAAAGCTGCAACTGTGAGATTCTGCTGAATTGGAGGGAAAAACAGAAAACGTCCTCTTGGTTCGCTCAGATGAGAGTTTCTTTCCTGTTTGAGAAGGCCTGTTTCGAGTGTTCCCTGGCCACCTCTCACTTCATCAGTACATCACCTCTCCCCCAGCCCTCTTTGTTTCCAAGGAAGGTGTGAGTTTCCAACCCACATTCTAACAGCAAGTCCCCTTTGTGCTCCCAGATCTTCACATCGAAATAGGAGAGCCAAGATGGCCCTGCCAAGAGGAGTAATTAGCTGACAACGAGAGGTGCTGCTACAAGCACCACTAATTTAATTTTTTAAAAGTTCACCCTACATCATAAAATAAAAATAAAGTCCGACTGCCAGATCATCTCCTTCTGAGCAGTAAATATGAAGGAGCCATTAACCAGGATGTTTTATGGAGAAAGGGCTGTGTATGATGGGAAGGGGGGAAAGAAATAATAGGGAGAATGATTACACAAGCATGGACCAAACCAACTGGAAAATAATTATAGGAATTTATCTTTTGTTCTTAGGTGCAATACAAATAAAGACTCTGTGAATTATTCCCCATTGCTAGTCATAGACTTGATTGTGCTATATTTTCTTCTAATTTCCCCACCCTTTCAAAGTAGGATTCTCTCTCTCCCCCCCTTTCCATTTTTGCCAGCCAAAAGGAAGACATCATTAAGAACTGTTGGACACACACGCAGAATAAAGCATGCTCACATGTATGTGGACCTTGCTTACAATTGCTCTATTCCCAACAGTGACTGAATTGTGCATTGTGCAGTTTCCGAGAAGCAGGAACAGAGGGGGCTCTGGGTCTGGGAGGAGGCTGGGAGGGGGAGATGTGCAAATACATTCTCCCTCCTGTTACACAGCTGACAGCGCCTTGGGAAAACAAGCCTAAGAAACGAGCAACCTTGAGAAGTGTGTATATGCCAGCAAGGGATATTTTCAATGTGAACCCTCAGCTCTCACACTCAGTCCTTAACCATCCTGCTCTGCTGCGCAAGGGGAACCCTCAGAAACTTGCAAAGCAGCAAAACAACCAACCAACCAACCAACCAACCATGCCAGCATTAATGTTTGGGCCATGTTGCACTGTTATCCTTCCAATGCTATGCACTAAAGTTGAAATTCATGTCCAGATTCTCCTCCCTGCAAATTGGGGTGGCAAATATTCACTGGCTGGGCATATTTTTGCCATTTGGTATGCAGTTATTTCCTGCTTTCAACAGCAGCCAACATTTGACAGTATGCGATACGGTAAAATTCATTGTCTGACAGTGACCAAGGGTGCATTTTCCATAGTAGCTGCCACCTGATGTTATCTGCCTCGCAATAAGCATTTCCTGTTCTTTTTGTAACCTACTCCACTCATTCCTTCATTTCCCCAAAGATCCCAAAGGTTTTTCAGCAGCCTAATTCAGATTCACCCACCAAGCTGGGGGGTGGGCTGTTCTCCACCTTTTTGGGGGGAGTCTCTATGACTGTATGAACATTTCCAAAATGTTCTTGGCATAGCTGCCAAGTCTCCCGTATTCCCTGGGAAACCCCTGTTTTTCCAGCTGCTCCCAGCCGAAAAAACAGATTTTTTTGTGTCCCCCCCCCCCCGGTTTATTCTAGCGCGATGGCCATTTTGGAACTGGGCGGAGCATGCTCAGAAGCAACTTTTGATGCTGCTCTGCCCAGTTCCAAAATGGCTGCAGCACGACTTCTGGTGCGGCGGCCATTTTGGAACTGGGCATAGCAGCATCAAAAGTCACTTCTGAGCATGTTCCGCCCAGTTCCAAAATGGCGGCAGCACTACTTCCGGTCCGGTCCCTTATTTTTCAGGCAGGAACTTGGCAGGTATGGTTCTTGGGAGCTTCCGGGTCTCAGTGTACTTCCAATGAGTACATGGGCCACCTGCCATGGATGCTTTAGCTGAAATTCCTGCATTGTAGGGACCTGATCTGGCTACGCCTTTAAATAATTTGGGAGATGGCATCATGCACATGTCCCCCTGTCAAAGGTGTCACTGCACTTATTGGGAAGGGAGAGGTAGCGTGGATATCAGCATGCTGCAGGAACAGTGCTGGGAGCACCAGATAGGCCTCCTTGCGGTCTTGCCCCTCTCCCTTTCCATCTCTGTAAGCATAGTACAGTGGTCCCTCAGGTTAAGTACTTAATTGGTTCCGGAAGTCCATACTTAAACTGAAGTGTACTTTCCCATTGAAAGTAATGGAAAGTGGATTAATCCATTCCAGACGATGAAAAACACCAAATTTTACTGTCTAATGAGACCATTGATCCATAAAATGAAGGCAATAATCAATGTACTGTAATATAAAATAAATAATACGGTATTGTAGATGAAAAAAAATATTAACATTTACAGTGGTCCCTCAGGTTAAGTACTTAATTGGTTCTGGGGTGCCATTCGCACCCCCAAAAGTACTTAATCTGAGCGGCAATAGCGTCCGTGCGTGAAGCGCCGATAGAGCACTTCTGCGCATGTGCGCGCGGCGGAACCCAGAAGTAAACACTTCCAGGTCCGCGGAGCACTTAAACTGAAAGTACTCAAACCGAACCGTACTTAAACCAAGGTATGACTGTATTGCTTCTGAGGCAAGGTGTGTTCTGCCCACCTCCCTGCAAGGCACCCTGTATGGGAGTGGAGAGGGGGCCTGTCTGTGCTGGGAGTGACATGTCAAAGCTTCTAGGACCACCCCCCCCCCTCGTTAGAGAACAGATCATGACTCTTCTAGAAGCCTCCATAGAACCTCTGCTACTCACAATATGTGGTGGGAATGTAAGCAAGTGAAGGACTTCTGGGAAATGATTTATAATGAATTGAAAAAATATGTTGAAATATACATTTGTTTAAAAACCAGAAGCCCTGTATTGTGGGTACAGAAATTCATATGAATGATAAAAAATGTTTTTATATGCGATAACTGCAGCAAGGATATTGTTAGCCCAAAGATGGAAGGAAGAAGAAATGCCAGCTAAAGAAGAGTGGCAAGAGAAATTGATGAACTATGCTGAGATGGCGAGATTAACCGGGAAAATTCAGAACCAGCAGGACCAGACTTTCCTAAAGGAATGGAAGAAGCTTTTGATGTATTTGGAAAGCAACTGTAACCAATTGATATCACCTGTAGGGTTAAAAGAAGTTTTTGTAAGGAGCAATATACAAATTATTGTGAAAAGAAATAAGAATAGGTATTAAGATTTGAATTTATAGCAATAATTGTAGTAAAAAATTTGCATAATTAGACATAATTAGAAAGGATTTTAGAAAACCATCAGTTGAGGTTGAAGGAAGTCTTAGGCTGTGATAGCAAAGATTTTGAAATGATATTTAAAAGGATGATATGCTGGAAAATATGTGTAAAAACCAATAAAAAATATTATTTAAAAAAGAACCTCTGCTACTACTGGAGGTGGAAAATGGGATGATGGGAGCAGGGAGGGTCCCACTGAAGTAGAGCACAGATTATATACAGTCCTCAGTACAGCATTTCAGATCTTATAATGGTGGAATGCTGTAGCTACCCTGCAGAAGCATGGGTACCCCAACAGGTCTCTTTGTAGCCTGCACCCCTCTGGTCTTTGTGGAACCTTCTACATTGTCTCGCATCACTGATGTCAGGAACAGGGCAGAGGAGGAATGGTGAAGACCACCTCTCCAGCCTGACCCTTCTAGAGAAGAAGGAGAACAGTTCAGAATTACAACAGGGATTTGAGGGAGCTCAGAGGCAGATGAGGGGAAAAGCTGGGAAATAATGGGAGAGAAGGAGGAGGAAGAAGAAGCACCAGGGGAGAGACAACTGACAGACTCAGTGTCCTTAGAGAGCATTCCAGACCCCACCCTATCTCCCAGAACATGGCGGGCCTTGAAAGTAGGAAAGCAAAGAGCTCAAAGGCAGAGGGCATGTCCCAGCACCCATAGTGATGACTCATGAGGAAGTCAGCATGGGTTCCTGAAAAAAGTCAGCATGGGTTCCTGAAAAATAAGTCATGTCAGACTAATCTGATCTCATTTTTTGACAGGATTACAAGCCTGGTAGATGAAGGGAACGCTGTGGATGTAGCCTATCTTGATTTCAGCAAGGCCTTTGACAAGGTGCCCCATGATATTCTTGTAAAGAAGCTGGTAAAATGTGGGCTAGACAATGCTACCATTCAGTGGATTTGTAACTGGCTTACTGACCGAACCCAAAGGGTGCTCATCAATGGCTCCTCCTCATCCTGGAGAGTAGTGACTAGTGGGGTGCCACAGGGTTCTGTCTTGGGCCCAGTCTTGTTCAACATCTTTATCAATGACTTGGATGATGGGCTTGAGGGCATCCTGAGCAAGTTTGCAGATGACACCAAATTGGGAGGGGTGGCTAACACCCCAGAGGACAGGATCACACTTCAGAATGACCTTAACAGATTAGACAACTGGGCCAAAGCAAACAAGATGAATTTTAACAAGGAGAAATGTAAAGTACTACACTTGGGCAAAAAAAATGAAAGGCACAAATACAGGATGGGAGACACCTGGCTTGAGAGCAGTACATGTGAAAAGGATCTAGGAGTCTTGGTAGACCACAAACTTGACATGAGTCAGCAGTGTGATGCAGCAGCTAAAAAAGCCAATGCAATTCTGGGCTGCATCAATAGGAGTATAGCATCTAGATCAAGGGAAGTAATAGTACCACTGTATTCTGCTCTGGTCAGACCTCACCTGGAGTACTGTGTCCAGTTCTGGGCACCACAGTTCAAGAAGGATACTGATAAGCTGGAACGTGTCCAGAAGAGGGCAACCAAAATGGTCAAAGGCCTGGAAACGATGCCTTATGAGGAACGGCTTAGGGAGCTGGGTATGTTTAGCCTGGAGAAGAGAAGGTTAAGGGGTGATATGATAACCATGTTCAAATATATAAAAGGATGTCATATAGAGGAGGGAGAAAGGTTGTTTTCTGCTGCTCCAGAGAAGCGGACACGGAGCAATGGATTCAAGCTACAAGAAAGAAGATTCCACCTAAACATTAGGAAGAACTTCCTGACAGTAAGAGCTGTTCGGCAGTGGAATTTGCTGCCAAGGAGTGTGGTGGAGTCTCCTTCTTTGGAGGTCTTTAAGCAGAGGCTTGACAGCCATCTGTCAGGAATGCTTTGATGGTGTTTCCTGCTTGGCAGGGGGTTGGACTGGATGGCCCTTGTGGTCTCTTCCAACTCTATGATTCTGTGATTCTATGATTCTAAGTAGGACAGGGTGGAGATTCACTCGGAGCTATGCCATTATTCTAAGAGGCCACATTCCCAAGCCTCTGTCTGTGAATATTGAATAAAATGAGATGGCAAGGATTTTCCCTTGTCTTGTCCATTCCTGGCAACCTGCCGTGGGGGTTGGTTCCTCTGCTGCCTGACAACTACTAACTAATATGAAACAAAAAAAATTCCTTCCAGTAGCACCTAGAGACCAACTAAGTTTGTCATTGGTATGAGCTTTCATGTGCATGCACACTTCTTCAGATACACTGAAAGGAGATTATATATATATATATATATATATATATATATATATATATATATAATCTTATACTGGAAGGAATTTTTTTATTTTTTGTTTCGACTACGTCAGACCAACACGGCTACTTACCTGTAACTAACTAATATGAAGTTGGTGGTGATCAGCAGGGATTCAGGCTACAGGAAAGTCTGGGCCATAGTGTGAGGCTGAATATGCACCATAGCTTGAAAGCACATTAAAAGAATCCTGGGAACTGTAGTTCACCATGGGCGATTGGAATTGTAGCCCTGCTAGGGGTCAACTACGGTTCCCAGGATTCTTCTAATGTGAAAACTTTGTTTTTTGAAAATAGTTTTTATTGTTTTCTTAACTTTTATTTTCTTTTAACATACAACAACCAACAATTATATAACCAATAGCTTTGCCAAGCTTGGACTTCCCTCCCTCCCCCCAGCAGGTAATTTATTTACACTTATTCTTGCACTTTCCTACTTTAGCCAAAAATCAGTATTGTAGGCTTTTTTCCAGCCCCGTTAGTGTTTTCACATTCTTATAATTGTCCTTTATACACCACAAATTTACTCCATTCTTTCTGGAATCTTGACTCATCTTGATCTTGAATTCTGCAGGTCAGTTTGTCCATTTCCATGTATTCGAATAACTTCATCTACAGATGCAGTTCCCAGGATTCTTGTGTGTGCTTTGAATGTGCTTTAAAAGTATGGTATGTGTGTAGCCTAAGTCTTTGTTTTTCATGTCAAGTGAGCCAAAAGGTTTGAACCAGTATGTTGTCATCTATTGTCACAACAGCAGTCCTGGTGCCATGTCTTGGGATGGATGGACCACAGCTAAATAATCACTTTCTTATTTTTTTTAACAAGGGTAAGGAATGGTATTTGAAAAGCAGACACCTTCTTCCTCCCACCTCTCCCAAGAGCAAGCATCAAAACACACCACCTTAATGTCATTCTCCACGCCCAATTAGAAGTGCTTTTCTCCTTCCCAAATGGCCCCCAGCCCATCTCCTTTTTTTCTCTGATGCGTCTAACAATTTCCTTGGAAATGCAATTCATTATACCAAAGCAGAACTAAATAAATAAAAAATATATATACTCCAGAGAGGGAAACAGATTGCTAGATATAGATTAGATGTTCAGGCTAATCCTTCAAAACCATTAAATATTTAACGTAATCACACCACAGGTGACAGGAAGATGTCTGCATTGTTTAATTAGACTTAATTAAACATAAGGGGGGGAATCTAATATTAATTCAGGACTAGTTTCTCTCTGAATTGATTAAAGGAGGAAGAACACCCACCCTATATCCTCTTTATTGAGAACCAAATGAAATGTATTCCTTCATTCATTAGTAGGAAGCTGGCCAGGCAGAGCTCATGATCAATGGAGGGAAGAGTTGGTGATGTTAAAAAAAAAAAACCCCTCTGCACCAAAGCCTTGTGGATGCGATTTCACACTGAATCCTAATTGAAATTCCTTCAGTTCAGCTGAATCTGTCCTGATTCATACCTCTTGAATCAAGAAGGGAACTGAAACGCAGCTACCTTGCAAAATTCACACATCTCTGGATTTTATGATGCATCTCTCCAACAACAGAAGTAAAAACCAGAAAATGATGTTGAGTGGTACTCTACTAACTCATCCCATCAGCTTGCAAAATTGAATCCCCCACTTTCCTCCCTTCCCTGAAATCTGCTCCAGAGGGTTGGGGAGGGACCCCTAGATCAGATTACTGTTGGAGGGGAAAGCGGGGGGGAAAGTTCTGTTGTGCAAGCAGAAATTGCTGTGCTAAGTTGAATACAACCCATTATATTAGAGAATTATCACTTTTCAGGAATGCATACGCCCAGGCAAATTGCATGCAAAAATCCATATACTACAGTACCTCAAGGATCACCTCTCCTCATATGAACCAACCTGGTCCCTAAATTCATAATCTGAGGCTCTTCTTCATTTGATACTTCCACAGAAGATTTGGAGGATGGCAACACAAGATTAGGCCTTTTCAGCAGTGGTTCCCTGCTTGTGGAATGATCTCTCCAGGGAGACATGTCTGGTACCATCTCTCCCCACCCCCACCCCCATTTTCAGGTGCCAGGTGTTAGGTTAGGGCCGATAAGTGATGAGGCTCAGCTGTCGGACTTGGCTGATAGCCCGGAACGGGAAGGGAGGCTTGTTTTGAAAAGGACTGAGGAACTGGCTGGGAGGAGTGAGCAAATGGCAGAAATACATCAAACCTCAGAAGAGAGTTTGTCCGAGCCTGTTCCTAGGTCTTTAAGGTTACAAGAACGCAGGAGGGGAGGGTTAAGAGGAAATTGCAAGTACAGAGACGGAAGCAGAGGAAGGTGTTTGAGCGTAGGGTTAAAAGGAGATGGAATCACGCTAGAGAGCTAGATGAGTCATCATCCGATTAACTAGTGGCCTTGAGCATGAAGCGGCAGTCTTACTTGTGGTTGTTTGCCTGTGTTTTCTAATTGAAATAAGTCTCAATATTCACAAAAGACTGTGTACTGGTCATTGCTGTTGCTTACACCAGTCAAAGGCATTGGCCCTTAATTTGAAGGGTGGCATTATGGAATGTATAAGTCCTGCTTTTTATCTGTTTATCTGTGTTTCTAGCCCCCCCCCCAATGTTAATTTGAATTTGAGTGTACTCTGTGGGAAAAGTGACATAAATAATAATAATAATAATAATAATAATAATAATAATAATAATAATAATATGTGGACCCCCAATAAAACAAAAAATACATATTTTTGGGCTGATACTTTAAAAGAAATATTGATGTGGAAATGTGGTGAACTGAACTTAAGGCTGAATGAAAAACTAAAACTTTTGAGAAGTTAGTTAATAAATGAATGGAAGAAACTGTTCTTGCTGCTGCTGCTGCTACAAAAATGTAAAATGGGAAAAAATTAAAACATACTCCCATAAAATCAGAGAAAGCCTCCCCCCCCCAAAAAAGGTGTGGTTTTCAAATGGGCCCCCAATACTTGTAGCCCCCTTCTTCAGATCCCTGACACAAGTCCCTGGCAGTTTTTGAATACTGTAGTGCGAATTCCTCTTACTGTATAATTTATGGTGAGGGCATGGCAAGCATACAATTTCAAAATGTCATCTTTTACTCTGGCATGGTTTGTGAGAACATGGAACATCTAAAAGGTGAGATGGACCTAATGTCCTATTAAAAACCAGCTGCACACAGGTCATTGACTCAATAATTTTGTGCACAATTCATGCTAATTCTGCAAGTTCTGTGCATGAGAAAGAGAGGGGGGGGGAAGAGGGAACACTTTAAAGGAGATGTTGCCATGCAATGCAGGGCTCGTATCCAATGTTATGAATCATTTACTGATAGCGTTTTGACACCTCTCTTTGGGAAAGATATGGCTCAGAACTCTATTTAAGTGTAGATGAGCACATCTGCCGTAGTCAAGATCTACAGAAACTTTATGTGCCTTAGTACCTATTCTGTAATCGTTGCCATTTTTAATGACACTAATTGGAAAAGCTGGCAATTGATCCAACCCAAATTGTTGCATGCTTGAATACCTGGGTAAATGTGAAAAACGATTCCTTCCTTCCTTCCTTCCTTCCTTCCTTCCTTCCTTCCTTCCTTCCTTCCTTCCATTTTCTCTCCCATATGCTTCCCCTTCATCTCTTAAGGTAAACCTGGTGGCCTCTAGATGTGTAGAACTACAACTCCTATCAGTCCCAGCCAGCTTGGCCAAATGATGGAGGCACAGCTGTGCTATCTGGGGCTGATGGGCGCTGGAGTCTAAAACATCTGGAGGGTATCGGGTTGACAAAAGCTGTTCTCCCTCTATTTCTTATGGAGAGATTACAAAGGGAATTTGGAGTTGGGCCTTTCCTGCGTAGGAACAAAATGCAGAAATGAGATGAAGTTAAGACTGGATAAATGAGAAACTGGGGGGAAACCAACATTAACAGATTTGGCCATCTCTGAGTGAGAGGAGACTTCAGTTCTGTTCTAAAGTAGGTTGTACGAAGGCAGTGTTTGCTGAAGAGACCTGCTTTCCAAAGTGCTATTAAGTGAATCTTCCTTTACTCCTAGCAAATGTTAAAGGTGTGTACTGACCAGATGATTTGACTGGTCTCTGTAGTTTTGGAAAGTGGTCTGATCTGTTTTGGAGGTGCTCTGGGTCTTCAGACCCAGAGTAGATCTGTAGAAAATTGAGCTCTGCTTTCAACTACAGTACTGTAATGGGGAGTCTAAACATTGTTTTCCCTCCCTCCCTTTCACAGAGCTGGATGAAACAGACAGGCACAGCAGAGTGGATTAAGGCTGCCAAATCGTAGCCAGATAAATCCATGAGTTTATGTACAGGGGGACCCTATAACTTTTTCATTTTCTACCAGAATTAGACGCAGCTTTCAAGCAGTGCCTCACCTTTGGAGGATAAATGCAATGATTCTCCCACAATGGCAAACTTTAACACTTTTAACACTTTATCACAGGGGGTGTGAAGGTGGTGGAAAAACAGCACGGATTCCCAGGAAAGGCTGGGGGGGGGGGTGAAATGCCATTCTCAGCAGGGACCTCAAGCATCATTTGGTGGGGGCTGAGCTTCTTCTCCCAACCCTGTGGAATGCTGGAGCTACAGCTTGTTCTCTCTGGGAGAGAGGTCTTGCACAGGGGGTGGGGATGATGGAAAAATAGCAGAAATCATTAGGAATTATGAAATGCTAGCTGTTGCTCCAGTGGTGGTGGTTGTTAAAATGTCAATACCACCCTTCATCCAAAGATCATTGGGCAGTTTACAGGGGAGGAGGAGGAGGAGGAGGAGGAGGAGGAGGAGGAGGAGGAGGAGGAGGAGGAAGTTGTTTTGAGGATACCACAAAGTTTTGAGGATACAATGGATGTCTCTCCACTCACCTTCATAGGGGAGGGCAAGCACCCACATGAAACCCAAAACAGTTTGCTTCTCTCCACAGTGACAGGAAAGCCCTGGGGTAATTCTTCACCAGGATTAAAAACTAGTGTCACAGTCCGGGGCTGTTTACGAGCGAAGTCCCAGCAAGAAGCATCAGGACCGGGGGCAAGATGGTAGGCACAAACGTCCGAAGAGCAGAGGTCCAAGGGTCAAGAAGCACAAGGGAAGAAGTCATAGTCTGAGGATCAAAGCACAAAGTCACAGTCCGAGGGTCTAAGCACAAAGTCACAGTCCGAGGGTCATGGCACGAAGTCACGGTCAAAAGGTAAGGCAGCACACGGCAAGGCAGAGAGTTGCGTTGCTGTGGCAAAGAGCTGAGGGGAAATTCTGGCCTTATATCCCCTGCCGGCTCTTGCCACCAGGTGCAGCGAATACCAAGTGGCCTCACTTGTGCGGCCGCGCCCTGCCTCTCCAGAACAAGCCAAAGAGGATCCCAGTCCTGCAAAGCCCTGCTGGTCCCAGGGCCCGGCTCCTGAACAAACTCCTGACAGCTAGACCTGTAATTCAAAACCAAAGATCTCCCACCTTACCACTCTCCTCCCTCAGAGCTTCTGGCATTTCCCTAATAAGCTTGGCTTTGTTGCTTGCAGGGAAACAATGGCCATGCCTTCTTATTCTTCTGGGCACCCAAGGCCACAGAGCCACTTTGAAAACAAAGGAAATTCATGAATTGCCTTGAACTGCAGGATCCACATTAAAAAATGTGAGGACCTCCTCCAAATCACCTCAATTCACCTTTTAACTGGGGGTGTGTGGTATGCACAAAGCTAACACACACACACACAGTAAATATTTTTGGCATGTATTTGAATGGGTTGAGGAACTGGGTGTCCAGAGAAGCGGACACAGAGCAATGGATTCAAGCTACAAGAAAGAAGATTCCACCTAAACATTAGGAAGAACTTCCTGACAGTAAGAGCTGTTCGGCAGTGGAATTTGCTGCCAAGGAGTGTGGTGGAGTCTCCTTCTTTGGAGGTCTTTAAGCAGAGGCTTGACAGGCATATGTCAAGAATGCTTTGGTGGTGTTTCCTGCTTGGCAGGGGGTTGGACTGGATGGCCCTTGTGGTTTCTTCCAGCTCTGTGATTCTAGGAACCAACACCAGCCAGAGGAAGAACAAGCAAATACAAGGTCCTTTGTGTGAAGAAAGAGAAAGGGTCACAGAGAGAAGGCGGAACTGTTCAATGCCTGCTTTTCCTCCATCTTCATCCAAATGGAAAGCAGGGCCCAACCTGCTGATAACAGAATAAAAGATTCAAAGAGGGAGCTGCAGCCCAAGATAGGAGAAAAGTTGGTAAGGGAACAGTTAGCTGCTTTCAATGAATTCAAATCTCCAGGACCTGATGAGCTGAATCCAAGGGTACTAAAGGAGCTTGCAGATGTAATCTCAAAGTCTTTGTTTATAAGCTTTGTTGTTTCCCAGAGAACAGGTTAGGTCCCTGCAGACTGGAGGTGGGCAAATGTTGTCCCTATTTTCAAAAGGGGGGGGAATTAAGACCCATACGGTGAGCTTGACATCAATACCAGGGAAATTCCTAGAACAGATAATCCAACAGTTGGTCTGTGAGCACTTAGAAAAGGATGCTGTGATTACCAAGACTGAGCATGGGTTTCTCAAAAGCAAGCCAAGCCAGACAAATCTCATTTATTTTTTTGATAGAGTTACAAGCTTGGTGGATCAAGGGAATGCTGTGGACATAGTATATATTGATTTCAGTAAGGCTTTTTGACAAAGCCCCCCGTAATATTATTGCAGAGAGGGTGGTAAAATGTGGGCTGGACGAGATAACTGTAAGGTGGATTTGTAACTGGATGACTGACTAAACCCAAAGAGTATTCACTAACAGTACCTTGTCATCCTGGGGAAAAGTTACAAGAGGGGGAGGCACAGGATTCTGTCTGTTGTTCAGTATCTTTATAAATGACTTGATGCAGTAACTGAGGGGACACTCATCAAATTTGTAGATGACACCAAATTGGAAGGGGCAGCTAATGCCGCAGAAGACAAACTTGGGATTCAAGATGAAACCAAGCCTTATGAGAAATGGTTGAGGGAGTTGGGTATGTTTAGCCAAGAAAAGATGTCGCAGAGTGTCACAACTATGAGTAAATTGAGCAGAATGGAAGGGGGAGCATCAAATTTTGGCATTGCACAGCGCACGGCTGTAATGTAAAATACCAAAGCCCATCCCTGTTCTGACGAAACATCAGGAAGAACGTTCTGACAGTAAGAGTAAGACAGTAAATTGCTTGTTGTTGTTGTTGTTGTGAGCTGTTTGACAGTGGAACAGACTCCATTGGAAGGTGGTGGACTCTCCTTTCGTGGACGTTTTTAAGCAGAGGTTGGATGGCCATCTGTCATGGATTCTTTTGCTGAGATTCCTGCACTGCAGGGGGGTTGGACTAGATGACCCTTGGGGTCCCTTGCAACTCTACAATTTTATGATTCCATGATTCTGAGTGCTTTTTTTAATACAGCGGAATCTCGTGTTACGGATGGGATCCATTCCGGAGGCCCGTCCGTAACACGGAACTGACGCAAGCCGAAGTGCCGGGTCTGCACATGCGCATGGCATAATTTAGTGCTTCTGCACATGCGCGAGTGGCAAAACCTGGAAGTAATCCGTTTGGGTATTTCCAGGTTGCTGTGGGACGCAACACAAAAACACGTAACCCGAAGCGGACGCAGCATGAGGTATGACTGTAACTCATTGATAATTTTGTGAATCAACAACAGGGAATGAAAGTTGCTTTCCTGCCTTGTTTCTGAGCATTTGGAAGCCTCTGGCTAGCCACAGTTTGAAACTAAATGCTTGACTAGATTGACCTTTGGTTTGATCCAGCAGGGCTCTGATGATCGTAGAGGAGTCCTGCTTAAGCCGTAGCTGAATACAGCGTACATATATTGACTTCAGTATTCCCGAGGATCATCTGCGGTATGATATTGATTCCATGTGCTGCCAGTTTCATCGGTAAACTATGCGGGGAGGGGGAGGGGGGAGTAAATCATTTTCGTGCAATGGGAGCTTCTTCCTTCCCAAAGTGAAAACGCATACAAAATGATGATGCAACCGCCCAGAACGAAGTGACTTTTCAGACCCAGTTTCCTTCATCAAACTTAAGGGCAAAACGAACTAGAAATGAAGTGCTGGAAGGAACACAGTGTTCTGAACATATTCACATTTGATAGCAAAGATGCTTCCTTTATAGACATCAAGATTACACATTTCAAGAACAGCAAATCAGATACATACAACAAATCTCAACGGAGTGAAAAATAAAAAAGATGAGACAGAGAATCATTTCTCTTTGAACATCAGGCTTTTCTGTTCTCTTCTTTTCCTGCCGGCTCTCTCCCTTGTTGGTTTTCAATGCGATATCGGAGTCAAACTGCCGCCCTTCCTCTGGAGGAGGAAGGAATTCATCAAGCATCAATTATGAAAAAAAGGAGGATAGTGATTCCAGTTCACAGAAAGACCTTTCTAACAGGTAGTGATCATTGGACATTGCAGAGGTACCAGAAAATCTCTCATGAAGCATTATTGTTAGCGTCCATATGTCTCGAGAGACAATGGAGTGCGCCTTTGGGGGTGAAGTCAAACAACAAACTGCATTAGCACAAGCAGTGTGTATGGAGGTCCTGGGCTGCCCAGCTGACATGATTCCCCTCTTAGCCTCACTGATGTGGTCCAAAGGAAAGCAGAGCAATGCATTTGGCACCAGATTAGCTTCAGGAGTTGCTGGAAGGAGGAGTGCAAGGGGGCATTGAACCATCGTAGGGAATCCACTCCAGATTTGTGTAGAGTTTACTCTTTATCCTTTTTCTTCTCCTTAAGATATCCCACAAAGCAGTGAAGGTTTAGGATCACAGTGGAAGGTAGGGCTGTGCATGGACCCCCACAAATGCCCTGTGGCCCCAATCTGTGGCCCTACCAATGACCGACTTGCTGGGAAGCTGGCATAGCTACTACACCCTACCTGACAATCCACTTTTGCCCAGATGATGACTAAGGACTCAGTTAGACTGGCATAGCTGCCAAGTTCTCCCCTTTTTAAAGGGAAATTCCATTATGCTGAATAGGCTTCCTCGCGAGAAAAGGGAAAACTTGGCAGCTATGTAGACTGGTAGAGAAAAGGCGATTTATATGTGTTGTTGTCAGGGGTGTAGGAAGGGGGGTGCGGGGTGTGTGGCCCCCCGGGTGTCATCCTTTGGGGGGGGTTGACAAAATGGCACACCGCGGGGGTTGGCACTTACTGCGGGGGCCTGGCCTGCAGTGCGCCCGAGCCACGCGTCTTTCCTGAGAGTGACATGGTGGCTCAGGGCCCTGCGCTGCCCGAAACAGCAGTGTGTGGCTTGCGTCTGCGAGGCGGACTCTGTGGGCAGCTCACCCCGCTGCCCCCCTGGGCAGATTGCAGCAGCACCCCCGTGGGGAGTTTGCCCTGCCCCACCGTAGCAGCTCTGTCCCTGTGTGTTGTACGTGCAATATAACACTGCGCCACCCAATGGCGACGTGGAGTCCCAGTTTTCTCTACCTGTTTTCCCCGTTTAAATTAACAACGCTTTAAACTCAAATGCTTCTTTGATGTGTCTAGATCTAGTCATGGCGTCATTTTCATGAGCGGGGGCGGGGGGGCGGGGGCGGGGCAGGCAGGGGAGGATGGTTATTTGCATAAAGCATGGATGCAGTTACGTTTGTTGCCGAAAGGGTGGAGGTTCCGCATCTGGCTAGACAGGTCAATTGCTGGTCCTGAAGGATTCATTGAATTGGCCAAGGGCAGCCTTAATTAGTAATACAGCATCAATACAAACAGCTAATTAATTGCACAATGGAATCAAAAGCACAGCAATGCATTAATTACAGTTCTACATAACCTTACTTGTGAAGTATTTTCAAAACAATTCCAAAATTCCCCTCCTTCCTTAAAAAAAAAAAGTATTGGTTTGGGTGAGGGAGTAAAAAATAAAAAAAATAAAAATAGAATCAATCTAATGCCAATCTTTTTTTCCCCTCCCCCACCTGGGGAGGAAACTTTCTGCAATGTATTTTGACAAGGCAATTCATCAAATTATTGAAAAGCAAATACCGGCAGAGCTGCGTTTATTGCCGCAGGCAGCATTTTAGCACTATCAATACCCAACTGTATTTGTCATAAATCTGACATTCAAATCCCACCTAAATAGAAACCTACTTTCTCTGTATGGGTCAAGAATGGAATGAGAGGAGGAGGAGGGAAAAGGACATCAAATCATTTGCATTTTTCATGTAATTGGTAAGCTGATTACACACATTCAGTACTTTGTTAGAAATAATCAATCAATCATCTCAGGAGGAAAAATGTCTTTAAATACTCATTATGGGCTTGGTATTCAATTCATCCTCTTGAGCAAAACACGAGTGAGAAAATTAGGCTCCCTGTAAATGTGGGTGAGCTGCAGGCCTGAATTTCTACACAAAACAAGTTTCTGGTAAATTTAATGAGAAATTTCTTTTTTGGGGCTCTCTTTGAACATTGGGAGAATTAATACACACACAACCTATTGAAAATATTTGCCAAAATGCTTGCCCCCATCCCAGTTTCCCCTCCTCTTTTGAATAGGGTGAAGAGTTTCAAGTTGTCATTTTTGGGTCTTGCAGAACAGTCCACAGGGCAAGACATCAACTTGCTCTTTAAAAGCCTAGAGGTGGACGGAGGCTTTTTGAGAAAATTGCTGCTTGAGAAATCTTGGTTTGCCAACAGTCTGGAAATAGACTCTTTACCTGTCTCATACCCTCCAACATTTCTCCAATGAAAATAGGGATGTTCTGTTCCATGATGATGATGATGATGATGATGTTATCATTTATACTCCACCCAGGACTGGGTTGCCTCAGCCACTCTGGGCAGCTTCCAACATACTGGTATATCAAAACGTATTTAAACATTAAACATTAAAAAAAAAAAACACCTCCCCCCATCTGCTTCTATCCCCCTCTTTCTTCCCAATTTCTCAACAAATGAAACTGATTTGTAAACGTTATGAGAGACATTGCATATATTTCTGTAACTCAAGAAAACCAATAATAATAATAATAATAATAATAATAATAATAATAATAATAATAATAAACCTTCCCTATGCAGGGCTTCCTTCAGATGTCTTCTGAAGGTTGCATAGTTACTTATCTCCTTGGCTCAGGGGTTCATAACTTTATACCCCTCCAACATTTCTCTGATGAATATAGGAATGTCCTAAGCAAAAATGGGACATTCCAGGATCAAATAAGAAACTGGGATTGCTTCTGTACATCTGGGACTGTCTCTGGGAAACAGGGACACTTGGAGGATCTGCCAGGGTGTTGGACCATGTGATCTCTATATTTGGCTGCCTGTCATGGAACCTAACCAATGAATCACATTGCTTGCTTCTTGCCTTTGGAATCTGATTGTCTTGGATCACATCATTTGCCTGTGACCCTCCTAGGTCATGTTGTAGGGTGATGAGTTGACACAAGCCTGTCAATTTCCTGTTGTTGTTGTTGTTGAGTCCTTTAGTCATGTCTGACTCTTCATGACCCCATGGACCAGAGCACGCCAGGCACTCCTGTCTTCCACTGCCCCCCGCAGTTTGGTCAGACTCATGAGAACACTGTCCAACCACCACATCCTCTGTCATCCCCTTCTCCTTGTGCCCTCAATCTTTCCCAGCATCAAGGTCTTTTTCAGGGAGTCTTCTCTTCTCATGAGGTGGCCAAAGTATTGTTGCCTCAGCTTCAGGATCTGTCCTTCCAGTGAGTGCTCATGTTGTAAGCCAAAAAAATGGCTTATCTTTTGAGTTAGCCAATAAACCCAGAGACAAGAGGAGTTAGGAGTCTCATACCTTTCTTATCTGTTGGCCGTTTGTTGCCGGGACTCCGTCTCCTCCTCAGTTAGTTGAAACGCAGGTTGGGCCTTCTTTGTCCTCCACTGCTTCTCCGTTTTTTTCAGGATTCTTCCCTTGGCACGCGCTTTGAAGAAAAATCCTCCGACTCGGCCGAAGTAGTAGAAGAGAAAAATGTCCCAAATCGTCCTGCTTCAACCTTGGTACATCCGAGAATTCAGGGCACCAAATGTTGTAAGCCAAAAAAATGGCTTATCTTCTGAGTTAGCCAATAAAACTCAGAGACAAGAGGAGTTAGGAGTCCATTTTGTTTATTGCAAAGCAATAAGGTTACAGTTGAATCTTTTCAGAATACTGGAACCCCGCCCAAAGGTCGGGCAGGAATTTATAACATTTCAGACAAAGGATTTTGATTTAACCAATCACATAAAGCATTACATCATTTTAATATTTAATATTCATCACCTCATTTCATATTTAATACGTATGTCATTACCTAATCTAATACGCATGCGCAATAAGCGTTGCTAACTAAACTTCGATTCTTACTGTGAACTGTTACATATTGTCAGTTTGCATGTATGGGAACCTGTGTTACGTGTGGATGTAACAATTTATGTTCTAGTTTATGAATTGCTTCTTTGTGATTTACGTATTAGCTGACCTTCTATCCCAGTAGGGACGGCTTCTTGCTGAATCATCAGTTTCTTTAAAGCATCAGGTTACCATAATTCACTAATATAAGCATATTCCAGGATTTATAGGGAATTACATCATTACCTTAATTGGGGCCCTTTGGGCCCCTGCTACACTCAGGGCTGATTTCCTTAAGAATGGATAGGTTTGATCTTCTTGCAGCTGCTAGTCCTTTATGAAATTAGTTCTGCTTGGAAGCAAGGATTTTTTTGGGGGGTGGTGGTGGTGGTGGAGGGGATGCCTAAGTCACACTTCCTAAAATACTGCGTGTAGCACTGCTATTCTTTGAAATTTGCACTTCTTCAAATGTTGTGAAGCAGTTGTGATGCAAAACTGTGGTATATTAAGCAGAACTGCGCATGACACAATGTATATTATGCAAAAGGCATGCTAAATGGCTAATACATTTTGTTGATGATTACAAAAAACAACAACCAGAAATTGATGCAGAAATGTGGAAGAAAAAAATGAGAAAATTAGGGCAGAAACTGAAATTGACTGAGTTGCCGTCCCTGCTCAGAAGTGTCATGGATCTAATTATATGGATTGACACAAGTGTCCAGGTTTGGATATTTGCATGCTATGTTATGAGAGAATGGATGAATGACAAATTGTCATATTAGGGTAGGGGTGGGCATGTCAATCACAAATCTGGAAAAAAGTAGGTAAAAGTTGGAAGAGATTGTCTGCCTTAGAGTCGAGCCAATATCCTCTTAGATTTGACCTTCTAGCATTTGCTTCTACTGCTTAATTAATACAAAGTGCTTTTGCAGTGTGTGTGTGTGTGTAACTATCACAATACAAACAGAAACTACTCTATACTCCATGGTAGGTTTTTTAATAAAAGCCTTGAAGTTTTTCCAAGTAATTAATGAATCTAGTTACCTAAGAAAAGAAAACAGAATAATGATTATAATTAGAAGTATTCAGTGACTTTGCTTCCCACTATTTAGATGTAGTTACAGGCAGGGTTTCTAATTAAAGCCCTCTTGATGTTTAGGTATCTCTCTGTTCAGTTCTCATTAAAACAGAGGTATTTCTCTCTCCCCACTTAAATTGGTAGAATTGCTTAATACTAGAAGTTTCTTGTCACTAAATGATTTATGCTGCTGTGGTGGTGTACCAGAGAATATTTTGCCTAATTTGGTGTTCTTAACGATCTCTTTTTTAATTGACACGTCATTGCAGTGGTATAAGAAAATTCTTAGAATCCCATCATAAGGACTAGGACCCCTAAAACTCAAAATTAAATTCTGATGAAAAATAGCATGGACAAATGCAATAAATGACAAGACTTTTCTATCACTGAAACTATACACATTGAAATTATTTTATCTACACCTTGGGGGCCCCGCCCTCTTTTGCACCCAGCAATCTCAATGAAAAGGCAGGGAAACTCCAAATATTTATTAACTCATTTACAGAGCAATGTAAATTCCCACGGTGGAAAGTGAGTCCTACGGTGTTCTGTGAGATTTGCTGAATGCAATTTCACAAAATGACATAGAGTACAATTTTCTTCTCCCTGTAATCCTGGGAGCAATTCCTGTCAAACACAAAGGAGCTTACCTCTGAGTAAACATGTGAAGTGTTACACAGCAAATATACATCTATCCCACTACTCCTTTAGAAATCTGAGAACTATGTCCCACTTTTAGGTGTACATACCCAAAACATTTAAATGTATCCTTTGTTGAAGTGTAAAGTGTGAGTACAGTGGTACCTTGGTTCTCGAACGTAATCTGTCCTGGGAGTCCGTTCGACTCCCGAAACCGATCAAAAGCCAAGGCGCAGCTTCCAATTGGCTGCAGGAGCTTCCCACTCAAGCGCAAGCGGTGTTGGACATTCGGCTTCCGAAAAACGTTCGCTAACCAGAACACTTACTTCCGGGTTTGCGACATTCGGGAGCCAAGCCATTCGAGTACCAAGATACTGCTGTATGTCAAATGAGTGCATTGCATTGATGGTCTGCAGTTCACTGAACACTTGGAGCTTGTCCACACCAGACTTTATTGTGCAATTCCACTATTTGCATTCCCATTTAATTTTTGCAGTCTTCATGACAGCACCTTCAATAACCACCAATTTTAATGTAGGCTGATAGAATTGCTCCCCACCCCCACCCCCGTGTTTCGTTGAATTCAGTGAGAACCACTGCTGTGTGAACCTCACCCCTATCTGCATATTCCCACTTCTTCGCCTGCATGGCTTTTGCCCTGGAGCAGGGTTGAGGAAATGTTTACAGGCCAGGTCTTCATGGCCTTCTGGGCAACCTTCATGGATCCACATGTCGGGAGTGTGTGTGGCCGGAGACAAAGTGGGCAAAGCAAGGAATGGCAGTGCTACCTTTGTAGAACAAAGCTACTTTCTACATACAAACACACCCACACACCCATCTCTAACCTCCAAACAAGCAAGCAAGATGCATGATCGGAGGTCAAAGGACACATTCTAGCCAAGCAAAACCGCAGAAGTCAGGTTGCCAAACAGGACCAGGGAGGGGTGTAGCCTAGAGAGAAAACAGGTGGCTGAGGAAGGTATATGGGCAAGGGAGAGTCAATACACATAGAAGCTAGGAGGCTACAATTGCGCCCTAGGGCTTGAGTCTCTAGAACAAGCATCCCCAACCTGCGGCCCTCCACATGTTTCGGCCTACAACTCCCATGATCCCTAGCTAACAGGACCAGTGGTCAGTGATGATGGGAGTTGTACTCCAAAACATCTGGAGGGCTGAAGGTTAGAGATGCCTGCTCTAGAATGTTCCAGAATCCTGAGGTCATGGCAGACCCTCCAAGTGTTTCTCTTTTCCGGGGGCAATCCTCGATTTACAGAAGCCGTCCCAGTTTTTGATTTGACCCTGGAATGTCCCGCTTTCCCTTAGGTCCTTAGGACATCCTTATTTTCATTGGAGAAATGTTGGAGGGTATGGAGTTATGCAACCCCCGAGCCAAGGAGATATGTTACTATACAATTTTTAGGAAATCTAAAAGAAGCCTTGTATAGGGAAGAGGTTTTTTTTTAAAAAAAAAGTTTAATGCTTTTATATATGTTGGGAACCACCATATATAAATAAATAAATAATAAATAAAAGAATAGGATAGGATGTCCCTATTTTCACCAGAGAAATGTTGGAGGGCATGTCTCGGTTCTTACCTATCTCTATATATTTATTGTTCCTGATGGTGAAAACTGGAGCATATAATCTCCAGACTATGACGACATAGTGCCAGTGTCCCCTGGTCCTGCCAACAAAGGGAGTTAATCATTAGCATTGACTAGAATAGGCCTCATTGGCTGTTAGGAACATTTCAGCACACTTAGAAAATCCACCTGGAATCCTGGTGTGTAGTTTCTGGGTTTCATTAGCCAGAGCACAAAAGAAATCGGTGTCCCTTTGCTGCGTTTTGTTGGACATCCATGGAAACTTTAAATGGCGGTCTCTGGGAAAATGAGGACTGTAGGAGAGCTTGTGCTGGATTCTGTTATTAACGCAGCTGCACCCTTGTCAGGGAAAAGAAAAGGTATAATTCAGCACTGCCTTAGATGAAAAATAATTTCAAAGGAAAGTCTCTGTTGCAAGCTGCTTTGAATGGGTCTGTAAAATACCTGAACTCTGAAATCAAACCTGCTCTGAAGAATAGCAGATTAATCAACTGCCCTAAAACCACAAAGACCTGTCCACGAACCCCCAATATTACCACCAGAATTGGCTTGAAAGTGTCACAAAACTTTTCTTTCCTTGGAGTTAAAATTCCTTCATTGTCTTATTGGGGGCGGGACAAACGCAGCCTTGATTAATGAGTTCCGTAGTGCATTATTTAACTATAAAACCAGATATAAATCACTCTGTTCTTCATACATTATATATATTTTTCCTGCTGGAAGGTATTGAACTCACGAAGACAGATCCCATATCTAAGATGGCACAATGCAGTATCTTTTGAAACACTCTCAAAATGTGTGGGCATTGGCGGAACACGAGGCAGTGATTGGGTGAGCTGCCCTTATGTCACAGTGCGGTGGGGCTGTAATTGGCTGAGCTGCTCCAATCCTAGAGAGGACAAGAACAGCTGCAAGAGCCTTGGGCAGAGATGGGGAACATTCAACCAGATGGGTGCATTCTCTTGTGAATCATACCTTTGTACAGCAGAATACATTCCAGATATATCAAAATCAGCACTCCCACATTCACCCATCCACCTACCTCTGTATCCTCTGCCCAGGCAAGCAAGAGACAACATCACAGTTCAAGGGCACATTCCAACCAGCAAAAGCACTTAAGGATGGCTTAGAAGAGAGCTGGTGAACCCTAGAGAGACCCCAGGGGACCAGAGAAGATTAGAGGTCAATATATTTGGCTAGTGAGCCTACCCTTCCCTATCCTTGGCTGAGGGAATTAGGTTGAAGGGACTAGCAAAGGAGTAGGTAGGGACTTCAGGAGAAGGCAAATCCCTAGAAGCAGAGGGACCAGGAATGGAGGGAGGGAATGGTCTAGAGCAGGCATCCCCAAACTTCGGCCCTCCAGATGTTTTGGACTACAATTCCCATCTTCCCCGACCACTGGTCCTGTTAGCTAGGGATCATGGGAGTTGTAGGCCAAAACATCTGGAGAGCCACAGTTTGGGGATGCCTGGTCTAGAGGAAGGAGGGGAAGGAGGAGGTGGCCAGAGGAGAAACCTAAGGCCTAGCGTGATTTCACAATATGTTTTTTTACCCTTGTGGTCCCCTCATCCATGATATCTGGGGCGGGGTTATTTGGATAAGGGGCACAGCTTGGTGGCGTTTAACTCTTTGCAACAAACATAGTCCTGACCAGGACTGGGGTGCTCTTTGCCCTGGGACTGTAGTGGTGGCTCATTCAGCTCTTCCCATATTGTCCTCTCACTTCAGCTTGGCCACCTCTGCAGCTGGTATGTAGTAGGCACAGACTGAGCAGGCAAGGGTCTGTCCCAGGCCATTTGCATCACATTCCACTGAGCCATAGGAGAGGAGGGAAAACCAACAGTTTTCCCCCCCTTTTCAGGAAGACACACTTTTCCTCATTTAGAAAAATGTTAGTAATATGATTAGGGGACCATGTAGGCCAGTATTATCTATGTTGAGTGGTGGTTGCTCTCTGACAGAGGTCTATTCCATCACCTACTACCAGGGCCGGCCCACCCATTAGGCAGCATGAAGTGATAAGCAACTGCATCTTACAGCACATGGTTAAACTATGGAATTTCTTACCATAAGAGAGCATTTTTGCCACCAACTTGGATGACTTTAAAAGAGGATTAGAAAACGAGTAGATGGCTGTGGTTTGCCTCCACTACCTGAGAATCACAAGTGGGGAAACTTCTCATAGGCATCTGGTTGGCCACTGTGAAATTTTTTTGGGCTAGATGGGGATTTGGTTTGGTTCCAGCAGGCCTGCTCTTAAGTTTTGAGCTTTGTAAGGGAGTAAGAGGAAAGTTGGGGTGGCCAAAGATGGAATGAAGGTCACTGGCAGGAAAAGGTTGGAGCTAAGGGTGGAAAGATAGGATGGGGCAAACCTATGGAGATCTTCAAAGGTAAACACAAGAGCTGGGAGGACCAGGAAGATCAGAGTTCACATCCCCACTCACTGGGTGATCTTGGACCAGTCACAGTCTCTTAGACCAGTGTTTCCCAACCTTGGGTCTCCAGATGTTTTCGGACTACAATTCCCATCATTCCTGACCACTGATCTTGCTAGCTAGGGATGATGGGAGTTGTAGTCCAAAAACAGTTGGCGACCCAAGGTTGGGAAACACTGTCTTAGACTAACCTACAACACAGAGTTACTGTGAGGATAAAATGGGGAGCAGGGAGGAGTGTTTATGCCACGTTGAGGTCCTTCAAGGAAAGGTGGAATGTAACTATATATACATGCAATAAATAAATTTAATTGTAGCATGTGAGGTGAGCATCGCAAGGAATTCTCACTTCACCAGGCCTGTAAAATATGTATCTTTTCTTACTCTCAAAGAGTTATGGTTGAAATTTCCGCTTCTTGCAAGCCTTCCTTGGGAGGGGAAATCAACTCAGCTGTTGCGCCCAAATCTCTATGCAAATGGATGGCAAAGTGACAGCATTAGTGCAAGCCAAGCTAATTATCGGAAGCCAAGAAGGGTGAGAATATATATATATTGTTCAGAACTTCATAGTTTCAATCTAGCAGCTTCAAGAGCAAAAGCCAAGGTCATGAAGTATTCAAAAAGAACACGTTTCTAAGCCTCTTGCTGCAGGAGTAAATATCCACTGCAGATGCAGAGGTTTGCCGTAGCCAAAGGAAGAGAGAAGGGAAAAGAAGTGGAGAGCCCACGACAGTGCGTAAACAAGCAGCATTATGCAAATGAGAGTTATGTAAATGAGAGGCAGATTTACTCAAGTTATTTACATGCTTTCTAATGGTTTCCAAAAGCAATAATCCCCTTTTTCTTTTTATAGTGGTAGATATCTTGCAATTGTGTCTTCTAGCTATTCAATAATAGCTTGGATCCACTCCTGGCAAATGCTTCATTTCAGAGAACGGAATTTTTCAGTCACTCCTGCTATAAACGGCCATCAAATTAAGGGCACAAGAATTGCTTTGCTAGGTCATTGCAAATGGCTCATCACGTCCAGCACTTGGACGACAATTGTGAACAGTCGGGTGCTGTGAGGAACTCTCGGACGGGGCATGATCTAATCACTCATATCTCGTTTGTTGCCAGCACATGCTATTCCCAGATAGATTGCCTCTAGCTGTGGAGGTTCCATGTGGTGTGCAAATGTCTCTTGGAAGGCCTATTTGCCATTAATTTGTATAATATGATGATTTTTAAATATATTTTTTAAAAATTAAGCTGGTGACTGTTGTGGTAATGGGATTCCATAAGTTAATTATGTGCCGTGGGAAGGAGTGCTCTGTTTTGTGATACCTCAATCAATTTCATTTATTGATCCTGACTTATAGTATTGTGAGAGACAGAACAGAATGTCTGTTAATTTACTGTACTCTCTCTCCATCATTCATAGAAATTTCCAAGGTGCCAGATTCTGGGGACGAACTGCAGTGAAAGGCCAGCACTTTCATCCTTTGCTTCTGCTCTGATTATTCAGAGGTGTCTAATTTTTTAATAATAATAATAATAATAATAAAAATTGTGGCCTTAGATGGAAATATAACACTGGACTTTCAGTTGATATAGAAAAGCAGAGTTTTTTGTTTTTAAAAAGAAACATTCCTTTTCTGGAACGATTCTCTGAGACATTCAAGAGAAATGCCGTTGCAAATAATTGAGGGCTTTATAAACCAATTGACCTGCAAATTAACCAACCCATTTTTAATCAGCTTGAACATTCTTTAAAATGATTGCAAGCAAAGGCTGCTTTGCCAGTTCGTTGGTTGGGCTGAGCTAATGTGACCATCTTGGGTCAAGTCAACCCCATAAATGTGGCCTTCAATCAGCACAATCAGCCACTCTGTAATTTATCAGAAAATGTTACGAAAAACTATGGGCTATTTATTTTTCTCTTCACATCATTAGCAGTCAAAAGAAAAACAAACCCACTCAATCAGAATCAAAATCATTGGATCCCCCCCCTTTACTCTTAAGAAGTGGCTCATCTGACATCAAAAAATGGGCAAAACTTTAAACATAGTAGGGTGTCTTTATTCAATTACGTGTCTGTTCCACAAAATTCATTATTCTTCTGGTGTCTAGCTATATTGCTTCATTTTCTTTTGCTTTCCTCTCCCTCCTAGTGATGAAACTTCCTGACACTTCTGTCAGTCAACTCTCCTACGGCGTTCTTCCAGGCTTACGATGTTCATCCAACAGTCGGGTGGCTAGTATCAAAGTGAGAGCTTCTCTCCTTCCAAGCTATGATCATTGCTTCGGTAAGCTACAGAACTCCAGGAGGCTTCGAAAACACCAGCTCTGTTCCCCAGGTCTCACACTGTGTATTCAAAGGCGTATCAGTTACTTCAAGTGCCTTTTAAGTATCTCTCATGGTAATATCAAATATCTTCTTTTTCCATAAATAATTAACATTAAGCAACAAGTTTGAAAACACTTCAATTGTAAGTAGATGGTTGGTTTCTCGTTTCCTGCAAACAGGAATTCTGGAACTCATTTCAGAAACTTGACTGTACCTCACCCAAGACTCGTTCACACATGGCACGCAATGCAGGTACAAGCTGTTTGTGAATGTGCACGAGTGCTTGTGCAAAACTGCACACATACTGATTACTACAACACAGCTATTGTGTGAACAGGTGCATGAACGATACACTTCTTCAATGTGGCATGTGAGTAATTGCATGTGAATGACAGGCCAATTTAGTGTACAGGGGAACCCAAACGCTACGCTCATTGAATGGAACAGGCGTTGTTGTTTAGTCGTTTAGTCGTGTCCGACTCTTCGTGACCCCATGGACCAGAGCACGCCAGGCACTCCTGTCTTCCACTGCCTCCTGCAGTTGGTCAGACTCATGTTCGTAGCTTTGAGAACAATGTTCAACCATCTTGTCCTCTGTTGTCCCCTTTTCCTTGTGCCCTCAATCTTTCCCAGCATCAGGGTCTTTTCCAGGGAGTCTTCTCTTCTCATGAGGTGGCCAAAGTATTGGAGCCTCAGCTTCAGGACCTGTCCTTCCAGGTGTAACAGGTGTACATTACTATAATTAGTGATGTGGGTGGTGCTGGGTTTTAAACCACAGAGCCTCTTGGGCTTGCTGACTGGAACGTCGGCGGTTCAAATCCACGCTACGAGGGGAGCTCCTGTAGCTTTGCCCAGCTCCTTCTAACCTAGCAGTTCGAAACACATCAGCACGAGTAGATAAAAAAGTACCACTGCGACGGGAGGGTAAATGGCATCTCTGTGCGCTCTGGCTTCTGCCCCGTTGTGCCAGAAGCAGTTTTGTCATGCTGGCCACATGACGTGGAAAGCTGTCTGTGGACAAACACCAGCTCCCTTGGCCTCAAAAGGGAGATGAGCGCCGCAACCCCATAGTCGCCTTTGACTGGACTTAACTGTCCAAGGGTCTTTTACCTTTTTACCTTTACCTTACAATAATAATGAGCCACTGTCTATTTCTGGTTGCTGACTCAAAAGTCAGTTCAGTCTCACTTCTGCATTAATCAGCAATTTTTCCAATAAAAAAAAAGTCAGCAGGGAAATCTACATTTAAATAAGAAACATACACTATCTCAAGGTCTGCATTTCTTACTGTGCCATCTTATGGTAGTTTAACTACATATCCAAAACTCTGCCGGGCTCTCATTTGCAAGGTAGAAGTAAGGTTGGAAAAATACTGTCCTCCCCAAACCTCCATTATATTAATCAGTGTCGCTGAGATTGGGAACAATGTAAGGGAAATTCACAGGAGATATTTAGGTTGTATCCACTTGAAAGCACTCTTTGCTCATAGTCATGGCTCCACCAAAAGAACCCCAAGAACTGTGGTTTTCTAAGGGTGCTGAAAGTTCTTATGAGACCCCTATCACCCTCAGGGAATACAATTCCCAGAGTGGTTTAACAATCAATCTCTTTTCCCAGGGAAATCTGGGAATTTCAGCTCTGTGAGGAGATTGGGGGGTCTCCTAAGAACTCTCAGGAGTGAGTGGACTTTGGTAATATGATGCCTCGAGTGAGGACAAAATTAGCCCCCCTCATTTCTTATTTTCATAATAATAATTCCTTTTGGTCCTGTTGCTTTTTAATGGCTTTTCTCAATAGGTTTCCATATAAATATAGGTATGATGATGATTGTAATGTTGAATATGTTCCCTATTGGCTTGGTGCCCTGTAGGGGGGGGGACCACCTGCACCTCCCTAAATCTGGTGCTGCAATTTTCCTCACCTTTAACCAAGCTACACTTCCCAGGATTTGGGGGAGGGGGAGCCTTGACTGTTAAATTGGTATCATAGTACCTTGAAGGTATTGTGCAAATAGGGACTTCGACCCGCCCATGAGTTGGTCTAGATCCCCATACCCTCCAACATTTCTCCAATGAAAAGAGGGGCATCCTGTTCAACAACAACAACAACAACAACAACATCCACCCATCTGACTGGGTTTCCCCAGCCACTCTGGGCAGCTTCCAACATATATAAAAACATAACATATTTTTAAAAAACCTTCCCTATACAGGGCTGCCATCAGGTGTCTTCTAAAGGTTGTATAGCTACTTATCCTTAGCTTGGGGAGTCACATAACTCCATACCCTCCAACAGTTCTCTGATGAAAACAGGGACATCCTAAGGAAAAGCGGGACATTCCGGGATCAAATCAGAAACCAAGACAGCTTCTATAAATGCAGGACTGTCCCTGGAAAATAGTGACATTTGGAGGGTCTGAATCTCTCTTTGGTTTTGGGATGTGTCAGCGGACCATGATGTCTTTCGATCTTTCAGATCCAAGCCCTTTCCCAGTCTGCCCATGACACAGTCCTGAACAATCCCCACACTTCACATCTGAGGCTCTACCGACATTGGAGCACTGGTGTCAACTGGGCTAAAGCCATGGATGTTTCTGTAGAGACAGGGAGGCAGCATCCAACATAAGATTTTGCTCTCTCATTTTCATAATAATGATTCCTTTTCTGGCCGCCTTTCTACCACTGACCCCAAATCTGCCCAAGGCCACAGTGAGCAGGAATTGCATCAACTCCTTTAGACAGTGGCTAACTTTACAAATCCCTCCACAGAGGAAAAATGCCTTTCTTCAAAAGGCCTGCAATTGTGTGGTTATTTTTTCTGGCCTGCCTCCAGTCCCACACCCTTCTTTTCTGTTATTACCTGCCCTGATATTTGATCTCTCTATTTCTCTCTCTGGTATTTTAGAGATGAACACAGCATATAGGTGTTTGAAACATTTTTGCATTGTATGTCTGACCAATAAAACTTTTTGGAATAAACAAAAAAAATGACTTTCTTTCCTGTTGCAAAGGCTGCTTTGCCTGTTTGCTGACTTCAGAGTGGGCGATTCAGTATCTCCTACGGTCTCTGGGATGCCCTCGCAAGGTCCACAGAATTGCATGTTCCCTAATACACACATTCTAAAACACATTTTGGAGTGTAGTCCAAGAGATTTGAATGGCAGGTTGGGGAAGGCTTCTCTAAAGACCTCAGCATAAATTGCTTTTTATCTGTATGCATTAAAAAAAAAAAACCTACATATGTCCTGAGGGTCACGTCAAGGCCATCTGTGGATGCTTAGATTCCATACTGCTTGTCTTCGAAAGCCATGTCAGATGTGTGACCATCAGTTCTCATGGCAAGAAATGACCCATTCGACAGAGAAGGGCCCCTTCTCCAATAATCAGATGCAAAAAACCACAAAAAACCCCACTTGCCCAAGCATTCCCGCAACAGAAGGATATTCCCCCATCTAGTGGATTAACGTAACATTTATTTTCCAAACTGGAAAGAAACACAATCCATGCTCATTAGATAATGCATACTTTGAAATGTAAGTAGTGAAATATGTGCCATCCATTCGTGGGTTTTGTTCTTGCCCCACTGCCGATGCATTTCACATCTCTCTCTTCTGCTCACAGGTCCTTATCAGCTGTGAGATTCCACCCCTCCCTCATTATTTAACATTATTTTGAGGGTAATTTTATGCAAAGCCAACAGCATATCAACTTTCCAGATGGTTGGCAAGGAAACTGCCAGCCGATATTTGATGCCTTTGATGGGATACATTAATGAAGTAATTTTGAGCTTTGCAGAGGGAGAGCGCTCTCCATCAGATGGCTTTTGTATTTTGTTGCTTCAGAGTGGACAAATAAAACACTCTGTTGACACTGTCGTGACATTCCTCTATTATTCACCAAAGCATTCAGCTCCCTGGCTCATCATCTATGGGTGAAGATGGATGGAACATTTTAAGAGTAGCCAGTTTGGTAGCAAGACCAATGGTTCGTTTTTCACTCTCAGAGCAAGGTGCACAAAACAAAAACACAGATGACACCGCAGGTGTTTTTTTTAATGGTTTAGCACCAGTAGGAAAATCTGGTGATGGAGGTACTATTGGCTAGTGTCTGTGACATCAGTAGCATACCTAACCCCGCCCCCTGCAAAGCAACAACAACCCTGTAGCAGTTTTGCAATTGTATTTAAGGCTGCAGTTCTTTGAACACTTACAGCACTTGAGAGAGAGCCTCACTAGGCACAGCGGGATTTAATTCCAAGTAAACATGTATAACATTCCTCTGTAAATGTTTGTGATGTTAAGGGGCAAAGTGCAAGAAATTAATTTATGAGCAGATGCTCACATGGCACCTCCCTAATTATTTATAAGGCAAAAACACTGTATGATGTTCATCAAGAGGCACATGGCTGTGGGCTGATCCTATGTTTGACTTCTTGGTAATGTATGTTTGCAACCTGGAAATCTGGGCTCATACTGCAGATGAAGAATCTATTGCAAGTTTTTTATTACTATTTAAAAAAAACCTATGTGTTGGATCCAGACTTTGTGATGGTTAGAGCAGACCAATGGAAATCAATAGGATTTAGGTTAGTCACAACTAAGAATTAAATGAATTAAATGAGACTTCCTTCTGAGAAGATGTGGTTAGAATTGCGAACACACGCGCTAAACCCTGTCTGTGGTGCCTACCCAATTCCCCAAAGAATGAGACAAGAGACCAGAGTCCCTTGCAGGAAGAAAGAATAAAGAGGCTTGGGCCCAAGGCTCAGCCTACTTTCTTTGGCCTTAACTCCACCACCCCACCCCCCGGCAGGCGTCCTTTGTCCTACCTGGTCGGAGGGCGTGTCAGAGGCCAACCCAAGCAGGTGGGTGGCACCTGTTCCAGGTAAGCCTTGCACAATCCTGCAAACCCCGCCCACCTGAGGGGAAGGGGGAGGACGGAAATTGCCGCCTAAGTCTGGCTCTAACCCTATGGGCTTCATTTGAAATGCACAGAGGTCTGTAGCTTTAGATGTAGCCTATAACACTCATTGAGTAACAGCTAACATTGCACCAGGAGCAGAAATCAGAGCAAGTGGATCATCAATAACCAGTGCGATTTTGTTATATTTCCCCCTAGGATTGGCTGGTTTTTTTTTGTCACTAAGCCATATGAAGTGTTTGCAGTAGAATTACTCTTACCGGTACATCTTTGCCCCGATAAGTTCCTTATTCAGAGAGAAGTGAAGAAAATCTTTTTGCTATATGACAACCAAGATACTTCTCTGTATTGCTTTCACTTTAACTATTTACGCTTTCTGCAGGCTGTGCAGATTTGAAAAAACAAACAAAAAACCAACTATCTGTAAAAAGATAGCTAGCCTTGCTTATGGGCATAATAGATATTTTCTCCATCTGATTAGGATGCTCTCATTTACCGGGCATGACTCGTTTTCCATCTGACACCCCTCCTTTTGAGGGCAATATGCAGAGTGCCTGTCTCACCTGCTAAAGTCAAGGCATGAAGCCACCTGAAGGCAAATTGGCAGCAGAGCCTAAAGCATAGCTGCCAAGTTTTCCCTTTTCTCACGAGGAAGCCTATTCAGCATAAGGGAATTTCCCTTAAAAAAGGGATAACTTGGCAGCTATGGCCTAAAGCCCAGTGATGAGGGAGGAATTCATTTGGTCCACTTTTCACAGTGGACCAACCTGATCTTACCTTCCTATGGATCAGGATGCAGCTATCAGATTAAACACACTTCCAGATTTTACATGGAGTTTTGAGCAGAAACTACATTGATCAGAAGAAGCCCTCTAGGTTTTGCCATGTCTTCTGGATATTCATCACCCCCCTGGATTCCTCACATGCGCTCACAGCGCTGATATTTCTTCAGCTAGTCAAAATCTCACCTGTTCACTCAGGCCTTCCTGGCATTGGATGACTGGCTGCCAGTGTGGTGTAGTGGTTAGAGCATTGCACTAGGACTTAAGAAACCAGGGTTCATGTCCCCACTCAGCCATGAAGCTCACTGGGCAATGTTGGGCCAGTCACAGAAATATTTTTAGCACATGTTGAAAACAGTACAGTGGTACATTTCAGGTTACATTCTCCGCTAACCCAGAAGTAGTACCTCAGGTTAAGAACTTTGCTTCAGGATGAGAACTGAAATTGTGTGGCGCGGTGGCAGCGGGAGGCCCCATTAGCTAAAGTGGTACCTCAGGTTAAGAACAGTTTCAAGTTAAGAACGGACCTCCAGAATGAATTATGTTCTTAACCAGAGGTACCACCGTACAGTGAAGGTGCCTGCCTGATCTCAAGAGGCAGGGAGTTCCAAAGAATGGGTGCTGCTGCACTGAAAGATCGATTCTGGCAAGTGTGGAATGAGTATTATGTGGCACCAGCAAAAGTGCAAGCAGAGGCGGATTTCGGGCAGCACAACCAGTTCCTAGGGGCACCACAGAGCACCAACTAGGAGGTAGTGAATTGTGCAGAAAAGAAGGCAAGTTGTGGGGCAGGGGGCCAAATTTTATCTTCGCACGGGGCACCGCGGAAAGGTGAAAAAACGAAGTCTGCCCCAGGTGGAAGCTCTGCAGATCAAAGTGGTCAAGTGGGCATATATCAGGGATGCCACCTCCTAGGAGCCGAGCCCCAATATATTTTGGGAGGGGGCCAGATGTTAAATGTTCAAAGGGGTGGAAGAGGCCAAGCATGGTGTGCATAGCTGCCAAGTTATCCCTTTTTTAAAGGGATTTTCCATTATGCTGAAATAGGCTTCCTCACGAGAAAAGGGAAAACTTGGCAGCTATGATGGTGTGGCTTCAGAGGCTGGTCCCTCCTCGTCCTCGTCCTCCTCCCGCAGAGGCAAAAGAGCAGGAAAGCACTCAGTGTCCGGTGGGCGGCAATGGTGTCAGGAGGAGGAGCCACTGGCCATTGATGCTGCCACTTTCAGCTCCATCCCCAGCTCCTCCTAATGTCATGTGCATGACTTCACCCCCCCCACACACACACACTGTCCCTCCCCTCTGGCAAATATGGTTCCCTCCTCGATATACAACCAGTGGCTTATCCATTCCTTTCCTTTCCTCTGCTCTTTCCAGGAACAGCCCACACTTTAAAGCTCCTCTTTGTCCACCCCCACCCCCCTTTTTCTTTGCCCCAGAGAATTCCACATGAAAACCCACGCATTACGGCTCAACTGGACAAACGTCAATGTGAGAAACCCCCCAAATTGATGTTTGCTTCCCATGGAGTGCTAAAGAGCGGGTTTTCACAATGAAAGCTTCGAAACATAAAAAAAAATAACCACTCTCAGGCGCAGAGCTTTTAAGTGTGGACCTGTGCCTGGGAAAAGTGGGGTAAAAGGTAAATGTGGATGAGCCCTGTGTGAAACTAATACCTTATTAAAGAGAACAATATTAACCACTTAAAGACCAATTCCCATGGGATTTCTAGACATAAAAGCATTTCTAGACATACTTTTGCCCACATCTTGTCAAATACTCCCCCCCCCTCCAAGAATGACATATTATGTATGAAAGAGTGGTGCCTTATATTATTCCATTATACTCAATGCACAGGCTCTTCTGAGTTAATACAACTACAGCATGTGAATGGTATCCAACCAAGTGCTTCTGCTTGTTGTTGTTGTTTAGTCGTTTAGTTGTGTCCGACTCTTCGTGACTCCATGGGCCAGAGCACGCCAGGCACTCATGTCTTCCACTGCCTCTCGCAGTTTGGTCAAACTCATGCTGGTAGCTTCGAGAACACTGTCCAACCATCTTGTCCTCTGCGTCCCCTTCTCCTAGTGCCCTCAATCTTTCTCAACATCAGGGTGTTTTCCAGGGAGTCTTCTCTTCTCATGAGGTGGCCAGAGTATTGGAGCTTCAGCTTCAAGATCTGTCCTTCCAGTGAGCACTCGGGGCTGATTTCCTTCAGAATGGATAGGTTTGATCTTCTTGCAGTCCATGGGACTCTCAAGAGTCTCCTCCAGCACCATAATTCAAAAGCATCAATTCTTCGGCTTCTGCTAGTGCTAGTGCTTCTGCTAGCACAGGGATTTCTACTTAAGCAAATAAACTTCTCCTACCTTTCTTCTCCTACCACAGCCACTTAAGGTAAAGGTAAAGGGACCCCTGACCATTAGGTCCAGTCGTGACCGACTCTGGGGTTGCGCGCTCATCTCGCATTATTGGCCGAGGGAGCCGGCGTATAGCTTCCAGGTCATGTGGCCAGCATGACAAAGCCGCTTCTGGCAAACCAGAGCAGCACATGGAAACGCCGTTTACCTTCCCGCTGTAGCGGTTCCTATTTATCTACTTGCATTTTGACGTGCTTTCAAACTGCTAGGTTGGCAGGAGCTGGGACCATCACAGGGATTCGAACCGCCGACCTTCTGATCAGCAAGCCCTAGGCTCAGTGGTTTAACCACAGCGCCACCACAGCCACTTAATCCTCCCTAAAACCAGAGGATTGGGGGAAGCACCAGAACAGATTTAGGAGGTACCTAAGGCGAGAAGAAGAAAGGGAAATTCCACTGTGTAGCCAAAACTCACTGGACTAAAGGAAGCACTTCACTGGTACTTCTCTGTGTCAACAAAGTTTTTCGGGTGGCAACAGCACTTTTTCAAAGGAGGGCATTTGAAGAGATTTATTGCCTTTAATTAGCAGATGATCTTCCTTTAGCATGGGAGGGCGCTCACCAGTGCTTATTCCAAGCCATTTAAGAAGGCAGCTGTTTATCTGACGTGCCAACAACAATGAACACATTTTTGCTTCTGCTTGGTGGTGGCCCTGTCATATGGCGCTAAAAAGCAGATTCTCCCATCTGAAGGCTCAGATGGACAACCAAAAACATCCTTCTGTGCTCATCTCTCTATATGTCATCCAGAAAATAGTATCGATTAGGAAGTCATATGTTTGAGGAATGGTGGTGCCAATTGGCATCCTTTTGTAACTGGCAGTTCTTCAAAACAAAGAGAATATGGGGTGGGGGTTAACTGCATTTATATGGCAGTCCCTAAAGAGGACATCTGTTCATGGAAGAGGGGTTGGGGGGGGGAAACCTACCAAAAGTAGTGATTGATTTATGATCTGTTAAATTGCATCTGTACAAAGCACACAAAAAATCACAGAAGAAGAAAACACAGGGGAAGAGACTGGGGGAGAAATCAGGAGCTGCTAGAGAACTAACAGCTGTTGTGCTGGCTTTCTGTGACAGTATTTGGAGAAACAGAAAATGCAAAATAGGTGAGGCATTATCTTTTATTATAGCATCAACAGAAAATGGCTGCATCCTGATCTTATATGCTTACTAGCCAGCTATAACAAACGTACACCATAGTCTGGGACCCAAGGCCCATGGTACTCAATGCGCACATGGAAAACCAGGTAAGAATAGTCTGTGTAAATCACTTCAATATAATAGGAAGTTCTGCTTTTATAGGCAGCGTTGGCTCTACCATTGGGCAGTGTGAGGAATCCATGGAAGGTGGAGGTTGCCAAAGGGCAGTGGGAGCTCCTTGTGCATTTCTTCCGAACCCCCAACTATTCCCACTCTCACAAGCATCCCAATCTTTGCTTGTGGTCGACTTGGGCTGGTTGGCTGCGTTGCCAAGAGTCAGCACCTCCGAGCACATCACAGATGTTCCACCTCCCCAATGTGCCACTGCTTCTAAAACCATCAATCTCCTTGCCCAGCCTCCCAGAGGCTCATCCTAACTGAAGCCAGATCATGCTAGCATAAGGGTGACAGTTTCCTGTTCGTAGCCTTCATTCAGGAGTGGCGCATGTTTGTCAGTCAAAGGGTCAGTTCTGTGGGCTGTATGCCTCATGGGCATGCACGCGCACACAGCTGCATGCACTCACATTCACCCACCACATGCAAACATTCGGGTACATAGAAAGGCAGGGGTGTGTTTGTGTTCACATACACATATTGCAGTGGGCACCCCACTCAGCAAAGGGGCAGGGGAAAGGGAGGTTCTTCCTCACTGCAGAGCTAGGTTAGGAGGAGATCCTGCCTCCTTTTCTGCCCTTTTAGATGTGGCAACCATTTTGTGTTAGGCTGCCCCTCCACAGCAGCCATTTTGTGTTATGCCACATATTGATGGCAGCCACTTTATGAACGGTGCTATCTCAAAATGCCCTCTGATTTAATACGACTCTGTACATTATTTTTACTAATATACGTGTGTATTTGTGCATTCTTTAAATTAGTACATGCATTTTTGCATGCACCAACGTTGCAGAATTCAGAGAAGTGCACACTTTGCAGGAGAGCTTTGTTTCCATTCCCTTGCTGGTTTGAAACTGGCAGTTCATGTAGGGTTGCGCTAAAACCACTGCTATTTTTTCTAGAAAAAGAGGTGCCAGAATTCACCATGAACACTGCCCTCAGTTGTGGTGAGTTCTGGTTGAAAAAAAAAAAAAAGCTCTGACCGAAACCCAAACGGAATTAATTCCTCCCTCATCCCTACTGTAGTATCCTGTGGGTTTGGAAGCAGCAGCCGCTGCCTAAGAAACTTTGCAATGGATCTTCCCTAATACCAAGAAGCAGCAGGAGAACTTCCATACTTAACTTTCCTAGGAACAACAGAGCAGCAACTCAACAAGGCAGCAAGGATGTGATCCATGGAGGGAACCACACCCAGAGAGGAGAGGAAACTTCCTTAAAGAGACAGGCCACATATGACACCTGGTCTTCCATGGTCTTTCCTATTAGTACAGTATTAGTTTCATATTAGTTTCAGTGAGAGATTTTACTTTCTTGGGCTCCTTGATCACTGCAGATGGTGACAGCAGTCACGAAATTAAAAGAAGCCTGCTTCTTGGGAGAAAAGCAATGACAAACCTAGACAGCATCTTAAAAAGCAGAGACATCACCTTGCCGACAAAGGTCCGTATAGTTAAAGCTATGGTTTTCCCAGTAGTGATGTATGGAAGTGAGAGCTGGACCATAAAGAAGGCTGATCGCCGAAGAATTGATGCTTTTGAATTATGGTGCTGGAGGAGACTCTTGAGAGTCCCATGGACTGCAAGAAGATCAAACCTATCCATTCTTAAGGAAATCAGCCCTGAGTGCTCCCTGGAAGGACAGATCGTGAAGCTGAGGCTCCAGTACTTTGGCCACCTCATGAGAAGAGAAGAATCCTTGGAAAAGACCCTGATGTTGGGAAAGATTGAGGGCACTAGGAGAAGGGGACGACAGAGGACGAGGTGGTTGGACAGTGTTCTTGAAGCTACGAACATGAGTTTGACCAAACTGCGGGAGGCAGTAGAAGACAGGAGTGCCTGGCGTGCTCTGGTCCATGGGGTCACGAAGAGTCGGACACGACTAAACGACTAAACAACAACAACAAAGTTTCATACCCATCACTACTAAGTAAAGGCACATACTTAAGCCACACAGATCTTTTGCATTAAAAATCGGCATGTTCCTCCCCCTCTGGTGTTTCGAAAAGCTTACTATGCATGGCCCCAGCAGGGAAACACCATGCTGTTTGCTACCTGAAGGGATAATGCATGCCCCAAAGAATGAACTTAATGAAAATGTTAAAGATATATCAAGTTTTTGCATCAGGGATCTTTAGAAATGCACTAAGCCGGCAAGCAGGGCAAAACAATGCAATATGTTTCCAGAGCGGATTGAGGGAAAAGGCAATGCTCAGAGGAAATTTCTCCCCAATGGTTATGCTACTAAGGCACAAAATGAATGTGTGTGTGTGTGGGGGGGGTGCAACTCAAGAAAATAACATAGATTCTTGCGGAATCAAAAGCTTTGCTGCAACCCCACAATCATACTGAGTACAAGGCTCAATTCACAGGGTCAACCCTCACAAAAAATTGCAAAGTTAATGTCTGCTGATTTTGACAGGCACGCGAAACTGTTAATATATATATCCCATAAATGAAAAGCAAGCTCATTCTTTGAGTGTGGATGCGTTTGCACTCAAAATGGCACCATCTGTGTGCACTAGAGAGAGGTGTAAAAGGCTTGAAGGAGAACCCAATGTTTGCAGAAGTACCTCCCTCCCCGCAAAACCCTACTCCTTAATGGAAGGAAAAAACCCAGGAGTGGAACAGGGTGTGGCTGGTTGACTAGAACCCTCAGCAGCAACACTTTACACTGCAACATTTTGTTGCAGATCCCACTTATAGTCACAATTAAACCATCATCATCAGTTTAAGAAACCTTTTAAAATTTGCATCTCATTTTACAGAAGAAGACGACTTAAGAAAAGCAGTGCTAACTTCAAGATAATAGCAGCATTCCTACTGGTCAAAGTGTAAGCAAATAGGTTGATGTTCCTTTTGACTTCTGTTTAAAAGGAACCAGCAAACGATAATGAAAGCAATCTCCCCTACGCAAACTGTGCGAAGGGTATTTATTGTGCCGATGAAATTATTTGGCCTAACTGCAACTCTGCACCACATTTTCTCTGTAACTGAGAGGTTAGGGCTGACCATTGACTCAGACCTGTAGTTATTCTTTTTGCCAACCTACTTATATGGTTTCTGTATTGAGACTTTTCACACACACACACACACACACACACGCTTCTAAGTGGTTTACAAAGTATTTTTTTTAAAAAAAAGTTGAACAGATATGATTAATAATATGCACAGTAGCCTAAAAATAATCATTAATCAGCATGGAAAGGGGGGTTGGTAGTCAGGACAGGCAAGTTACCTCCTGCTCCTATCATTGTGCCTGATGTGGGAAATCTCCACTTAAGGTCCATTGCACAAGCAAGTCCTTTACTCACTAGCAATAATGAGTGATCATAGAATCATAGAATCATAGAATCATAGAGTTGGAAGAGGCCACAAGGGCCATCCAGTCCAACCCCCTGCCGAGCAGGAAACACCATCAAAGCATTCTTGACATATGCCTGTCAAGCCTCTGCTTAAAGACCTCCAAAGAAGGAGACTCCACCACACTCCTTGGTAGCAAATTCCACTGTCGAACAGCTCTTACTGTCAGAAAGTTCTTCCTAATGTTTAGGTGGAATCTTCTTTCTTGAAGTTTGAATCCATTGCTCCGTGTCCGCTTCTCTGGAGCAGCAGAAAACAATCTTTCTCCCTCCTCCATATGACATCCTTTCATATATTTGAACATGGCTATCATATCACCCCTTAACCTTCTCTTCTCCAGGCTAAACATACCCAGCTCCCTAAGCCGTTCCTCATAAGGCATCGTTTCCAGGCCTTTGACCATTTTGGTTGCCCTCTTCTGGACACGTTCCAGCTTGTCAGTATCCTTCTTGAACTGTGGTGCCCAGAACTGGACACAGTACTCCAGGTGAGGTCTGACCAGAGCAGAATACAGTGGTACTATTACTTCCCTTGATCTAGATGCTATACTCCTATTGATGCAGCCCAGAATTGCATTGGCTTTTTTAGCTGCTGCATCACACCGCTGACTCATGTCAAGTCTGTGGTCTACCAAGACTCCTAGGTCCTTTTCACATGTACTGCTTTCAAGCCAGGTGTCACCCATCCTGTATTTGTGCCTTTCATTTTTTTTGCCCAAGTGTAGTACCTTACATTTCTCCTTGTTAAAATTCATCTTGTTTGCTTTGGCCCAGTTGTCTAATCTGTTAAGGTCATTTCTTCATTTCTTGATGCCCAAGCTTGATTTCCTGATGCCCAAGAATTATCTAAAAGCAAGGTTTTACTTCTTGCTCGAGCAGGAAAGGTTACAGCCAGCAATCAGGAAAGTGATCAGTCTGGAATCCTGATTTCTGTTTACACACAGTTTTTATATCCATATAGATCTGAACCATGTGGTATCTGAATAAGCATGCATGCACGCGAAAGCTTATACCGAGAACAAACTTAGTTGGTCTCTAAGGTGCTACTGGACAATTTTTAATTTTTTAAATTTATTTTGACTGCGTCAGACCAACACGGCTACCTACCTGAATCTATAACCACATAGGTTAGACGTGCAAGACCCCCGGTGATATATTACCACCAGGTTAATGGCAAAGCCAGATGTTTCCACAACTCAGCTAACCAGGCATTTCCCTGTCTAAACATTTTTTTAAAGGTCATACCCGAAGGAGCGTCTCCACCCCCATCGTTCAGCCTGGACTCTGAGATCCAGCACTGAGAGTCTTCTGGTGGTTTCCTCACTGCGGGAAGTGAAGCTACAGGGAGCCAGGCAGTGGAACGCCCTCCCATCAGATGTCAAGGTGATGAGTAACTATATAACCTTTAGAAGACATCTGAAGGCAGCTCTGTATTGGGAAGCCTTTTAATGTGCAATGTTTTATTATGTTTTTCTATATGTTGGAGTGACTGGGGCAACCAGTCATATGGGTGGGGCACTAATAATAATAATAATAATAATTTCCCTTGCATGCTTTTGTTTACACCATTTCTTTGTTCTTTTTCTGTTCCTCTCTTAAGCTGGCATTTTAGCATGATTACAAACAAATGATTATGCCATTTAAAAATGGTGTCAATGACTAATGGCTCAAGACGGCATCTTCAGTTGTAACAAAGATGGAGGTGGTCTTGCTTTGGTTATAACATCCCCAACAGTTTATATTTGAAATTAGCCAGGAGTGGGGTGTTGCCCAAAGGTTTTACCCTTGTTTGCACTGAGTTGCATTCCCCATTTTACTGCCAAAATGTTTTTCAGCAGTGTAACCACACAGCTCCTGAAGAAAGTTCTGCTGGGTTTGAATTTCATTTTTCACCGTGAAAAGCATCTTTATAAAAGCTCACAATGCATTAAGTGATTCAATCCATTCCTGTTTCCATTCATTATTGATTTTACTAATGGGACAAATTGGATGATACTTTCTCTGGTTGCTCCCTTAAACATTGTGAGGAGCACAGAGGAAAGGTCGCCTTAAACCCCTGCCCATCTCAGGGCGCTTGCAAGGGTGAGAGTTGCAGTTGGGCCCATGCATGTAGAACCTAATGTGCATTTGCTTCTGCTGCATGGTTGACTCACAGATGCTCTGACAACGTGAAATGTGTCTGGGCACACTGGGTTGTCTGTTTCCGGGGAGAGCAAATCCCATGAGTGTCACTGACAGTGGCCAAATTTCTATGGGGGGCAATGAGAACAAGAAGGCAATCAGCCACCTAATGTCAGGCTTCAGGGAATTGGCTTCCTCCCCCACCCCAAAAGAAGCAGATAAGAGATCAAACGAAAGGAACGCCTTACCAGTTGGAATCTTTATTAACCACAGTGAGAGAACACAGAACACATCTCCTAGAAATGGCAGTGCTCCCAATTAAGGGACACTCCCCCTCCGTCCCTATTCATCTACGTCACTCCTACGTCTTGTAAACTGACCTTTCTGTTCTGACACTTTCTGAGCTCTTTGTGACTTTGGAGAAAGGGGGGTGGGTGCTATCCAGAGACTGTGAATCTGTTAACTCTCTCTCTCTTTCAGTGTTTCTTCTCCTAGCTGTTCCCCATCCATTATTTCCCAGCTTCTGCCTTCTGAACTATGCCCCTCTGCAAACCGCTGTTCCAAATCTATGCTGTCCTCCTGTGCCTGGGAAGATTCAGAATCAGGATCAGGGGCAGGCGGTAGCTCCCACCATTATTCCTCAGTGCAGCCCTCCTCATCACGGTCCCTGACACCAAAAAGGTTTATTTCCAGGGGTTTACCTGAAGTTATTTGTTGCTTTGTCTATAATTGAGCTGTTGATACTATGCTATCCTTCTTTGTATTGGTCCTCTGTTTTAGATTTTGGTGTGCTCTGCATTTTCTTTCCCTGGTCTGTGGACTGAAATAAAATGGTGTTGTTGATGATGATGAATTCTTTCTCTTCTTTTCACAGTCTCAACAAGAATCTCCTGCCCATATGTAGCGGTTGGAATTTCAGACCAGGACCTGGGAGATCAGAATTCCAGTCCCAACTTAGCCATGAAACTCACTGAGTGACCTTGAGCCAGCCTCTGCCTCTCAGCCTAAGGGAGAATCATGTACACCCCCTTAAGCTCCTTGGATAAAAGTCGGAATATAAATCCAATAAATAAATACTGTAGCTGAAAATCACATTGGTATTAATGGCAGCATCCCTTAAAATGCAACCAGCAGCTTCTGAGAGAGGATTTTTGTCAGACTTGTGCAAGGAGAGAGTTGTTTACCCTCAACCCCCCCCCCCGGAATGCTATTTACATAATTAGGAAATTTGCACATCAATTGCATCCATGCCTTGTCTAGCTCAACCCTCAGCTACCTTACACTTCCCTCAACTTCTCTGTTGGAGCTTTAGTGCATCTGAAGGTAATCTGTTGCTGAAAAGCCACATGATCCATGAACTAAAAAGTTGCCTACAACAAATCACCCACTCACCAACTTCCAGTTCGCCCTCTTAGTTCTTGGGTTGCTTCAAAAGCAAAATCAGGAGCGAGGCACAAAATGGCTCCTTCAATCTCTGAGGCGCCTTGCTTGTGCCACCAGCGCCCGTGTTTGGGACAGCCTCTGCTTCAACCAGCAAACTGAGAGACCCATAATTTCCGCCGTCTAACTTGGTCCTCAGAGGCATGCGAGCAGCCATTGTTGGACGGGGAAAGTGGGGGAGGTTACAAATCAACTTAATTTCCACAAGTACTAATCCAAGGAGAATTCAGTCTTGTGGAAAATGGTGAGGGGAGGGTGAGGGGAAGAGTACAAGAAAGAGATATAGGCATGGAGAATTGTATGTGGGGGGACGGACTGATTTGCTTGACTCTGGCATTTCAACTCTTGGTGCCATTTCAGACTGAAGTAGTAACTGCATTCTTCATTTCTTTTCTTTTCGTCAGGCCATCTTCATGTGAATCTGTACAATGTTAATAAAGGAGTCATCAGAAAGAAAATGTCAGAATTGCCTTTAAGCACCCCCCCCTTTAACAATAGAAGAAAAGCTCTTTATAAGTATCTAGGCTCTTTATACATTTCATGAAAGATGAGCATTGTCTTTTTATTTCTGCCATCTGATTCCAGGATCAAGATCCAGGTCAAGGGGACCTGAAAATGAGGGTTATTGTTGCTTGCAATTTGCGAGACCACAGGTTTTCTTTTGAAAGAAGGAGGTGTGTTTAAGAAAGAAAGGAAGAAAAGAAGAAAGGACCAAGATGACATTCTGGGTTTAATGCACTTGTTTTTGCGCTCCTATTTCTTGGCCTTGGATTAAGTTAAATGAAGAGTAGATTTGCCGGGCTCTGTTTTCCCTGTTGTGTGGTCACCTCTGTTTATGGGGTTCACATGCCGCCGAGTTGTTCTGCATGTTCTGCTTGGGCACAGAAGACAACGAAAACACCTTGCCTGGCAACAGTATTCTGGAGAAATGAAATCTATGTATCAGAGCTGCCCAGGATTTGAACCAGGAGCCCCTTGTGGTAAGCCAGTCAAGGCTTTAGAGTGGAAGAAGAAGGAACAGTACTCCTTTCTCTGATCTAAGGATGGTTCCACCCCACACATTGCTTCCTCCTGACCTGGCTGGAAATTATAGGCTTCTAGGTGATGCTGGTATACTTTGCATAGACATCAGTTGCCCTCTGTCAAAGAGGCACTGTAGCCAGTGAACCAGCCGTAGCTGGAAAGAGACCACCAAGGGTGTCTGTGTTTCCAGTGACAATTGATTTAGCAGCACTAGCAAACTACTGACCTGCTTCTTCCAGGGGAGTGCAACCTTCTTGAGAGCTGGCCCTCTCCCCACCTCTGGTGCTTTTCTGGGAACGGAAGTGGCACTTCTCTTTTTACAGTAGTGGTCTAAACCACCGAGTCTCTTGGGTTTGCCGATTAGAAGGTTGGTGGTTCGAATCCCGTTGCTCAGTCCCAGCTCCTGCCAACCTACCGGTAGCAGTTCGAAAGCATGCCCCAAAGAGCAAGTAGATAAATACAGTAGGTACTGCTCCGGTGGGAAGGTAAATGACGTTTCTGTGCGCTGCTCTGGTTTCGGTGTTCCATTGCGCCAAAAGCGGCTTAGTCATGACCTGGAAAAACTGTCTGTGGACAAACATCGGCTCCCACAGCATGTAAAGTGAGATGAGCACCACAACCCCAGAGATGTCTGCAAATGGACTTAATGGGGTCCTTTACCTTTACCTTTTTACATTGCATAAGCTTCTATGCATACATACACCAACCCACACACCTCTCCATCCTGGCAACAAGCGAGAGGTATCCCCGCAGTTCAAGGACACATTCCAGACAGCCAAAAGCACTCAAGGAACAGATCTGGTGAGAAGGTGTGGCCTGGAGAGACTCCCAAGGGCCACATGGCCAGGTCTGGAAGGCTGTATTCAGCCTAGGTAGCCAATGGTGCTCCTAATTTTTGGAGGCTTTTATTTTGCTCACAGATTGCAAATATATTTTGAAAGGAAGCCGGAGGATCCCCAGAGTCTTTGAATTCCAGCAGGAATGCCACCATTTGCATAATGCATTATTGATTATTATTACAGGCTGCTTTTTTGTGTTGTGGTTCTGCTTTTGTTTTTCATACTTTTCTGCTTAGAGCTACCCCCACCAGACTCTCCGAAGAGGAAGGGTGGGATTTAATGATCATTGCCATTGATTCCAAGATTGATATGCTTGAAAAGGGCTTTCTGCATGTACCTTGCAAGCAATGCCATGATTAAGCCTAGGGATGGTTGCGGCTTACGTGAATATTGCACTGTCAAGTGCTTATCGGAGGGCATTAGAACCATAGCCTCCAACTGCTTAGAATTAGGTGGGGTCAATGGGATGTTACATTGCAAAGGTATCACTGACAATTAATGGCATGACATTTGTGAGGGGGCTCTGTTTTTATACAAGGAATGATAATAGGTTGGGTAATATCCTTGCAGGAATTACATGAGGAGGCTTAAGTGTTTCTTAGCCTAGGTTTGAGCAATGGAATGGAGGAGACTTCAGAGGTGAAACACAGGAGCAGTGTCCCTATTTTCCAGGGACAGTCCCAGATTTACAGAAGCCGTCTCTGTTTCTGATTTGATCCCAGAATGTCCCACTTTTCCTTAGGATGTCCTTAGTTTTTTGTCTTATTGTAATTTTATTGGTGTCAGCCGCCCTGAGCCTGACATCACCTTGCCGACAAAGGTCCGTATAGTTAAAGCTATGGTTTTCCCAGTAGTGATGTATGGAAGTGAGAGCTGGACCATAAAGAAGGCTGATCGCCGAAGAATTGATGCTTTTGAATTATGGTGCTGGAGGAGACTCTTGAGAGTCCCATGGACTGCAAGAAGATCAAACCTATCCATTCTTAAGGAAATCAGCCCTGAGTGCTCCCTGGAAGGACAGATCGTGAAGCTGAGGCTCCAATACTTTGGCCACCTCATGAGAAGAGAAGAATCCTTGGAAAAGACCCTGATGTTGTGAAAGATTGAGGGGACGACAGAGGACAAGATGGTTGGACAGTGTTCTCGAAGCTACGAACATGAGTTTGACCAAACTGCGGGAGGCAGTGCAAGACAGGAGTGCCTGGCGTGCTATGGTCCATGGGGTCACGAAGAGTCAGACACGACTAAACGACTAAACTAAACTAAACTAAATGTCAGAATGCAGCCAATGAGTTCTCATAGAAATCAAAATGTCTAGTGTGGAGAGGTGAGCTAGACGAGTTTTTCCCAAAGATTTTAGGACACTGACTGCCCCCTTGGTTCCATAAATTCAGCTGTCAAGTTTTCCCTTTTCTCGCGAGGAAGCCTATTCAGCATAAGGGAATTTCCCTTTAAAAAAGGGAGAACTTGACAGCTATGAATTAGACAGTAATAATTGGTTTCACAATTATTCAAAACCTATTTGAAAAAAATTTAGTTTAATTAATTCAACAAAATAGATTAACCTCATCCAGTCATACCAACTTTGAAAAATCTGATTGTCATTTACATCGCCATGGCACCCCATGCCACCCACTGACTCTTAGCACCCCCTAGGTAATCACCCAGGCCCCCAGGGGGCAGAACCTCCCGCTTTGGAAACGACTAAGCAAGATGCCTGTCGCACTTGATACTTTGCAAGTATAACTGTCCCGGCCATTAGAGACATTTTCTTTGTACTCCACACAGTAATCTCCTAGTCCGATGTGTTTTCACAGGTTCTTTTAGAAAAATGTATTGCCTGCTAGAAAAAAAAAGCTGAATTACAAAAGTATTGCCTTGTGCATTTGCATTCGTGACACTTTTTTGAGATCTCAAGGCATTCAAATAAAGATTGTCTAGCACACCTCGTGTAATTATGTCTATCAAAGTACGCTAACATCTGTACAAAATGCTTGAAGAAGGCACTCAGAATCTCTACACATCGAGATATTGTAGAACACTTACTGAGAAGTCAGGTATCTATAGTAACAGCATGCAAGTATTCTAATGCCAGTGTATTTTCTGATAATGGGCCCAATAATGAAATAGTTGTTGGATGCTCAATCACATATAATGATAGCTTTTTCCACAATAAGCATTCATGCTATACAGATGTGTGCAGATAACTTATCCCCCCCCCAAAAAAGGGGGGAAGGCATATGTGTTTTTAGCTGCAGTCACCAGAATAGGTATTATTCTCTCCCCTTGATTTATGGCTAAAATATTTAGAACACTTGTTGAATAATAAAATAATACCTATAATTTTATGGATGCGGCGGATTTTCTGCTTTCTAGAGATTTTTTGAAAAATGAAATGAAGCCAATTATACAGCAGGCTGCTTTTGGTTCACACATGCATGGTTATCGCAAGGGGACCGGCATGTTGAACAAGCCCAGCAGCTGTTAAAGGTCTGAAGGTAAAACTCTAGCTGACTTGGCAACACGATGGTGAGATAGCCTATCTTTTTCGTTGGCTTGTTAAAACAATTGTGTGCATGATGAGGGCATGTTGAAACCTTCCCCCCCATCCCCATTTCATCAGCTTAAATCGCCAGAGTTCCCTGTGGAGAGAGGGATCAGTGGTTAAACTACTCTGGAAATTGTAGTTCTGTGCGGTGAATAGGGGCCTCCTACTTAACTCTCAACAACCTTAGAATATCATAGTTCCCATAACTCTTTGGGGGAAAGCCATTTAAAGTGGCATCACAATGCTTTCAGTGTTTATTTATTTCATTCTATACTGCCCTATATCCAAAGGTCTCAGGGCAGTTCACATAAAATATCAAATACATTTTAAAAAAATAAATCAACAATCTATCACACAGACACACACACATACCCCACAAGAGCAGGCTTTTAAAAAAAGGATATAGGATGTAGATCAAGTCAGGCAAAGGCCTGGTTGAAAAGGAACGCTTTTGCCTGGCACCTAAAAGTGTATAGTGAAGGCGCCAGGCGAACTTCCCTGGGGAGAGCATTCCACAGATGGGAAACCACTGCAGAGAAGGCCCTGTTCTCATATTGCCACCCTCCAGACCTCTCGCAGAGGAGGCACACAAAGAAGGGCCTCAGAAGATGAACTCAGGAAGAGGCAATCCTTGAGGTATTGCGGTCCTCAGCCATTTAAGGCTTTATGGGTCAAAACTAGCACTTAACTGGGCCCGGAAACTAATTGGTAGCCAGTGCAGTTGGGTCAGGATTGGTGTAATATACTCAAACCATCTTGCTCCAGTGAGCAATGGAGCCGCTGAATTCTGCACCAGCTGAAGTTTCTGAACTGTCTTCAAAGGCAGCTCTACGTAACGCATTGCAGTAATTTAACCTTGAGGTTACCAGAGCATAGACAACTGTAGTTAGGCTATCCCTGTCCAGATAGGGGCATAGCTGGGCCACCAGCCAAAGCTGATGGAAGGCACATAGAGTGTGAACGTGGCCCACAGTGTAGGAACAATCGTTTGCCAATTGTTTGTGAATGTTCAATCTTACATTTTGCCCCACATAGCCACAGGTCTCTCAAATGGAGAGTTTTCATGGCAAAAGTCATGCCTCGAAAGCACAGAGGAATGTTAAGTGTGGATAAGCCTGTAGCCTGTTTCCCTTAGACTACATTTATCTCAGTCAGAACAAACAATTAGTGAACACAGCATGGTTCAGAAATGAGGAATAGTGGTATATCCATGCTAACATTGGAACCACTGAAAGGGATTCTTCTCAGGTCTGTGACTTCCTTTGCGAGAGACTATTTCTAGAGCAAGGCCAAAACCACAATTAGACCATGCATTCCAAAGGCAGCACAGATATGTACAAAGCCCATTACCCTCCAGTAGGAATTTTGCCACTTGGCTGATTGGCTGTTGCCATTTGGTTTTTGCCTACTGCTTAGCAAATCATCACAACTTGTTAGGTTGGCCATTAGGCTTTGGTTAATTAAATGGTTATAGGAGGGGCCTGGCATTAAATTGCCTACCCCCCTATTTTGCTCCTCATAGAAGTATTCTGTTAAAGGAATCCTGGGGCTCAGGGACTCTAGTCACATACCCGCCAGGTGGGGATGATGGGCCATTACAGAGCCGAGCCTTGGGGAACATTCTGGGGTCGAGTGGAGAGTGTCTGTTGAACAGTACCTCCACTCCCTTGGGGTGTTTACTTGACTTACCTACCCATAGGTAAGTCGGAGCTAGTCCTGACCCAAAGGGGGTCAGATGGAATGGTCCTGTCCCAAATGGGTCAGATGGAATCGATCCTGCCCCAAGTGGGGCAGATGGAATGGTCCTGACCCAACGTGGGTCAGATGGAAATGGTCCTGTCCCTTAGAGAAGACAGATGGATTAACCAAAGCTTAAGCCAACACTCAGAATAAAATTGTATTTTAAATAAAGTTGTGGCCAAACAATGCCAAAAACCCAAACCTAAAATAATGTGTGAGTTGTGAGTTATTTAGGGGGGATTTCTGGGAGCTTTGTCACACAAGAGAGAGATGCAAGTTATGAGAAAGCAAAGCTCTGCAGGCAGACCACCGTGCATCAATTTTTCAAGGAGGCGTGGGGATCAGTCTGGGAATATGTCTGAAAACCAAAGAGTTTGCCTGTGTCGAGTTTGCCTGTGTCGTGCATCTTAAAGGAGAAAAACTAGGAGCGAGCACGGGGTCAGGGAGAGAAGAAACTTTGTAGATTGGAAAAGAATGGACAAGTGAGTCCTGGGATAGGAGGAAATTTTATGTCAGGAAAACAGGAGAGTAGATAGAGAGTGGTTTATCTCTGGGAGCAGAAGAGAAAAAAAGTAGATTTCATCCATGATACTCAGAAAGTTTTCTGGCTACAGCAGCACATGTAAGATAAAAATAAGCTTGCAGCTTTCTCAGCGCTATGGTGCCTGGAAGAACCCAAGCACGAGAAAGTAAAATAATAGGTTTCAAAAGCAGATAAAGATGGAATGAAGAACAGCACAGTAGGAGTGATTTTTACTGTGGAAATGATTGGCAGGGTAAGGGGTTATTGCACTCCTTTCGTCTAGGAATGAGGAGAAAATTCAACTCAAGTTGCATTTAAAGGCAGACCTACCTAACTCACACTTTCTGAAGCAATATGCAAGTTGAGATCCAGCCATCCTTCAAAATTTACAATCCTCCATCCCCACCCCATGCAGTTCTCCACTTGGAGGAGGGCAGGGAGCATAAATTCCATGGTACATCTGCCTAACCGAACGCCTTCATCTGCCCCAGCTGCAGCAAAACATGTCTCTTCCACATTGGTCCCTATAGCCACAGCAGGCGCTGCAACCTTCCAACAGTTTGAGTCCACCCCCAAAGGCAGTGGCAATATAATAGTAATAAATTAAATAACTAGCAATTCACTGCCCTTTCATGACACCCAAAACCAGCTGTCTGAGGAGGCTGCCTCACTCTAGTAACCGTTCCTCAAATGGCTTACACACACAGAGAGAGAGAGACAGACAGTTTTTTGATTCACACATGTTTATATATCAAGTACAGTTTACCCACAAAGCAAGGCTCTTCTGGTAAAGTTTCATTTGACAAAATGGGCTTCTCTATTATATCACCTTTTTGGTGTCACTTGAACTGTCTTTTGGAGTGTGTGTACACACACACACACACACACACACACACACACACACACACACAAACAGGAAATACCTACCTTGTGGAATTCTCCTACATACTGACTACATGGCCTTCCTAAATTAATTTGGCATCAGTAGATGGCCAAATAGGGCTTGATTGGTTTCTGAATTGGTTCTGAGGAGCTTCGATGTTGGTTTTGATCCTCTTGCTCTTTGAACCTATTTTATCAAAAGGCTAGCATGATCATCCATTAAAAATGAACCGCTCAGCGACTTATAAAGCCTTAGTTTCCTTACTTTGGGCAGCTGCCTGCTTAGAAATAGGAAGAGACAGGAAGGGTGTAAAAACCATCCCCTCCGATTTTCCAGGAACAGTCCCGGAAAACAAAATAGCAGTACTTCTGAACATATTAATACCGTACCTGTAAACATAAGTATCAGTAATATGTATAGAGAGAGTGAGAGCGACAAACAAAGAAACAAATGAACCAGTTTGGAAATAGTTCACCCCAGGACTTGTGCATTCAATAAAATGGATACCTAGATCATAATCATAAAACTGGAACCCGGGGATAGTCCATGAAGCTGAATGTTGGTGGACTGAGCACAGACAAAAGAAAGTCTTTTTTCACATGGCACATAGCTGAACTCACCCCCACAGCAGGCTTCAAAAGAGGGTTGGGCAAATTCATGGAGAAGAGGTCTATCAAAGGCTATGACTCCTGATGGCTATGTTCTACCTCCATGGACAAAGGTAGTATTCCTCTGAACACCAGTTGCTGGAAACCACAGGAAGGGAGAGTGCAGTTGCCCTCACATCCGACTTGCGGATTTCCCATAGACATTTGTTGCTGTGAGAATGGGATGCTGGACTAGATTGGGACCATTGGCCTGATCCATCAGGGTCTTCTTAAGTTCTTAATGTCTTTCTTGTGGCATTTTTAAAGTCACAGGAGCCTTGGCAGGGAGGAGAAAAGAGTAAAGAAATAATTATAGAAAATTCACTGGCCCATTATTATTATTATTATTATTATTATTATTATTATTATTATTATTATTATTATTAGACTGGACGTATATCAGGGATGTGTTTTAGCACCAGTTCCATCAGATAGATTAGACCAGGGGTCCCCAAACTTACGTCACCGAGCGCCGGTGCCACCAGCGCCGATTGCACTGCGGGCCGGAGCCTGCGGGATCATGCTCCCATACATCTGCACACGCGCGATTTCTGGTGCACTTCCGGGTCGCTGGAACACCGGAAATAGCTTGTGCGCATGCGCATGGGCCTCCTCCGGCATGAAAATGCGCCAGAAATAATGCTTGCACATGCGCACAAACTATTTCTGACACTCTGGCAACCCGGAAGTGGGCAGCCGCGCCGTTAAGAGCGGGCGGTGGCAGCGGGCAGTGGGGTTCGCCAGGGGCCACATAAAAGAGCCTCGCGGGCTGCATCCAGCCCCCGGGCCTTAGTTTGGGGAAGCCTGGATTAGACTTGGCACATCACTGATTTACTCCAGCTGAGGATCCAGCTCATAACTCTTTATCTGCCTGGGAATTTAATCAAGTGAAAAGGATCTGTTGTGTGTGGTGGGGGAAAACACACATATAGCATTTCTTTCTTGAGTGGGCTGTGTGGTTGTGTCTCAGTAGCACTGTTTCCCCATTTCAGACTGTGCTCTAGAAGGATATCAGTGAATAAAGTGGTCTGTTTATTAGTAATTACTGCTATTGCTATAGAAACAGAACAAAAACCTATATAAATTACCTATAATTTCCCACCACTGAACTTCACATACATGATTACGGCACCAAAGTAAATCCCGAGGAATACTACATTATGTAATTATCTCCAAAGTGTGCTAATGGCTCTGACCGAAATACCATTTCATCCTTGTGGCTCCTGGTGACCCCTCAGTAACTCAGGGGAAGGGTGACTGGAGCCACTCAAGGGCTAATGGGTTAAGATAACTGCTCTGCGTTTCCTGGTCATTTCTGGCATCCCCTGACAATTAATTATTTCAAACGGACAAAGTGATATTATTGGATATATGACAACAATGGACGTCTAAAGGATTGTTAGCCTCCCAGGAAGCATCTGGAAACAAGCTAAAGTCAACTGGACCACCATAGAAGTGATGGTGCCTGCCCAACTGAGAACAGATTCAAATGGAGGGGGTAAAGTTCTCTCATAGGGCTGTAGCATTATGGAGTGCTTGAGGGCTGGGTGGTGTCAGGCTTCAGGGACTCAGCCTCCCACCTCCTTTGGCAGCAGATAAGCAGAACAAAGTGAAAGGAGCCTCTTACCAGTTAGAAATTTTAATGATCTCAGCAAGAGAACAAAGAATTAATTCCTCAGAATGCAGGTGCTCCCAATTAAGGGTTCCACCCACGTCCTCCCTAGTCACCCACATCACTACAGCGTCTTGTAACCTGATCTCGCAACCACTGTGTTTTCTGTGCTGCAACCTTATCTGCTCTCCTTGACCTTGGACTGAGTGGCCATATGCTTTCCAGCAACAATGAGTCTGTTAACTCTCTCTCTCTCTCAGTTCTCCTCTCCTAGCTGTCCCCCCCCCCGGAACTTCCCAACTTCTGCCTTTTGAACTATGTCCTTCTGCAAACCACTGTTCTAAATCTATGCTACTTCCCTGTTCCTGGGAAAATTCAGGATCCTGATCAGGAGCAGGGGGAGGGGGAGAGGGAGGCTCCCACCATTCCTCCTCAATACAGCTCTCAGCACGGTCCCTGACAGGTAGCCAGGTGAATCATAGAGTTAACAAGGACCCCAAGAGTCATCTAGTTCAACCCCAGCAAATGCAGGAATCTCAGCCAAAGTATCCATGATGGATAGCCATCCAACCACTGCTTTAAAACCTCCAATGAAGGAGAATCCACAGTCTCCAGAGGGAGACTGTTCCACTGTTGAACAGCTCTTACTGCCAGAAAGTTCTTCCGGGTGTTTAGTCGGAATCTCCTGTCTTGTAACTTGAAACCATTGGTTCGGGTCCTACCCCCACCCCCACCCCGAGCATGAGAAAACAAGTTTGCTCCATCTTCCATGTGACAGCCCTTGAGATATTTGAAGATGAAGAAAAGTGGAGAAAGCTCATGCACAGGAGTGGCCTTCTAGTAGCAGCAGGGCAGTAATGGACAATGCAGGGGGCTGGGGAAGTTGGGAAGATTCAGGTTCACCATTGGGACTCCTGGATTTGCTTTGCCAGTGTTCCCAAACCACCCAACATTCTCACCACTCTGTGTTTCACCCTCCCATGCAGGTACATGGGGATACTGATGCCACCAGGAGGCATAATCCAGAACATCATCTTCCCCTCCTGCCACTCCAGTTTTCACTGGATTTCTTTCTCCCACACAGCTTTTGGAAGTGAAGGAGACCTGCTTTCTTTTGCATGTGGGTATTTGATTGCAAAAGCTTGCACATGGAGAGTTAATACATCAGGGAGGCCCTACCTCACACCTTACCTTCTCTATGGAAAAGGCCACATTCTATTCTGAGCTGCGGGTCTGAGTCAGTTCGGAATCTGCTCTCAGGTTGCCACAAAATATCACAAGTGACCTCTGTGTAAGAAGAAATCGGCCTCTTCCAAAGCCAGCCCTGGGGCAACATGGGGCAACTTGGGTGGTTACTGTACCTTTATGCATCCTTCTTTCTCGAGACATTTTTCAAGGGCATTTGACAGTCACAAGAGCTGGATGGAAACCAAATTACTCAGGGCTTGCATGGCTAATTAAAACCATCACAATGGGAGGCAAAAGTCCGTGAAAGGTTTAATAAATAAATAATTGCCGAGACCACCCTGCAGCTCACAGTTTGACATTTCATTATCCAGCAGATGAAGGTATGAGGGAGAAAACAAAATCTGAAAGATGCCGAGAGGGACAGGATGCCGTATGCAAAACCTTATGTGGTGGCCAGATCTCTATGCATATGGATTCAGGGTTGGCTGAAGGAGACCAGCCCTGTATGGAGTCTAAATATAATTTCCTGCCTTCCTTCCTGCCTTCCTGCCTTCCTTCCCTCTCCTTCTCCCTTCTTCTAGTCTGCACTTGAGTCTCTTCCGACGCCAGCATGGGCGAGAGGCTGGAGCTGTGGCTCAAGTTGTCCATGGGAGCCAGCTGTTTACCCCTGGCCCTGAGTCAAGGGGAAGAGCAGAGCTGGGATGGTGAAGGAGGCAGGATGTCAAATTCGGGGACCCCCCCCCACAAGCGGCAGAAGATTTGGTTTCATGAGAGCGTGTGTGCCCCGCAATCCCCAGCCCCCTCACCTGTCCCATATTTTGACTCACCGAAGGTGGCAACCTTACCCTGAGGTCATCCTCAGCCTGAGACTTTGGACTACAGCTCCCATCATTCCCAGCCAATACAGGTAAGCTGGCCGGGGCTGATGGGAGTTGTAGTTCAAAGCATCTAGAAGGCACAAACTGCCTTTGTTCTTCCTCCTGTTCAGATGTTTCTTTCAAACTCTTCCGCTGAATTAGAGATGGATGTAGATGGAAGTGGAAGCTTTCTGTTGACGAGAGAGAGAGAGAGAGAGAGAGAGAGAGAGAGAGAGAGAGAGAGAGAGAGAGAGAGAACCAAACCAAACCAAAACTCCCATTCAAAGGTCTATTACCTCAACACTTTGCCACTTGTATAGGAGACGAGGAGGGGTAGCCGGGGGGGGGGGCAATTTAAATCATAATGAAATGCTAACAGACTAGTAGGACCCGTTTGTATGTTGGTTTCTCAGAGGAAAAGAGTTGCCTTGCCTTGCTTGTAATTGCTGTCGGCTTTTAAGCTCTCCTCTTTTCAGAAAACACTTTCAAGTGTTCCTACAAAGGGGAGGGGGGACAGTTTCCAAGCAACCAGCAAGCCCTGAGTGCCTAGAATTCAAACGTGATTGACATGGACTCCCCCCCCCCAAGTGAGCATGCCGCTGCTGCCACTACTACAATGGGTGCCATGAGAACATAAGGAGAGCCTGCTCGATCAAGCCAACGGCTCGTCTTGCCCAGCATCCTGTTCTCACAGTGGCTAACCAGATGACTGTGGGAAACCCCGCAAGTAGTTCCAAAGCACAAGAGCAGTCTGAGATGCCCACCAAGTGGCATTCAGAAATGTTGCTGGAAGCAGAGCACAGCTATCGTGGTTAGTATCTTTACTCTCCATGAATTTGTCTGTCGTCTTTTTAAGCCATCTAGGTTTGGTGGCCATCACTGCCTCATGTGGGAGTCAGTTCCATAGGTTCACTATGCACTGCATGAAGAAGCACTTTCTTTTATCCGCCCCGAATCTTCCAACATGCAGCTTCAAGGAATGTCCCTGAGTTCTAGAGTTATGAGAGAGGGAGAAATTTCATTCTCTATTTCATTCATTATTTTTTCAAACATCTCTCACGTCTCCTCTGGCTCACGAAATGTGAGGGAGCAGCCATATCGCAGGGGCTCCCACACTGCTGCAAGCGATATATTGGGAGGAATTCCACACCATGCTATTGCAAACATACAATCTCCACACGCTTATCAGCTTTCCAGATGAAGCAATGTCTCCTCCTGTCTTGTGCTGTTCTGGGAAGTTCCCTAACTCCAGCAAGCCAATTTCTGTGTGGGTATGCCTAAGGAGGGAGGAGAGGAAGGAAGTCCCATTGTGCAAGCAAAAGTCCCCATGCAAGGCTTCCAATGATGAGCACTGCTAGGTGAATCCTGTCCAATATTTGTCTCTTGCCTTTATATCCCAACTTCCTTCCATTCTACCACATTATCCTTCCACCCTGCACTCTGGCCCAACCCATGCCTTCTTAACTTCAGCAAGGATGGCTTGTTAGTCTTTTGCTGCCTAGCCTACTGCCTGCCAAGGCCCCATGCCCAGCAGTTCCCTAGTGATTAATAAAATACAGAGACAAGTACTTAGGATTTGGGGCTAAAAGGCCACAACTTTATTGGTTTACGTAATCTGGTGAACCGGGTTCGTGTCTCCGCTCCTCCACATGCAGCTGCTGGGTGACCTTGGGCTAGTCACACTTCTCTGAAGTCTCTCAGCCTCACTCACCTCACAGAGTGCTTGTTGTGGGGGAGGAAGGGAAAGGAGATTGTTAGCCGCTTTGAGACTCCTTAGGGTAGTGATAAAGCAGGATATCAAATCCAAACTCCTCCTCCTCCTCCTCCTCCTCCTCCTCCTCCTCTTCTTCTTCTTCTTCTTCTTCTTCTTCTTCTTCTTCTTCTTCTTCTTCTTCTTCTTCTTCTTCTTCTTCTTCTTCTTCTTCCAGATGTGAGCAGTTTGGCTTAGGAATTGGGTGAAACCAGGCTATATCTTGACTCCATCCCATCTGCAGGGAGTCGAACGAAGGGTAAACCACGAGAAGGGGGAGCTCTGAGATTTACATCAGGGTGCCCCGAGGGGTCCCTGTTGGGGTCGTGGCATGATCCTAGCCCACATCTGTGCTTCGGACAGGATCCACACCCCCAGATCCCTTTAACAGGATACCCTTGTTGACCTCCCCCCCATTAAACCAAGGCTTACCTAACTGCCCTTCAAGGCCAAACTGCTCGTTGCCAACACTCTCACACCTGCAACCAACCTCTAATGCCCTCCACAATGCCTTTCTCTTTTTTTGATTTTTTTATTGTTTTTATTTGAGCAATCTAAACAAATGTATACAGCAATAATAATTAGTACATATAAAAAGAATAGAAGCAAACATACAGCTCTATACACATCTTAAATAAACTTGATTTACAAAACAAAACTTGTGTCGTGTGGTATTTACCTCTCTTTTCTTTTCCTATAAAATTCTTCTTCTCCACTTGTTCTCTTGAACTAGACTTCCTCCTATTTCTCTCTTGGTTTTATTACCCATCTCACCATTTTCGGTGCCATACTGTTTCTTGCCTGTCCTTATCTTACAAGATAATGCCCTCCATGATGCCTTTCAGCCAGATATTGTTTCCCACGTCAGAAAGATGTACTTTCAGACCATATACAGTATGAGGAGCATGAGTTGTCATGAGCCATGCTGATTGCTAGACTGATTGAAAGGCCATTTTTAGTTTGTAATTAAAGCTTTGGTAGATTCATTGCCTCTGTCAGTCACTCAAATCTTGCAGCCCCAAAGGCCAGAGCATATACATATACAAATAAAGAAACCTCTCTGCTCCATCTAAGCTAGCATGCAGTTTGCAGAGATCACTGTCTGTTTTTATGCCCAAGGGTGTATTTGGATTTTTGTGTGTGTTTGTGTCACCTCTTCTCATTCCCCCCTCTCTCAGATCTATACCATCACAACCAGAGAATCAAAATAAAAAATTCCTTCAGTAGCACCTTAAAGACCAACTAAGTTTTTATTTTGGTATGAGCTTTCGTGTGCATGCACACTTCTTCAGATACCAGAGAATCAGAAAGAGAGAAAGCAAATAGACATACACTCACTGTTCCAAGGGATATGGGTAAAGGTTGTATCCCGTAGAATTATCCCGCAGAATCTTCAAATATCTCAAGGGCTGTCACATGGAAGATGGAGCAAGCTTGTTTTCTCCAGCTCTGGAGTGTAGGACTCGAACCAATGGCTTCAAGTTACAAGAAAGGAGATTATGACTAAACACCAGGAAGAACTTTCGGACCCTAAGAGCTGTTCAACAGTGGAATGGTCTCCCTCTAGAGCAGGGGTCAGCAAACTTTTTCAGCAGGGGGCTGGTCCACTGTCCTTCAGATCTTGTGGGGGGCCAGACTATATTTCGGAAAAAAATATGAATGAATTCCTATGCCCCACAAATAACCCAGAGATGCATTTTAAATAAAAGGACACATTCTACTCATGTAAAAACATGCTGATTCCTGGACCATCTGCAGGCCAGATTTAGAAGGTGATTGGGCTGCATCTGGCCCCCGGGCCTTAGTTTGGGGACCCTGCTTCCTTGGAGTTTTTAAGCAGTGGTTTGATGGCCATCTGTCATGGTTGTTTTGGCTGAGATTCCTGCACTTGCAGGGGTAGAACTAAATAACTCTTGGGGCCCCTTTCAACTCTTCAATTCTGTGATTCTACTCTGAACCTTGAAAAGAGCTTAGAGCTGAATGCAGAAATTAGAAATAACATCTCATATCATTTCAGGGCCCAGATATCAGCCAGGCTGGCGTGGGATCATCCCAGGTCTGGTGTGTGTGTGTGGGGGGGCACTCTGAAATGCTAGCTATTGGCTCAGGGGTGCTTTCCTCTTAGCACGTTTCTCCATTACGTCCTGAGTAAAGGCTGTTGTCCAATTGGGGCGCTTGCAGGCTAGTGTTTCCCAGTTGTCAGTGTTTTTTTTTAAGATTTGCCTTGAGACAGTCTTTAAACCTCTTTTGTTGACCACCAGCATTACGCTTGCCATTTTTAAGTTCGGAATAGAGTAGTTGCTTTGGAAGACGATCATCAGGCATCCACACAACATGATCAGTCCAACGATGTTGAAGAATCATTGCTGGTGATCTTTGCTTCTTCCAGTACACTGGTATTAGTTCACCTGTCTTCCCAAGTGATGTGTAAAATATTTCAGAGACACCATTGATGGAATCTTTTGAGGAGTTGGAGATGGCGTTTATAAGTGGTTCATGTTTCACAAGCATATAGTAAGGTTGGTAGTACAATAGCTTTGTAAACAAGCATTTTGGTTTCCCTGAGAAAGTCCTGGTCCTCAAACACTCTGCACTTCAATTGGGAGAAAACTGCACTCTCAGAGCTCAGGCGATGCTGGATTTTGGCATCAATGTTGGCCCTTGTGGAATGGTAACTGCCTAGGTAGGAGAAGTGATCAACATTTTCCAACGTTACACCATTGAGTTGGATTTGTGGCGCTGCAGAGGGGTTATTTTGTACTTGTTGGTGCAGCACTTTGGTTTTTTGGATGTTGAGTGATAGGGCATTTTAAATATAGCATAACCACGAAGCTTTTAGGGTGGAGTGTATTATAAATTGAGTGGGTGGATGGATAGAGAGTAGAATTTCTTAGCCACTCTGGGAAATAATCAGAATTCTTCTTACCTGATGAAAAGGCAATAGTAGAATACAGATAGCAGTTTCCATGAAATGAAAAGCTCTCAAAGAAAGGGTAGGTGACATTCAATTTCCTGTTCTTTCTCTTCAAGGACGGCTAGGAGGACTACTTGGTCCAAACCTTGGAAGAAGTACTGAGTTCATTCCCCAGAGTGCCCAACAGGTTGCAATCTCCCCCCCCCCCCGTCAACTTGAATTGAGGTTAATAATATCTAAATTGGTTTGGCTTTGCAACTCTCGCTCCCATAGCTGGTCCTTATCTGATGGATAAAAGTGGCAGATGTCCTTGATGCTTCAGCAAATAGATTGTAAGAACCAGAGTGAACTTCACAGGCTTCACGACGAAGATAAATGACTACTACAATCTCGATTTTGCCCCAGCATTCCCACAGATGCATCACACATAATGAATACTGATCTGAGTGCCTGCAACGAAATCTAGATAAAAAGGTTGCCCCAGTTTGTACCACCAACTGGTAGGGAGACGTTGGGAATTTTGAAGTGGTGGGGGGGGAGGGAAAAGAGAAACCCCATACATTTTCTTGGGTGTGAAACAGTAGTTATGTGCTTATAGTGACTGGCTATGTGCACATATATCTGTTGTAACTTGGTTTTTGTGTGTGTGGAGGGCATGTGAAGTGGACTTGAAGACAACTGGAGGAGGCTCAAACTGGTGTGAAGACTGGTTGCTTACCATCTTGCCCACCCCATTCCCTGTGGCAGCATTAACGGGGTACCCCGTTAAAGGGGTCTGGAGGGAAGTCTCTGTCCAATGATCCAAGTACATAGGGCTGGCGGACCATAGAGCTTCCCTGAGCGTTTGGGCGCCATCTGCATAAACCTGTGTTTTGCAGTGGATCCACCCCCAAATAGACTCTGTCATCCCTTAGGTCCTCAGTGGGGGTGGGGAGAGGAGCTGAGAGGGAAACACACCCAGGGCCCATGCCAAAGCTTCCTAATTCTGAAGGCAATAAAGTTGTGGCCATTTAAATCCCAGACAGTTGTTGTGTCCATTCATTTTACCACTCAGCAGTTAGGCGCGCTTGGAGGGGGAACTCTGTGGCTGGACACACAATGCTACTAAGCCTGCTTGGAGTATAAGTTGGATATATATCGTAATTATCTTTAAGATAATCCGCAGAAAAATCAGTCCATCCACTTCTCCCTTTGGGCTGGGTTGGGCTGTTGGGAGATGTCAGAGGTTATTACGGCTACTCTGGAGTAACGACTCTGCACCTGCTTGTCTTTAAACAGTCTTTATTGGTGCATGCTATGTACAGTGTAAAGTGGTGTCAGAACACATGTCTTCTCAATCCGATCCAGAATCCGGGACTGCCCCTCTCCGCCCCCTTTTCCAACATAAAAGATGCGGAACTGACAGTCTCCTCCCTTTCCGTCGGCTCCTCAATTCCGGAACCGGGGGGGGGGGGTAAAGGTCTGCTCTCCATGTTTTCTCTTTCCCCCCTGCTCCTCTCCCTCAGTTCCTGGCTGTGGTGCTCAGGCTCTTCCAAGGTACCAGAGCCCTGATTCCCTCTTCCTATTTCCTGCTTAGCCTCTGCTGAGTCTGCGCTGGTGGATGAGCTGCTCCTGATTAGAGGCGGGGGGGGGGGGTTCCTGCACTCCCTGCCTCTTACAGGAGAGCATGGAGGTAATCTTCTGCCCACCCCTGTCAGGCTCTGTTAGTTTAACAACAACAACAACAACAACAACAACAACAACAACAACAACAACAATTTATTATTTATACCCCACCCATCTGGCTGGGTTTTCCCAGCCACTCTGACCGGCTCCCAACAAAATATTAAAAACATGATAAAATATCAAACATTAAAAACTTCCCTAAATAGGGCTGCCTTCAGAAGCCAGATAGTTGTTTATTTCCTTGACATCTGATGGGAGGGTGTTCCACAGGGCGGACACCACTACCGAGAAGGCCCTGTGTCTGGTTCCCTGTAACCTCACTTCTCGCAATGAGGGAACCGCCAGAAGGCCCTCGGTGCTGGACCTCAGTGTCTGGGCAGAATGATGGGGGTGGAGACACTCCTTCAGGTATACTGGACCAAGGCCGTTTAGGGCTTTAAAGGTCAGCACCAACACTTTGAATTGTGCTCGGAAACGTGCTGGGAGCCAACGTGTTGGGGCTGATGTTATGTGGTCTTGGCGGTTGCTCCCAGTCACCAGTCTAGCTGCCACATTCTGGATTAGTTTCCGGGTTACCTTCAAAGGCAGCTTCACGTAAATAATATTTTTATTATTTATACCCTGCCCATCTGACAGGGTTTCTCAAGCCACTCTGGGTGGCTTACAGCATATATTAAACATAGAAAAACACCATACATTAAAAACTTCCCGATAAAGGGTTCCACACTGGTTGCCGCTTGCAGAGTGTCACTCCACTTGCTCCTTCTTCCATCTGCCCAAAGTGTGCTGCTAACATAATCCCTGAGCAAGAAGCCCCCCCCCCAGTTCATGCACACAGCAGTCTTTCTTTTTACGTGGTTGGAAATTATGTCAGCTGAATGTGTAGAGGTTATCAGGCTCATACCTATTGGCCCTGCAACTTTTCCCAGCACACATTCACGCAAAGCCTATGCAATTTTATTCTATGTATTCTCCACGGAGCTCAAAGAGGGATCCACAGTTATCCCCCTCCTCATTTGATTCCCCCATGCAGGAGGTTAGGCTGAGGACCAACGAGCTTCATGGCCGAGTGAGGATTTGAACCCAGGTCTCATAAGTCCTTGCCTGATTCTCCGACCACTCCTCTTCACGAAGAGCCCACAAAACATTGTGAAAGGGGCTGTTCTCACCTATCAGGACCAAACTAAACATAATGTTAAGTGTGTGTTTGCATTTAATGTGCCCCTTAAAACTAAATAAAAGCAAATAGCATCTCTGTTGTTTGTGAGAATCGCAGTGTTGGAATCACAGTGGGTGGGGAGGGGGAGTTTAGTCCTTGTTTCTCCTGCTGAGATCCTGACAAAAACCATTCCTTTGAAGCTGCTATTTGCATTGGGAGGAAAACTCCAATTGGCACCCAAATGTGCATGTTAAATGCAAAGGCACATTTAACATCACATCTAGTGTGGCCCTAATTCCTCACTTACTGATGAAAGGCTGTGTTGGGACTGGCTAGCTGCTGAGAATTCACTTTAGCTTTCTTTTTTTAAAAAAAAGTTGTGCAATTGCCTTTACATTTATTTCTGAAGCTGGTTTTGGTTTTCTATCTATTTTACATTTTCATGGTGAGCTTTCTCACGAACCCTGAATGTTCATCATTGTGGTATGCAAGTGCAAATAAATAAGCAGCAAAAAATGAAGCCACTTTGTATTTATCGAAAGTCTGTTTGCATTGTTTCTGCATTGCTCTTTGAGATATATGTCTAACAGAGAGAGAGAGAGGATGAACCCAGCCCCTCCCCCAGTTGTTATTACATTTATATCCTGCCTTTCCTCAAAAGAGCTGAAGGATAATAATAATAATAATAATAATAATAATAATAATAATAATAATAATAAATTATTTATACCCTGCCCATCTGGCTGAGTTTCCTCAGCCACTCTGGGCGGCTTCCAACAAAATATTAAAATACAATAGTCTGTTAAACATTAAAAGCTTCCCTAAACAGGGCTGCCTTCAGATGTCTTCTAAAAGTCTGGTAGTTGTTTTTCTCTTTGACATCTGGTGGGAGGGCGTTCCACAGGGCGGGTGCCACTATCGAGAAGGCCCTCTGCCTGGTTCCCTGCAACTTGGCTTCTCACAACGAGGGAACCGCCAGAAGGCCCTCGGTGCTGGACCTCAGTTTCCAGGCAAAATGATGGGGGTGGAGACGCTCCTTCAGGTATACTGGACCAAGGCTGTTTAGGGCTTTAAAGGTCAGCCCCACACTTTGAACTGTGCTTGGAAACGTACTAGTCTAACAATTCTCGTTTTACCCACATAATCGCCCTAGGAGGGAGGTCGGGTCATGACAGGCCCAAGGTCACCAAGTGAGACTTATGGTTGAGTGGGGTTTGAACCCTGGTCTCCCAGGCCCTTATCTAACACTCTAATGACTACACCACCCAAATGCTAAAGAAATATCATATCTCACTTTTTAAAAGACTGAACACTACTGGGGAGGGACTGGGGGAAAACATAGGGTTACTGGTTTTGCCACTGACATTCCATACAGTGGAAACTTGAAGAAGGGCCTTCTTGGTGGCATCACCCAAGCTTTGGAACTCCTTACCAAGGGAGGACTGCCTTGCGCCTTCTCTGGGGACTCTCCACCAGCACACCCCAAAAATGTTGGATACACATTGACAACTGGGAAACACTGGCATGCGAGTGCTCCAATTGGAGAACAGCCTTTACCAAAGTTGTCATGGGCTTTGAAGACACTCAAACTCAGGACACAGGGGAGAAACATGTTAAGAGGAAGGCATGCTTGGCAAACCCTCACCATGATCAATTCCCACCTGGAAACCTATGTCCGCACGGTGGAAGGACGTGTGGATCCAGAATTGGCCTCCACAGTCACTTACGGACTCACTGTTAAAACCTTGTTTATGGAAGACAAACTTACTCAGCTACGAGCCATTGCCAAAGAAGAAGAAAAAGAAGATTCTCATAAGCAGATTGTTACATCCATTGTAAGTATTGTAGGGACATGGGTGGCGCTGTGGTTTAAGCCACGAGCCTCTTGGGCTTGCCGATTGTAAGGTTAGCAGTTCGAATCTATGTGATGGGGTGAGCTCCCATTGTTTTGTCCCAGCTCCTGCCAACCTAGCAGTTTGAAAGCATACCAGTGCAAGCAGATAAATAGGAAACGCTGCGGTGGGAAGGTAAATGACATTTCTGTGCGCTCTGGCTTCAGTCACGGTGTTCTGTTGTGCCAGAAGCGATTTAGTCATGCTGGCCACATTACCTGGAAAAGCTGCCTGCAGACAAACACTGGCTCCCTTGGCCTGAAGCGAGATGAGCACCACACACCATAGTCAAATTTAATAGGATTTAACTGTCCAGGGGTCCTTCACCTTCACCTTTACCTTACCTGTGTAATTTGTTCAACAGGCTGTTTTTCTTGTTTTGCCTCCATGTTTTTACGATTTGATTTTTCCCCACTTTACATTTTTCTGTAGTTAGTAAGCTGCCTTGAGCACTCTTTGGTGAAAAGGTAAGATACAAATCTATCGAATAATCAAATTTGTAAGCAAATAGGAAGTCCAGGCCTTATTTAACGCAATTGCAACCAATCAAATGCCCAGGAAATAATCTGTCCTGTGGTACATTTCCCAGAGACATGCAAAATCCATGCTCATGAGAATGCATGATGTCTGAACAAGAAAATGTTTTGTCTGCATTTGAGTAGTGAAGCAAGTTGCTGAGACATCATCTCAAGCAGAAAGTTCCAGCTCATTGAAACAACGGTAGATTCATCATATGCATGAATGATTTCTGGAACAACAAAAATTAGAACATGAGCAAGCAAGCAAGAATAAGTGCAGATTCTGTACTCCCACACTGTCGAACCCAAGAGTGTCAATACGAAGCTTCCCTGGGGATGTCGGCACCAATGATGCATTCTTAAGCCAGCATGTTCTGCAGGAGATCAGGCTGCATCGCCGGGGAGGGAAACACACAATTCTTGCAAAAACACAAAGAAGGGGCTGTTGTCAGCATAATGTCACAAACACACATCCGGTGAACCTTGCAAAAAGCCCAGAGTCAATGGAAACCAGGGCAGAGCATCTTCTGTACACTAATCCCAGTGCAGAAGGGGAGATACTACGGCCCAATTGCTTATCTCATTCCATGTTTAGAATAGTAATTGTTGGAGAAGCTTTCATCCCTTGCAAGCATTCAATCTGGGGCAACCCTTCAAATTATTTCTGCTAGGCAAGCTACTCCAAGAAAGTGATACCAGCTTTTTCCTGCTGAAATAGATCCTGTAATACTGAGTGACACTTCATATTTTTGGCACCAAACTGGCACTTAGTTATTATAAGCTATCACATTACACCATGTAATGGCATAGAGAGCCAAGGTGATAAGAAACGTCAGCTCCTCCTGGCTATGGATTCGAAAAGGCCTCTTTTCCGTTCATCTATTTTTAGGCATTCGAGTCACTATCAACTCGAGTCATACCCATTATGGGGGGAAATAACATGACAAGACCAACAACTCAGCGAAGGCACTTCATGCCAACTTGTCAAATTCTCAGGCTGTCAGGAGGGACCACTTTGTTGGTATTCAAATTGTGACTTAGCTGAGCAGCTCTTAGAGGCAGGGGAGAGAAATGGAATCACACTTTGTTGCATTTATACTTAATTAATACTTAATTTCACAGGGCTTTTTAAAGGTTCCCCCCCCCCAAGCCGTATCCCAGGAATGCTTACAACCACACTGTAAAGTAGGTTTGTGTGATGGTCTCGTAAAGCAGATGTTTTGCTTGCAAGAAGTCCCAGGCTTGCTCCGAGAGGTGCCTGGCACCCGTTGAGACTTGTGGAACATATGCCAGAAGGTCAATAATAGGCAGAGCTAGAGCCAATGACAGATGCAACCACAATCAACAACAGGCAGAGCCAACTAATTCTGGTTTTGTCCCCATCTTCATCCCAGCTGAGTCCTAGAAAGTCAATACTGATGCTAAGAAGGATAAAGCTGACAGCCAGTGCCATCTATTGGACTGGTTCTAAAGAAAAAGGTAAGCGTTGGGGCTGGCTGAGGGCCTAATTGTCAGGAGTCCAGGTTCCTCGCTTGATAACACAGTAAGCATAGGTAATTAAAAAGGAGGATTTATTGCAAAAATAAACAGATAGCTCTGCACAGCTTCAACCAAGCCTCCGGCATCATTACTCAAGATGACCCTTCTGAAGACTGCTTCTGGGGATGACAGAAGATATTGAACTTATGACCCTTATGTCTCTTGTTTTGCTTCCTCTCTAACAGCCCTCCCATTTGCTGACTCTTTGGACTGAGTGGATCAACTCCACCCTCTTCCAAGAGGCTGTTCATGCCTCTTTGTGCTTCCTGCGAGTTTTGGCTGTGTTCCAGCCTGCTCTCAGCTACTGCCTTATCAGCCAGCCCATCAAGGTCGGGAAGAGCAGAAGTCTGCAACTGCCAGCTCTCTCCTTCCTGACTAACATCTAAGCCTCTCTGTTCCTGGCTGCTTTCTGCAGCTGGCTGCAAACCTTCGCTTGGAGCTGGCTCATTCCTGACACTAATGGTCCAGCCTCCACTGTTAAAAACATAAGAAGATGGGAAGAACCTGCTGGATCAGGCCAGTGGCCCATCTGGTCCAGCATCCTGTTCTCACAGTGGCCAACCAGATAACTGTGAGAAACCCTCAAGCAGGACCCAAGCACAAGGGCAGTCTGTGATTCCCAGCAACTGGCATTCAGAAGCATTGCTGGAAGCAGATTAGAGCCATCATGGTTAGTACCTTTGTTCTCCATGAATTTATCTATTCTCTTTTAAAGCCATCTAGGTTGGTGGCCATCACTGCCTCCTGTGGGAGTGAGTTCCATACTGCATGAAGAAGTATGTTATTTTATCTGCCCCGACTCTTCCAACATTCAGCTTCACTGGAGATCCACAAGTTCTAGTATTACAAGAGAAGGAGAAAAGCTTTTCTCTATCCCCCTTCTTCGCCCCATACATAATTTCATAAACTTCTACCATGTCATTATAGTCTCCTGTTACTCACCTTGTCTCTAAACTAAGGAGGCTCAAATGCTGCAACCTTGCCCCACAGGGGAGTTCCATCCCCTTGATGGAAAAGAGCTCTTTCCCCTTGATCATTTTGTAGGTAGGTTTGGGGTAGAAATCCTACCTGAAACACTGCTGCCAGGCAGTGCCAACAATGTTGCGCTAGAATGACAGTGTTTTATGGCAGTTTCCTATCATTTCACTCCAAACAGTCATTGCTGGGAATGGAGGAATAATTCGTTTGGTCTACTTACCGCAGAGGACCAACCCGATCCAACCCTTTAGAAGTGTCTTGTGGATCAGAATGCCATTCTCAACTAAAATATCCATTTTTCTGGATTTTGTAATACTGTTTCAGCATGCAAAAAGTGCACACAAAAATACATATCACACACACACACACACACACACACACACACACACATTTTAAGATAAAATGTATTTTAAGATGAAAGGCAATGAATGTAAAATAAAAGTAAAATAAATAAATAAATAAATAACAACAACAACAATATAAAATAAATGTAAAAGGAAATAAATGTAAAATGTCTGTACAAAATGCATGCAATTTAAATGCAGTCTTTCTGTGCATTATATTAAAGCAGATGCATGAAACGGGACGGAACGCACCTATGACTGTGAGCTGGCAAAGCTGAAACAGGATGGAATTATGCTGCTCGTTCTGTCCCTAGTGGCAATAATCTGTTCCCACCACTGAACACAATGGCTAATTCAGCCAAGAAGCCCCACCTGCCTGCCTGCCTGCCTGCCTGCCTGCAGTTCTAATACTAGGTAGGCTCACTCCCT